>NW_024502125.1:0-95190 GCF_017590055.1 Onychostruthus taczanowskii
AAGCATCATATAGTTAACCCAGGACAGTGTGTTTGTTGGATATTTCCTAATATCCAACCTAAACCTCCTCTGACACAGCTTGAGGCCCTTTCCTCTTGTCCTGTCCCTTGTTACCTGGAAGAAGAGAGACACCCATATTGCTACAGCCTCCTTTCAGACAGTTGTAGAGAGTGATAAGGTCGCTGCTGATCTTCCTTTTCTCCAGGACAAACACACCCAGCTCCCTCAGTTGCTGCTCACATCATTTATCTTCTAGACCCTCTGCGAGATCTGTTGCCCTTTTCTGGACTTGCTCCAGCACCTCAATGCCATTCTTGTGATGAGAAGCCCAGCACTGGACACAGCACTGGAGCTGTGGCCTCACCAGTGCCCAGTACAGGAGGACAATCACTGCCCTGGCCCTGCTGGCCTCACCATTGCTGATCACAGCCTTGGCACATGGGCACTCCCTGGCTCATGTTCAGCTGCTGTTGACCAGCATCCTGAGGTCCTTTTCCCCTGGGCAGCTCTCCAGCTGATCTTTAGTGCTGTGTGGGGTTGTTGTGACACTAGTGCAGAAACCAGCACGTGGCCATGTTGATAACATTTCCCTTTCTGTAACCTAAAGAGTGTCTGGCAAAATGGTGGGGTATATACTGGAATGCTGCTAAGAGAGCAGGCAAACAGGACGTGGGACATCAGCAGTTTTTGTGGCAGTACATGCAGAAAGAACAGTCATCCTGCCAGCTAAAGAGAAGGGTTCTGCTGGTGGTCTTCTCCATCTCAGAAAGAGCTCAGATGGTATCCATCTGGCAGATAGTCATGTCCTCTGCACTTGCCAGAATAGATGTGGCTACCCAGAGAGAGCTTCCGTGAAAACATGAAACCATCCAGGGCCCAAGTGCCAGAGTCTGTCAGTAATAATGAATGGCAGTTGACCCCACAGCTGTGTGAGATGTGACTGAGTGCATGAACTTCTCAGCCTGATGTCAGCATTACCAGAGGAAGTAGTAAAATTAGGAAAGTCTGAGAAGGAAACAAACTTGCAGAACCATTCTCTGACCTCCTGGAGATGGAAACAGGAAGAGAAAACAAGATCAAGGAGATCCTGTGCTTTTCCCCAGCAGGTTGAAGACAGTAGCTTAAAGGGAAGAGTGAATGGAGGCAAGTCCACACTCAGGACAGCAGACAAACCAATTCCCTGCCTCACCTTCCAAGTGCCTCTGTACAACAGGATATGGAATGCCAGGCAACAGGTACTGATCACTACCACAACAGTGCACCTTGGATAATTCTGCACCGGCTGGAACTCCATGACTCCCATTCATTACATGGATGGTCTGGAGAGCCCGGAAGTGGTCAGAAAAACTCACACACCCTTTAGCAGTCCTACATGGCCAATGTGAAATCCAGTGGGGAGTGGAGACTGACTCTGGGCTATTGGGGCCTGAATGAAGCCACACCACCATGGAGTGCTGTTGTGCTGGACATGCTGGATCTTCAGCATGACATAGAGTCCAAGGCAGCAAAGTGGTGCCACCATAGACATTGCAAATATGCTTTTCTCCATTCCTCTAGCAGCAGAGTGCAGGCCACTTTCACCCAGAGGGGCATGCAGTACACCTGGAACCGACTACCCCAGGGGTGGAGGCACAGTCCCACCATCTGCCATGGCCTGATTCAGACTGCACTGGAAAAGGGTGAGGCTTTGGAACATCTGCAATACATTGATGATGTCACTGTATGGAGGAACACAGCAGGGAAAGTTTTTGAGAAAGTGGAGTAGACAGTCTAGGTCCTCCTGAAGGCTGGTTTTGCCATAAACCAAAGTAAGGTCAAGGAACCTGCCTGTGAAATTCAGGCTTTAGGAGTAAAGGGCAGGATAGAAATAATCAGATTTTAATGGACATGTTCTATAAAATATCAACTATGTCCCCACAAACCAGCGAGAAGGAAACATAGGTTTTCCTATGTGCTATGGGGTTTGCAGAACGTGTATTCTAGATCACAGACTCTCAGATCACGTGATATTAAAGAAGAATTATTTCAGGTAGGGATCTGCAAAACAACAAGTTTTGAACCAATTAAACAGGAGGTTGTCCATGAAGTTTCCCTGTAAATTGCTCTCAACCCATGACCTTTGCCTTTTGTCTCTCATTGGAGGGCAAGGGGAGCAGCACATGGTCTTTTTTAGTGGGAATACTAATTACAAAAAAGACTAAATAGACAATACTAAAAAGACTAAACCATGTCAATGGTTCAGAAGGGACAGACAAGGCAGGAAGGGGCAGAGGGATTGCCCTCTACAACGGGAAATGAATGGATTGTGAAGGGCTCTCTCTGAAGAACAGCCACAAACTGATCAAAACTTCATGGGTGAGAATCAGAGACTGATGTAACAAAGGGAACCTTGTGGTGGTGTCTGTTAGAGGCTGCCTGACCAGGGGGAGCCTGTTGACAACAACACCTCCTTGCTCCAGCACAGGAGGCACTGAACCCACCAGATCTCATCCTGCTGGGGCACTTCAACCCCCATCTGCTGGAAAAGAAGCACAGTGAGCTGTAGGCAATCCAGGGGACGGTTGGGATACCTGGAGGATCACTTCCTAAGCCAGGTAAGGGACAGCCCTGACAGAGGGGATCTGTTACTGGACCTGGTCACCAGTGCAGTGAGCTCATGGGTGACATCAAGGATGGAGGCAGCCAGGGCTGCAGTGAACGTCACTGGTGGATCTGCAGTCCTGAGGAATATGGGACAGGTGAAGAACACAGTCAGGACCCTGAATTTTAGGAAAGCAAACTAGCTGTTCAAGGAATTAGTCAGTAGGGTGACATGGAAAACTGCCTTACGGACGAGGGAGCAGAACATAGCTGGCAGATCTTTATGGACACTTTCCTTAGAGCACAAAACTCTTGACCCACTGGTGTAAGAAATCAGGAAAGGAAAGAAAAAGACTGGTATAGATAGTCAAGACTTTCTGCTTGAGCTAAAGGGCAAGAATGCCTAGACAGTGGAAGTAGGGACAGGTATGCTGGGAATAGTGTAGGGACACAATCTGGCTATGTAGGGATGGGGTGAGGAAGGTCCAGGAAAAGCTGGAAGCAGACTTAGCAGGGGCTTCAAGGAATAACAAGAAGGGCTTCTACACGTATGTCACATAGAAAAGACAGATCAAAGAAAGTGTACCTACCCTGATGAGCCATGCTGGCAAACTGGTAACAGCAGACAAGGAGAATGCTGAGGTACTCCACAGGTTTTCAGTCTTCATTGGCAGCCTCTCTTCCCACACCTCTTCAGTGGGTGAACAGAAAGAGACAGCAAAATGCTGCCAGCTTGTTATGCTCTGATCCATTGGGCAGGTTTAGGTAGTTTTATTAACTCTGAGTGGTGTGCAGGAGAAACAACAAATCTCAGGAGGTTCAATAACAAACGTTTACTTGTAAACTTTAGAATGTTAAGGTTCTTGGCAAGTTTTAAAATGTAGGTGGTTTTGCTAGAAATGTAGCAATATAAAAGCATAAAAATAACACTTAAGAAAAGGCATAAGGTAAAAGAAACAAAGAATAGAAGAAAGGTATATAGTCACCCACCTTGGATCCAGCCATGAAACCTGATTGCTGTAATTTTGATGTTCATTGGGTGAAGTAATGGGTGCAGTCTTCACCTGCTCAGGATGGAGGCAGCCCACAAAACATGAAGTCCATTGGGTTAATATACACTCAGGCTAGGTGGCAATGCAAGAGAGTTTTATGCTGTATAATGTAATACTGTGGATCATGGGACATTTTGGGAAACTTTGATATCTTCTAAGATGTTATAGCTGCCTCTTACATCTGCATGGTTGAATCAATTATGGCCCATCAGAAGGGATGTGTATCTTCAGGCTTACCTGAGAATGTCCCAGTGCTTCACTTTTCCAGAGGGGAGTTTTCACACCTGAGCCTCTTAAGCAAGGACATTGCAAATGCTCACGATAAAGAGCGCCATCCCACCTCAAAGGATTTGCCTCTTACCTGCCCTTCCCTTATCTTGTTCAACACTCAGCTTTTACCCTCAAGTGAGGGGTGTCCACCCCCTCTACACCTTGGCAATCCCTTCTAACACAACTGTTAGAAAGGATTTCTAAATACTGTATTTGTAAATACTGGCTCTTTGTAGTAAAGATGGTACCTGGTGAGTGCCCTGCCAAAGTTGGTGGTTGATCAAATCCTTAGTGATGCATACAGACCAACACTTGGTATTTGCTAAAAGGTAGTTTTTGGAGCTGTCTGTGCATCATATGTGGATTTGTTTCTATCTGAACAGTTAACATGAATTATTATAATATAATAATATTGCAAATGTTTGAAATGGTTTCACTCTGTAACTCAGAATGTTAAACACCTGCCACCTTCTTGACTGGAAGAACATGCTGAGAATTTTCAGAACTATCAAGAGATTTGATCCAGAAGTGATGAAGTTATTACTTTGGGGATGTGCTGTAACTATTCCAGTGTAGGGCACCATCCCTTTTACAGTGTGTTGCTGTACCTCACCTTCTTCTGCAGAATTAATTCTTTCTGTCTCATGGATGAATGTTAAAATGGGTCCATTATGAAGAAATGCTGAGATGAATGAAGCTGCAGAGCCTTCATTGTTCAGTCACAAATTGACTTTTAATCTGACTTCCTATGTGCCTGGGTGGTCTTGACTGTTTGCATGCCTAAGAAAAAAAATGCTTATGTCTACAGACAGGATGAATTTACATTCTTGTTCTTCCTAGCTCCTTTTAGATATATGACATTGAGCATCATAAACCAAGCATGTTTATTTCTGATGTCACTGTAGCATCATTTACAGCACTGAAGCCAGAGTAATCTCAATGTGTATACTATTTGCTGCTTTCTTCACAGACCTCAATTATTTATATTTCAGAGGCTCAAACTGATTTCCAAATTGTAATTTTGTTTTTCAAACAACTGAGGAGACCAAAACAAGCTTTGAGATTCACCATTAGATATGGTATCCCCTCTATCACTTCTAAAGCAGCTGCTAGGACAAGACTCTTAATTTCGAGGGAGAACATCCAAGCAATGGTGAGTCAAGACAGATTTGTTGGACATGTATCTAGAAATTCAGAAAGAAATGTTTCAGGTTGTACTAAAACTGTTATAACACTGATCATATTTGGGATGATACAAATACATGCTTCCATATGCCTTTGAACAGTTAGTAAGGAATTAATGCTAATACATATTTAACTCTGCAATTGTAATTGGCCCTTTTCCAGCTATCGTCTTTTCTGAAAGCTTTATTTATGAGAGAATAGCAAAGCTGGCAACAATATAGAATTTTTTATATGCTTTCAGAAACATGAATATTCAAGTGTGATCTGTGTGAGTCCTGGCATCAGCAATTGTGCCCAGATGTGTGTTTATCTTCCCTGGGAGTGTGCAGCAGAACAAGGTGTCAGGGATGTTTTCACAGACACCTGCAATGCCTTCATTTTCCACTGTTTTGACACAAATCCCAAATATCCCCGGTAATTTGGAGAGGTAACAATTTATTCTGCTCCATATGGCTTCATCCCAGAAATAACCTCAAAAGCAACTTACAAACACTGTCTGTATGAGAAGCAATTTTGGAAAAGTCTGGATACGTGCCTTGATGAATGAGATTTGTATAATATGTAAAGGGACAAGCACTGTAACAATTTTTGTGGCAGTAGGCAAGGAGGCATTTTCTACTGCCTAAACTTTGAAAAGATATAATCATCTCCTAAAAAAGATAAATAGTTCTTGTACCTTTAATTGGCTTAAATATAAAGGATTTATTGAACTATTAATATCTTTTTTGTCTGAAAGGAATTTTATTCCTGTATTAAGGTTTTATTTTCTTTCCTGTGGCTTAAGTTATCTAGCTGTTGAACTTGCAGTTTGGTTTTCAGTAGTGAACTGAGTCTCACTCAAAGTGAAGTCTTTAAAAAGGTGAAGACATGTATGGCCTCACCTGAGAAAACTTCCACTAAGATGTCTCTCAAACATTCATTGTACTTTATTGTCATTCTTTCAGGGTACCTGTGATGCAACTGTAAGAGATAAATGTTTTCCCAAAGATGTAAAATTTCAGTTCTATTTTGATTTCTCAATCATATTACTAGGTTTTTGGTGGAGTTACAATAAAAAAAATACCATATTCCTTTGCCTCAGGAGGTATTTTGGTGGTGATTGCTTAGGTTGATACTAATGTGTTGGGTGTTAGCTGCTCTGTTCAAATATTCACAGTGCTGTTTAGCAAATAGAAGAATTCAAGATCTTCTGAAAGAAGGTAGACACTTTTTTCCTGTAACAGTGCAGTTAAATGCCACCTTCAATTTCTGCAGGAAAGTGAGGAAGGAAAAAGATGAAGGAGAGAAAAGAGACAGACTTGGGAATGTTTGTATTTAATGTCTGGTAAAATTAACAACAATAACAATAACTAAAGCAAAAATACAAGAAAATTAAATATGCACAGTCTTGACACTGAATAGTAGTGTTTTAGTCCCTCAGCAATTTTTCCAGATCCCAACTATCCAGGCAAAAATCAATCTAAGTGTAACTGCAAATACACTAGCACTACATATTTTAAAGTAATAAGGTCTGTCCTTCTCACCATTCCCATTCCCTTGGAGGAAATTTCTTGTATATTTGTTATTCTATTGACATTTTCACTTACTTCTGAGGAGGGGTGAATGTCCTTGTTTCATCACAGTAGTGTTTGGAAGAAAGCTGCTTGTAAATGGAATAATTTTAATCATGGAAGAGAATCACCAGTCATGCATAACAACTCTGATTCAATGTAAGCAATTTATTTTCATCAAAAAACTTAGTTTTTGTCAGATATGATTTTTCACTGAAGCTAAGTGGTTTGGTTGTGACAGCAGCTGCCAGTACTCAGTATGTACAGTTTATCCAAGGAAAAAGCAAAAGACATTCCATCTGGACATGACCTGTAGGATAAGATAAGCATGGCACTGAGCCACACTACAGCAATGCAATAAGTGAAGCTCCTCTTTCATATTCTTATGAGTGTTTCCATGTAAGAGAGTCCCTATCAGATACTACTATACAAGCAAGCAGTCCTAGAGCAAACTGGAGCAAAACCTCACTAATCAAAGGGAGACCAGAAGAAACCCTCTAGAGGGTCAGAAACAGGAATTTGTGCTTATTGGTTTGGCTGAAGATAGTCTATTTAAAGATAGTATCTTGTAGTTATATAGAAAGTGAGATTATCCAATTTCAGGTATGCAGAAACTATGGTAAAATATCCATGAGGTGTTGTGTTAAGGTACACAAGATACACAAGATAAGATAATTTTTCCTTAGAAGAAAAATTGCCCTTACTTCCAATAATAATAAGGATGATTTATCAGCTGGATTTGTGCAAGAAATCAGGTTTCCCCTCTGTCTAGGGCTTTTTAAGAGGAAGGGAAGAAGAAATATTTTCTTTATGGTTAATGATTCTAGTTGCCTTTTTAGTGTACACATGTTACTGTGCTAAAAGCCCACACAAAAATATGTGTCCAGAAGCTGCCAGTGTGAAGGTGCCTGGGGGGAAACTGGAGAGTGCTTAGTTTTCACAAAAGACCAAAGAAGTTTAGTCTTTAGCGCCCGTATGCCTGCATGTCAAACACATACTTTGTTTGTTTCCCACCCTTATGGCAATATGTGGTAATGAAGATGTCCTGGTAGTTTATTACTAATAGCAAAGAACCTGCAAATGGACACATTAATTTTGCTGTGGCTAACATCCACAGATGGCTTCTGCAGAGATGCCCAGACTAGTTCTGAAGGAGGGTGGTCATCCTCCTGAGCTCAGGGCTCAGCAGTGGCCCAGTGCTGTCCCTGCCCTTCAGGACTTCTCTGCGTGTCACATGCAGAGGATCTGCTCCAGCATCCATGCAGACATGCCTGGATCTGCACTGGGACCCCCAGCCAGCAGCAGCATCCCACTTTGAGCACACTTTGAAACGTGAAAGTGCAGCATCTACCCTAGCCCTGTTGCTGTATGTCAGACACAGACAGTCTGTCTCTTTGATTGTTTCTGGCATTTAATCTGTAGCACATGCAGTGTAAATTTTAGCTTAATTGCAATCAGTAGCAGCTCCAACATGGTGTCTGGTGGGCAAAAAGATGTCAAGTGAGAGGTGCTGAGGTTCAGATGCTTTGTTATATCTCCAAACTGAGACAAAAAAATCTCTGGTTCTCTGCTCACGAAAGAAAATATTTATTTATAAAAGTAGTATTGAAATGGCTATCTTTGACTTTACTATTTGCATGAATTATACAATATATTGTGGAAAAATGGAAGCTGTTATGCTGGCATTTGCATAAAATTTTCTGCCTTCTTCAAACCAAAGCATGTCTGTAGCCCCCTGAGATTCTGAGTAATCACACATTCTTGTGGAACATCCAGTTAAGTGATGCTTCAATAGCATTCACAGATAAAATAACATTCTCAGAAAATCTTCTGCCATGGCTAATCATATGTATCTCCTGTTGATTAAGGGTTCCTTGGCTTCAAGGCTTTTTTGGGTTTAATACAGTTTCAGAAACATACACAAAAGAGCTCAAGCCCAAGATTTGTTGCTTAGAGGCATTTCATGCCAGCAAGTCATCCTATGACTTTTCTCTTGCAAGACTACATTTTTTTTCTCTTTTGAACTCTCTTTTTTTCTCTTTTTTCTCTTTGGAATCTCAGAGCAGTTTGGAGGTAGGATGCTTGTGATATAAACCAAGGTTTTCAGGAAAAGCCAAAGGTTATTTTGACTGAACTTCGTGACAGATACTTCAAAATGACAGAATTTTCAGTGCATGTTCTGTACTTCAGGACATACAAGGTGGTTACTCTGAGTCCACAAAAAAGAAAGAATTATACAGAATTCAGCTTTTTCAATATTGGATGATCACTAATTGTTGTGGTGCACCAGTTGGTCCCGCTTCTCCAAAAACTAATCTCTTGCAAATCCAAAGCAAATCCACAGAAATGATTTGGGCTATGCAGAAATAACTGAAGGGGGAAAAAAGAAGGCAATTATACTGTTTATTTAAACTACCTGATGTAAATTTGAAATTTTTAATTAAAAAAAAGTGCTGTAGGTACTTTATTCTGAGGATCTCTCATCACACCTTATTGTTTGACACAAAGCCCTGGAAACCCAGTCAAAAGTGTCGAAACCATTTAGGATAAAAAGTGGGAAAAACAAATACCAGATTTGCAATAATTTTAACCCACGATCTGTCACTATTCTGCTGACATGGAGGAAAGTGGCTGCTCCAAGAGGAAGTGATACTTCTTGCAGTGAGAAGAGGTTGTAGACAGCAATCCTGGCAAGAGCATAAATTTGTTTCCTTCTGCATCTAGCTTATTTTAGGAGATGGTGGCATTTTGGAGGCCAATCCCCATGCTGTGAAAAAATGTGATCCTACTTGCAGTATGTAACAATTCTGTGCTGTTTCTTAAAGGGAGTTGGACACATCTGAATTTCTGGCATCAGCCCAGGATCTCCCAGAAGGTCTATTCTGAGTTCCCTGTGCAATGAAGTAAGAGCTGTGCACATGTCAGTGTATTAAAGGTTCTGCATGCTGTGAAACACAGTTAAGGAAGTTTCTCACAGGCACCCCTTGCTTTTATATTTGGAGATCCAACAATCTTGCAATGGCACAAAAATCTGGTAAGAAGCATGGATTTGATTTCAACTGACAAGTAGTATTGGTTTAAGCTAAATTTACCTCTGTTTAAAGCATAATTTAACAGATTGCTGTTCACTCTTGTTACTTCAGTGATGCAGCACTGAAGAATGCCAATTCAAAGATCAGGAGATGCCTAATTAGAAACACTTACTGAAATTTAAAACACTTCCAAGAAGTTAAAGGATGACTGCTCAGATTCTGTAGTAGAGATCACAAGTAATGAAGTAGAGAGAATTCTCTCACACACTGGCATTATTGATAGCATGGACATTTTCTGCAGGCTGAACTGATAATAATTCATTACAAGCTCATACATCTCAAGACTGTCTATTTGTATCTCAGTATTGATTAAGAAGTGTTCACCAAAAAATCGAAATCAGTTTTTCCAAAATAATTTTTACATTGAATAGAAAATTGATTGATGAACATATTTTAGAAGATGTTTATTCCCTATCAAAAAGCCTACAGTTTCAAATGAGAAAAAACACATTGTGTGAATTCATTCTAAATATAGAATGAATAGATAAATATAGATAAACTGTAATAAATATTTCTGGATATTTCTATTTTATTTACTTTCATCCCTTCAGCCCTTGAAGTGAAAAACTGGAATATCAGCACTGGGCACTGGAGGACATCACACAGAAATAGAAATGCCTGAAGAAGAAAATTCATCGTGTTTTTACTTGTCACAAAACAACTTCAAATAGGTAAATTCTGACAATTTAGGATCCATCTTTAGCTGAAGAAGTCTCCTGTTTCTGTCAGCAGAGATGTCAGTTGGCACCATGAGTTCAGGAGATAGATTCTTATCTACCAGAAAACACATATTTGACCTTTTGACCTGACAAGCAAAGACTTAATTTTATCACAGTAATGTTGATTTTTTTTTTTTTTTTTTTTTTTTTTTAAGAGTAATCTAAGGTCATTGAGGAGCATTTACTTAGGGAAAAAAAAAAAAAAAAACAAAAACATGCCACAAAACCAGAATTCTAATTATAAAGAGACACTTGTGTTTGAATTCCATTGAACATCTTCCTCAATATTACTTGGTTGTCACTCGAGAAAGGGAATAATAGGATGTACTGGTATATATGTTAGTCAGCCTGCAGAAAAGCTCAGATTTCAACTATGCCCTTTAACGAACCTTGAGGATCAGAACAAACCAGCCAAAACTTAATTTTCTAGTAATTAAATGGCATTTTTGTTTAGTCTGCATCAGTCAATAATACAATGTTTCTAATGGTCAGTGTTGTCTGCCTCTGGCTTCTTACACATCTAAAACTCAAATGCCAAAGCCACTCTTACAATAGGGCAAACTGAACAAATTATTTGCATTAAGGAGCAATCCATTTTATTAATCTCTGTTGCAGTGTGCAGTTAAGAGCAATGAAGACTGAATCCTGATGATATTACCCATGTCAACTACAGTAATTAAAAATTTATTTACTCCTGAAATTTGACTAATCTTTTGAAAAGTTCAGATATCAGAGAGATAATCTGATTTTAAAGCCATTAACAGGATACGAGATGTAATATCTCACTATACCTCGCACATAACACCATTTTCCCTAACAATGTCATAAAGAATTAAAAATTAGAATTAAAAATGTAGCCTCCACAACACAAAATGCTGAGAAAGGCAGTTTAGTATTTTACAAACGTGTTATTAGTGAAGAAATTCAAGCTTTTAAAATTGAAATTACTGTATTAATTCACAGCAGAATCACATCCAGAAATGGTCCCTTGTTTCAACCTAGTGATAGGTAAGTGGATTTAAATTTCTTGAACACTATTTATTATTCTTTATATATCTTTCTCACCTGGAGTCTTCCAGAAATATTCAATTACAGCATCAGAGAGAGCAAAGTAGGGTATGCTCACTTCCATCTGGATTCCAGCCAGTATTACCAGCTAGCTCCATCTTTAAGTTCCCATAGACCAGCAAGCAGAGTGGCTGCACCGCACACCTCTTCCACTGGGGCAACACAAAAAGATATTCATGCGGAGTGCTCCATCAACAGTGAGATGTCAGCCCATCTGGAAAGTTGTTTACAGGCCGTGTAAAAGGGGGACAGAGAAGAGGATTGACTCATGGCAGCCAGATTCATAAACAATGACCCAAATATCATTGTTTCAGAAGGAACGGTGCAAGAACTAGGCTCCCTCCCATGAATTTGCACAGACAGTATTTATGCTGCAGATAACCCCAGCTGACCTTTCTAGCATTCAAATAATAACAGCTTTGCTGAGATGAACCAGTACTGAACAACTTTTCCAGTGTGTCAGGCAAAACAAACTCTTGGTTCACACTATCTCTGCTGTCTTTCATGATCTTACATAAGAGTAACATATAAACAGGAATCTACTGCAAAGAAATGCCATGCTGCTCTTGTTCTAATTCCACTGCCTCCCTTTTCCACTACATCTGAACATCTTGTGTTTACCCTCCTGTTGGGGGATGAGAAAAGCAATTAACTTTATAACTTTGGTGCCATAGCATAATTGATGTCCCCTTTTCTCCCTTCATGATAATTTTGAATGCATGAAGAATTAATATTTAACTACCTTCTGAACCTCATGATGCCTCGGTTATTACTTTTATCAGGTACTGGATAGTGCATATTACATTACAACACAATTGGGTGAAGTCTTGCTTGGAAAAAGAAAACACTAGTTTTCTTACAGCCTCAAAGAATAAGTACATTTCACTCTGGGAGAAAAATTAAATATGTACATATTGCTTAGCCTCAGCTGCATCCCTAGACATAAGCCCATCATATGCCTTCTGTATTTTTATTACTACTGTTTTTGCATTTTGGGAAATGCCCAAAACAAGCACTTCCATTCCTCCCTTGGTATGGTTTTGAAGTGATGAAAACTGACTTGGCTGGCTTCTGTGCACAGGGCAAATTAACAGAACCATGCCACAGAAACCTTTGAACTAATATAAATTTGATCACTGCTGTTTGTTATGAAGGTAAATACAAGCATCCTGACCCTGGGAGCCTCTCCAGAGAGCAGAGAATACTGAACCAAAGGGATACTAAATTTCTTAGCATTGCATTATTTAAGCCCTGCTGTCCTTTCCTGAACAAAAGAGAAATATATTTCAAAAAACATTGTCTGTGGAATAAGAAACATTGTTCTGTGGCTAACATAAATCATGCAGAAGCATCTGACCCTGGCTGCTTATCTTGGGTGATTTCATTAGCTAGTCTTATAAGCATATCTTTCCTGGAAGCATGTGGCTTGGTGCACTCTTCCCCCTGCAGGTGTGGGGTTTGCAGGCACCACTAGTGAGATGAAAGTTGGGCAAAAGTGGGTGACATCTACATCTTTTGTTGAAGGTCACTCTGGAAATATAAGTTCAGTGAAGCAACTGTATACTTTGGGGCAGAGGGAGAGGGGGGATACATATATCCTGCTGTGACAAGTGGCAAGGGTCACAAATGCCATGAGAGCATGTCATTGTCCATACACAAACATTACTGCATCATTACACTTTATAATAGATGCAATTGCATATAAAGAGATGGCAGCAGAATTGGCAGAGCCAGAAACAGAGTCTGTAGGGTCTATGTTTCTCATAAGCCTTATTTTCATGCCAGCCAGTCAACCACACCACTTCCCTCACTTGGGAGTTAGCTGTTGGTGGTAGAAATCTGAAGAGCTTCTCTATGTGCTTACAGTTATCATCTACATCCTTCACATCTCATTCAAACTTCTAAAATGTGCCTGATACGGATCAGATGTCAGCATTTCCAAGGTCGTTTTTAGTCTTAACTTCTTATCCCCAGTTTATAGCCCTCTACCTTCATTCATTACATAGAATTATGTCTGCAGCAACCTTTTATAGAAACCCTAGATACCTCCTTCCACTTCAATCTAGGTGCATCTTGAGGCTGAGGTTGCAATGTGCCTAAGGCAACCTGTGCCACAGTTCTCACTTTGAGGGGTCAGTTAAGTTCCCAGGTCCTCACATCAGGTCAACTTAGGTAATATGGACCACAGGACAGGAAATCTGAAATCTCCCTTGTCCCATCATGCAGCTGATCAGGAAACTGCAAATGGTGTCAAAGTGGTGGGGCTCTGACATCAACCTGACATAAAAACCATTTCCCTGACATGCCCTTTTGGTGTTCAAGATCCTGAGTCACAGTGCCTACTGCCTGGCTGTCTTTTCAGACTGTGCCTCCCCTGCTTTGCTAACACTCTCCTTGACTTCCCCTTCTCCTCTGTCTTGCATTTGTTTTAACAAGACTGATGCAACTTGCACTTCTCAATGTGAGGACAAGCCAAACATCTGAAGAGAAAATTGTTCCCTACAGATTTGCTTGCAGAGCCAGAAAAACAGTCCTTTGCAGAAGGGATTTTTCAATACTCAGTGTGCCTATGCCAAGATGCCTCAGCAGATTCTCTTGACCTCACTTCTCCACTAATTGCTCTGATGGAGTCTGTTCCTGTTGTTCTCAGGGAGGCAATGCAATATAATTTTCTTGAGACCCCTTATACTGTAGCTGTATGTGTCTCAAAGCATACTATAGTGTTCCTTGAACAGCAATTTGCCAAACTTTGTGTGTCATAGCTTCACCTCCACAAGTGAGAAAAAGATGTCTACAGATGTCCCAATAATACCTCTTCCAGAATCAAATGGTTATTTCCAGTAATGCTGCCCTCTCAGCTATGAAAGGATTGCAGAGCCCCAACCCTCACTGGAACTCTCTTACAGGATCCTACTTAGTGCACTGGTGTAGCCCCTTTCTAGGCTCTGTAAATTCTCTGATACAAAAGCAGGGGTACACAGCAGGCAATAGATTTTGAGAGGAGTATTGCTCTACTAGCAAGACCGTATCATTGCTTCTGGTCAGTTCTGGGTTCGTGTTTTACATTACTAGCTGAAGGATGCCAGAATAGGGCAACACTTCCTATCATTTCATATTATGCCAAAACCAAACCCATTGATATGAAAAAGGTCTGTGAACTCTAGGAATAATTTTTTACAGATGTACCACCCACAGACCTTCACAAGGTCAAGAGAGGGGAGCACAGGAGGCTCTTTACTTTGGCTCTGTCTGAATGTTATTTTTCCTTAGGAAATCTCTTATCCAACAACTTTTTCTGTGACCACAAAGATTATTGTGAGTATTGTATGCTTGTATT
The DNA here is from genome assembly GCF_017590055.1 of Onychostruthus taczanowskii. Classification (NCBI taxonomy): domain Eukaryota; kingdom Metazoa; phylum Chordata; class Aves; order Passeriformes; family Passeridae; genus Onychostruthus; species Onychostruthus taczanowskii. Next base: position 14,854 of record NW_024502125.1, read on the forward strand.
AAGGGAGCTGCCCCAGTATGTGTGTAAAGTGCTCATCACATCCTCTCTACTCTAAAATGCTTCTGTGTGATTGCAAACAAGATGCAGAAATGATTGATCCAATGATAGGGAAAGGTTGGCTAAATCAGAAAAAAACCCCCAAGCATACAAAACCAAAGGGCTCAGGGAGATGGCCTTATTTGTATTCCAATCCATATTTTACTATAATTCTGGAGACTGTGACCTATCAATTGTGGGATAGTTCCTTTCCTTGGTAAAAGTAATACTGGAAAATTAAATTACCTTCTTCTTCCTACTTCTTTGGAAAAAATGATCATTTTTCCTGTAACATATTTCATGTTTCCTATAACAGGTTTCATGCATAACATCTCTACCTAGTTATGCCTATAAATAACCTTTCACATATTTTGGATGGACCATCTTGTCCTTCTAAATTTCCTTCTAAATGATGATCTCAACAAGCAGAAGTTCTTATGTGTTCTGGTGCGTACTGATGCCAACGTGTGGGATAAGGAGGTATTACCTGAAACCAACAAATACAACTTTTCTGAATTTACTTATCAAGCTCTTTGCTCACCTAACATCTTTCTGTGGCCTTAGATTGTGAGTCTTAGACTGTTTCATGCTACTCACTTGGCTGTTTGGATTATGGCTGAGTCCTCCTGGGAGTTCTGCAACAAAGAGAAATAGAGATGAAGACAGGAGTAGCTGCCTCTGCTGACTGAACTTCTATGTCAGATAAGGAGAAGAATAAAGAGAAAGAATAAAGAGAAAGAATAAAGCACTGGTGGGATTCTGCAAAGGTCCAAGCCCATAGACCAGACTACCATGAGTCCTCTACCAGGAGGACTTTCTTCACCTGTTATGGATGAGACCATAGTATCCCAGCACCAGAGTAGGTAGGTTCTTTGGAAATACAGAGAATGTAAATGCTGGGAGAATAATATATTTTGGGGCAAAAATATAGTTGTTAACAAAAAGATAGTTGTTTTATCTGGAATTTTGAACACACATGCCATGTCTAATGCCTTTGACATCTTTATTTGATCCTAATCTGATGCAGTTGTATCCCTTCCTAGCAGGGAAACTGTTCACACTCCAAAGGACAAGATGGATTGTTGTTGTATGAAGTCAAGAGGATAACTTGGTGTTTCTCTTCATTCACAGTTTTAGGACTTTTCCTTTGTCCTTTCTATGTGCTTTAGTCTCCATGTACAATTATTCCTGTTAACATGCAGTTTTTACTTTAGAAGATTTTCTAATATGGATGGTAAAATGTAGTTTCTACAACAAAATTTAAGTCCATAATGGAAAGGTTAGGTTTTATGCATCTAAAAAACCAAAGCCTGAATCCCTAATGATTCATCCACTGTTGTACACACTTCCAAATTAGAAGTGGAAACATGAAATACAGGGAGTAATTAGGTGATGACTAATGAAGACTAATTATTTTGCTGCTGCAAGATGAGAAGACATTTTTAATATCATCTTATTTTCAGATTGACTTTACATGCTTACACCTTGTCAGCTGAAGTTTGCCATGGAATGAAGTACACATTGAAAATCAGTAGAGAGGTCTACTTGAGGTACTGAGGTGCTTATTTCTAAGGGAATTTGAGGTGAGCAGAGAAATAACCATTATTAAATCAAATTCAAAGAATGTCTTCAAACACTAAGGTTAAAATAACAGAAAGCTCTATTTATGAACTTGCAGATAACCAGAAACAACAGTGTAGAGAGGAGTTAACCACTTTTATTCACCTTAAAAGGTTTAAAATGAGGTCCTAACAATCATTATTTAAATGTCAGTGGTATTTACTAATTTGATTAAAACTTATATAAGAAGTGATTTCATAAATATGTGCACATTCTTCTGTGGCTGACATTTCACAAGGGGGCCTGGAAGAGGCAATGGTTTGGGGGCATGTAATTTCTTTCCTATTGTTTAAAGGAGTAAAATTTGCAGGACTAGTTGAGACTTTGAGGGGGGAGCAAGCCCTGGTGCTTTCAGCAGAGTGGGGGATTGCATTTGAGCTGCTATACATTCTGCTTCTAAAGGCATGCTACTGTCACACTTCAAACAGGTGGAGGGAGCTCAAGCAGCACACAAACCTTGGGATTTGCACTGCTGTTTCCTCTAACTTTTCACATGAACAAGATTTACTTCTCCGTGTGGTCAGATCAGTGAAACCTCAACATCACTGTGCAGCATCTGCCTAAGAAGTAAGGCAGTTTTAAGGAGGTATTTCCCACAGGACATGAAAAACAAAATTTATAGGAGGACAGGCACATCGGCAGCAGCACCTACTGAATGTTCACTGCAGAAGGTGCAGACATGGAAAGAGTTACAGAGAGTTCAGGAAAATTCCACAAAAATTACCTTTCTGAGGATAAGAAATGAAGCAACAGAAAGGACAAAAAGGACTTTCAAGTAATGAGTACTGTAAAAATACACAGGAAATACAAGCTCAGTGACAGAGCAAACTGGTCACCTCACTCATGTGTCATGTTTCTACTATTTTCACGTCACATGCTAGCTAAGATAATCACTTTGCACCTAGAAGAGAATATGCTGTCTGAAGGCCAATTTGAGCCTTTAATTCATGAGGTCTTGGCTTTCTCCCAAAGCAGAATGAAACATTAACTAAAGAAACTTTGAAATCTTTGATGAAATTGAGTCATTTTCTAGGCAGCGTTGCTGCCCCTGATCCCTGTGACAAGGAGCAGGCAAAATGCTTATGAATGCTACAAGAGATTGTGTCTAGGTGACCAGACAGCCAGGAAAACTTAATGAATAGCTTGTCTCAGCCAAGTGTAAAACAAGGGAGAGTTTTGATGAAAAGTCACCTGCACGTGCTCCTCTCCTCTTGCCTTTGATGTCCAGATGATATGTTGCTGTATTTGAGGTGCCCGCCGAGACAGGCGGTTTTTGAAAGGCTTCAGCAGAAGACATATATCCCATAGTGAAAAGCACAACAGATAAGGTAGCCTGGTGTTTCTGGCACTCTGCCACGCTGAGGACATTTTTGTGGAATAGACAGTTGGGAGAAACTCTGTAAACAGACCCAGGAGATATATAGAGCCACTGAGCATGAGAGGGTGATGTTAGAAAGTTGCAGCCTATGTTGATTTGAAATTGGTGAAAGAGGTGAGGGGTAATATGAAAGGTTTCTGCAGGTATTTCAGCAGTAAAATATCTAGTGAAAGCACAGGCCCACTGCTGAACATGGCAAGGAACCTGGAGAGAATAAACAGAGAAGAAGCCAAGATGCTAATGGTCTTATCCACTTGGTCTTTGTTGAAAAAAAAAAGCCTTCAGCATTTTTTGGGAGATCGCAGAGCAAGGAAGATGTACCCTTGTTGGAAGGTCAGGGAACTCATATGGACACTGGAAGTACACAAATCATAGAGTCTCATGGGATGCTCTCAAAACTGCTGAGGTAGCTGCTCAATGTAACTGCGAGGCCTTTTTTGCTAATCTTGGAAAAGCCATGACGATGGCATGAGAGAAAGCAAACACCACATCTTGGGAAAGACAGGAAAGAAAATCTGGGGAAACATAGGACAGTTAGACTCACCTAAATCACTATGAAAGTGATGAAGCGGATAATCCTGGAAACTATTTCCAGTTGCATGAAAGACCAGAAAAATTGGTTGTGTGTAGTCAACATGGATTTACAAGGAGGAGCTCTTTTCCAAGTAGCCTGACAGCCTTCTAAAATGAGGTTAGTTTGGTGTATGAAGGGAGAACATGCCAGTGGATGTTTACCTAGATTTTAGTAAGGCTTTTGACACCTCTTCTGTGACAGCCTCATAGAGAAGCTGAGAAAGCACAGGCTGAGTAAGTTGACTGTGAAATGGACAAAAAGTTGGCTGAATTTTTAGCTTCAAATTGTTGCCCTCAGCAATACAAAATGTAACTAAGGGCCAGTCATTAGTGGGTGTCCTCAGCAGATAGTACTTGACTAACTGGTTAACAGTTTCATTAGTGACATGTGAGACTGGGGAGTGTGCACCCTCCACAAGCTGGCACATGGTGAAAAACTGAGAGGAGTGGTTGATACACACCATGTAGTTGTGCTGACATTCAGAGGAGCAGACTGGAGAAATTGACACAGAGCAACCTCATGAAATGGGGATATGCAATGTCCTGCAGCTGATGAGGAAAAACTCTGTGCACCAACACAGACTGGAGGACAACCACCTGGAAAGTAACTGGCAGAGAAAGATCTGGGTATCCTGGTGAATAAAGAGCTGAATATGATCCAGCAATGAGCCCTGGTGGCAAAGACAGCCAATATTAGACTGCATTAGAAAGAACCTTGTCAACACCATTGGGCACTGGTGGGACACATGTGGAGGACTGTGTCCAGTCCAGTGCAAGAGACATGAGGACATGCTGGAATGAGTCCAGTAAAGGCTGTGAAGATGACTCTAGTAGAAACACCTGATACAGAAGAAGAGGCTGAGAGAGCAGAAACTGGTCAGCTGGTGAAGAGAAGCCTCAGGGAAATTTATCAAGGTGTATAAATTCTTGAAAAAATGTAGGAAAGAACAATGAGCCAGGTTCTTATCACTGGTATCCAGTGAAAGGATTAGAGGCAATGGACACAAACTGAAATACAAGACATTCCAATTGAATATAGGAAAAAACTATTTAAAACTAAGTTTGATCAAGCATTGGAAGAGCTTGCCCAAAGAGGTTGTGGAGGCCATATGCCTGAAGGTGTTAAAAACTGACTGGACACAGTCCTGAATTCACTCTGATTTGAATAGGAGGGTTGCACTAGATGACCTCTAAAGGCACCTTCAGCCATTCTATGACTTCATAAAGTGAGCTGAAAGCTGAACAAATTACCCTTGACTGATTCTTCTTCCCATTAAAACTATGCAGCATGTTTGCATCTTCCAGTGTTTTAAGAAAGAGATGAAAATAGTACTTCTTGAACCAGTTGCAAGTGATCTTGATCCTGAGGTGAGTGGAGGGTGGGGTGTGTAGGGAGGCATCAGGAATTTTCCATTTTGTTCATTTAGTCTTTCTGCTGTCTACTTTAAATTCAATGTCTTTGACCCTTTCAAAGAACAGATCTTTTTTCTAAAATAGAAAGGGATTTTAAATATTTCAGATCCTATAATCTGGTGATATAAAACATGGAAGTACTCTGATTCTATTATCAAGGTGGCTGCAAATAAGAGAACTCAGTAGGTTATGTCAGTTTTAAAAGGAGTGCTAATTATTTGCTTTGGAGCAGGGGAGCACTTTCAAAGCAGATGGTTAGGACTTGTCACTACAGCCCCCTGCTTAGAGGCGTGAACCAGTTTCAGCTTTAGAAGTGTTAGAACTTATGAACACTATAAAAACTATACTTTCAGAGGTAGAATGAAGTCTAGATGTAGTTCCTATGATCTCTCTGTAGTTTCTCAAAGTCCTTTTTGGAAAATAAGCCTTGCTGCACATAACAAAGTCATACTTGATGAATACCAATACAAGAAAATATAGAGGATTTTTCATTTCATTAACTAGTTTCCCAGCTGCCTTCTCTTTAGTAGATGATTTCTATTAAGTTAGTTGATGAATATCAGAGTAATTTCAGAACTATAAAAAACTGAGAAGACACACCTGGCAATGAAACTTTGTAAAATTAAAAAGGGTTAAAATTACGAGCTGTTATTTTTAAATCTGCCTACTCCCACTCCAGCAATGTAGATCTACTGCCAAAAGATAAGGATTAAAATGTTAGATGTCTAAAAAATACATGATTTACCAATCCCGTTTAGAAGAAATAATGGACACATGTATTCCTTTAACCTCACCCAGACTCAGAATCCCACTTTGGGACTGCATTGACAAATACAATCAACACATACTTAATGTAGCAATGTCTTTCTAACCCTTTTTGCTGACTAGCTCTACCTAACTGTTTTCAAAGTGTAAAATTTTTCCCTTGACAAATGCAGAAATTTCCAATATTTCACCAGGCTGGAGTTGATTGGCTTCCCCTGAGGCTAGCTGCAGTTTTATGCTGCTATATTATTTTAGAGAAACAGCAGAATAGGTCCAGTTGAAATAACTACTGGCAGAAAAAGACAAGAATTTAAATTTCAATACTGTTCATCTTCCATGCAGAGACATTTTAGATGTAAAGATCTCTGCAGAGAATATCTTCAAGATGGTGTTACAGAATAATTAACAGAAACATAAACCCTTCTTACATAAAGAACCCTTCTTTTTCATGAGAGATTAAAAGTGTTCCCTCATAATGCAGTCTTTGGAAAAAATAGAATATATGTAAAATTCTCATTTAACAGTTCACCAAGACATGGAATGAGAGGCTTCAAAGGTGAAAAATACTTGCAAAATATTGTGTTAAAACTGGGAGAAGAAATCAGGTGGATCACACTCACTAGGATATTTGCAGGAGAGCAAAAATGTAATCCAAATACAGACATTCTCTGCTTTGTTAGGACTGGCTTGCCATTGTGGAACCAGCTTGAAGACAGCATCTTTCTCTGACATCTGTTTTTGGGGAGTCAGGATGCTCTCCCAAGTGAGATTCCCCCTCATCCACCTGAGGCCACAAGGCAGCAGAAGAGGACTGGGGAGAGGCTTGTGTGGGCAATCTCTTAGAACTGAAATGGTCATCCTGACTGCATGAATGTCCCATCCCTCAGAGAGCTGGGTGAAGAACTGGGTACAAACTGTCAGCGGGGGAAAATGCAGAACAACTGAATATAGTCAGAGCTTTGCTTTTGAAGACAGAAAGAAAGGAGGAGACAGAAGACAGAAAGAAAGGGCATCTGCCGTTGTGTCAGATGTCCAGCTTGTAGTCCTACCAGGTTTCACGTTGTGCACTCAAACCCTTAAATAAAAACATAAAATAGGGTAAGCCACCACCTTTTCTTCTTGCTACTGCACAACCAGCTGGTGACCATACTTAGTTTCCATCTCCAAAATATGTCCCAAAGTCATACAGATTCCAGATTTAGTTAATCTCATTCTTGCTTGCAAATATTCCTGTAACAGCAGATCAGCATATCTGAATCTTAAAAAGAATCCACTTGCAAAGGTATTTTCCCGTCATGGTTCTGAGGTTACCACTAGTACTCCATCATCGTTATGGCATCATGGAGGTGGCTGTGTTTTCTGCCCTGCGTTTTCCTCTTCCACTGCAGAGCAGGAGGATGTGGCCATCTCTGTGGCTTTGGGATTTTGTGCTTCTTCAATTTATAGCTGCCCTGGAGCTGCTCAGCATGGCAAGGTCATCCAGACCTTGCAGAGCAGTGGCTGATGCAATCTTCTTTCAAAATGAAGGGTTTGAAATAGCTGCATATGAGGAAAAAGTACACTTCAAAAGGCCCCCATATAAGGCAGAAGTGCTGGATTGGTTTTATGAAGGGAGTAACACCGTCTTGCCAAGAAGGACCTATGCCTCAAGACACTGAGTGCTCAGGCACAAATAATTCTGGCGCTTTATGAGCAGGGGTTCCCAGCTTTCTTGAAATTGCACACTACAGACACAGCTTGTCATCCCCCCTCAGTGGGGAGCTGCCTGTCACAGCCTGTCCTCTCCAGCCCTGGCAGCATTCTCCACCACTGAAGTCAATGAAATTGCAGGCTTTCATCACCTCTGGGGGGACTGTCAGGTACAGGAGTCAGCTGACAATGCGGCACATTTCACACACATCCCTTGCACTGCTCAGCGCTGCCGATCCAGAGAAGTGAATTGGCAGCATCTGTCAACCATAACACTGCGAACAGAGAGACATGCAATTTGCAAATAGTACAGAAAAGTTTTATAAGTGCCTGCATTTTACACATATCTGTCCTGCTTTTACTGGAATCTGTCAGCTAAGTAGGATATGGTGCATAAGCACACTCTGTACGCTGGAGCAGAAAGACTTAAATGTTTTTTAAAAGTTGCCTCTTTCTGAACACTATCAATAATAACATATAATAAAAATTTCCAAACTACATGTATCTATTCGCCAATGGGAAAAAAAAAAAAAAAGCCAAATATTTTTTGCAACTACTGAAAATTCCAGACTAAATTGTTTGGCAAGAGGTTTAGCCATCAATGCACTCAAAGAAATGGGCTCTGCAATTATCACTCATCAACCACCACCTACCAGTTGGGAACTAGTTGGAAAGGGTTTAACATGAATATAAATGAGGAGGGAGGGATATGTGGGAATGGGATTGTGTGGCATATTTGGGGGATTTTTTTTGACTTCTTTCCAGACATATTTCAGTTTACATAAATATTTGAGGGTTGGATCAGACAGGATTTGCAGCACAATAGTATTAGGAATGCCTTTGCAAAAAGTGTGATATGTTTTAAATTAGTCTCTGAGGAGAGGGAGGGCAAATGATGCTTTCTCAATGTATACATTCAAGCACCATTTAATTATTACAGACCAGAATGATGGGCTTCCCCGCTAGTTTCTCCTCTTTTTCTCGGTCTCCCCTCCCTCTCTGTGATTTCATTAGAAAGTGAACTGCATTTTTTAGATGACTGACACTACCTAACATTCCTTGCAGAGAGAAAGATGCTTGCCGAAGAACAGGGCTAGGCAGTGCACAGGGGATGTCATGTCACGAGGGCCTCTTGCTGACCTCCTGATTTGGTCTCAGAGGGTTAAAGCTGCCTTTGGGTGCCTGGGTGTGCTTGCCTCACCTGGCAAGTGTCCCTGGAAGGGCAGGAGAACCCATTCTCAGCTCAGGCTTCTTCCCAGAGGAGCAGACTGCAGGCTCTCCCAGGGAGTGCCTGGTGGAGGCCTGGGAGACCACCTGGCAATGAGAAGGCTTTTCTGCACTTTCATGTACCTAAATTTCCAAGTGGGTAAGAAAGTATTTGAGGAAAAGCACTTGGGGTAGAAGGAGGTAGAGCAAGTTTCTTGGAGCAGAGCACTGCAAGGGTGGGACCTGCAGAGTCTTGAAAAAGCAAACGACCTATTTAAATCTTACTTTATCTTACATAACTCTGGACCAGCTCTTCAGAAATCAGTAGATACATTCTGGATTCAGACCGGAGTGAGGGAGATAATCTGACCGTGGTTCTTTAAAAAGTTTTTCTGAGAGTTGCTCAGGTCAGATTTCCTCCAGCTCTATAGTGCCAGGATAAAACAGATTTTCACATACCTCCTGTTGAATATGAAACTGTTTTATTTAAAGAGCCTTTTAAATAAGAGCATTTTCACTAAATAAAAGAGAGGTGAAATGCAAGAACCTGTTGCTGAGTAAAGCAGGAAAGGGCTTCACAGTGAGATTTGATTGTTTACATTCAATGAAAGGAAAAGTCTGATTTAGAGTGCTCAGATTTAATCTCGGTGCAGATTAAAATGGTTCTATTGTGTTCTGCTGGGCTGTTTAGAAAGGTGAACTGAGGCTTTCGTAGGACTGTACCATTGCTGTATATACATGAGATTTACATGAAGTCATGTCAGACAGTCACACAAAAGTGACAACCTGAGGCTTTCTGGCTCAAGCTATGATAACATGGTCTTTCCCATTTTGAATTTCTGCCTGGTGTTGTAAATAACCTCTAAAGTCTTGGTGGGTCTGTCTGGTAATTTCCTGAGTTTCCTGTTTCTCCTGCTTGCCTGCAAAAGTTGGTAGTACTGCACTATGGCTGTAGTTACGCTCTGGGGGGAATCTGCAGCAGGTTATTGTGAGCACACTCGATACGCCTCCTCTGCAGAGCAATTAGGCAGCACTCCCAGCCTCCAGCAGAAATGCACTTCTCAGCGAGAGCGGAGGTGCCTCGCCCTTAAATTCAACCAGAAACACATGCTGAGCTAGTGCAACAGATTTAACTCCAAACCAGAAGGACTCAGGATCTGACTTCTAATGAAACTGAAATAAGCTCGGTTACTGCTGCTCCACTGCGTTTTGTGCATCTATATGACAAAAGGGGAGGCCTTAGAGCCTGACAGGGACAGAGCTGCATCATTTAGCAACCCAGTAAACCCAGCAGACCCTTGGGGGAGAGCAAAATTTTTGACACACGCTGCTAGATATCAGATCTCTGTTTACAGGGAATTGTCTACACTATGGAGTTTGTTAGGGGAAGGACACGTTAACCCAGGGCAGTACATTATGATTCCTTGCACTGTTGAAAACAGTATCTGCTTTCTGAGATTCAAAGTGACAAGCTAGGAGTTTTTAAGTTCTGCCCCAGGTTCAGATGTCCCTCTGCCTCTCAGAGCAAGAATTTTAGGTCTCTTTTAACTTTAACAAGGAGTTTATCTCTTCACACCAAGAGGATATCAGCATCCAGAACCTTGTGAAAATTGAAATATTACAAAAATACTTTAAAGATGAGAGCAAAGTAAAGTGGTGTGCATCACCTGTGTGTGAATTGATAGGTTAAAGGCAGTCGGATACTATAGCAGAGGGGACAACCCCTGTAGAGACAGACAGACAGACAAAACGTTAAGAAGTGATCTTATTTCACACTTGTGATCAGCCAGCCCTCCAATGACCAGAAGCTGTTTAACATACTGTGAAAAGATGATTGCATACACTCAAGGCATGGACTTTCTCAGACAAAGCAGTAACCTCTCTGTGGCTGCATCCCCCTTGGCTGTCTCTGCTGCCACACAGGTGAACCCTCTATGATGCCGACAGCCAAAGTTCAGTTTATTTCACACCAGCGGGTACGGATCAGAGAAGGACTCTTCTTTAAACATGTTTTGGGTCTTAAGGCTTTTTAATGCCTAGAATTCCTTATGTAAGTATATATGTTTGTTTTTGTCATGGAACACAGCACCATGAATTCTTTCAGTGCCATTATGGTTTTGTCTAGAGTACACATACAAAACCGGCTGCTTCAGAGAGGACTAGGGTTGTCCTTGGAGCCTCAGACACAATGACCAACAAATCTTTTCTCAATGGTGAAAAAGAAAAGAGGAAGGAAATTGTTGTCTTTTTCATGACACTTCAGGAATATTTTTCTCCCTAAAAATAACCTTTAAAAGAAGGAGCAAGGACAGGAAACAGTGCAATTCAAAATTATCAGATTTTATGCTGGTGGAAATGCATTTGGCAGTTGATAGAGCAGTGAGTGGCAGAGTTACAGGGAATGCCAAGCCCAAAGTGAACTTGAGTGGGAAAATCTGAAAAAAAAAATTCTGAAAAACACACCAACAGTCTGAACCATTATTAGCTGTATGGGGAAAGTCTGCACCTGCAACCACAGGGAAATCTAATTTAAGCATCTGAAACTTGCAGTTCTAGTCAGCATTCATCTAGTACTCTGGGATCATTTGTTGTTTATTTTGTTTAAGATCAGCTGTGACTTCCAGGATGGTGCATGGTTCAGGACTGCACAGCAGTCCTTGCGTCCCCTGCCTTTGCATCCATCAGAAGAGGTCACATCAAGCAAGACCTCATCAAGACAACTGAAGCACCAAGTTGTCCAGGCCTGATTGCATCCAGCAGAGGGGCAGATGCAGGGCCAAGAGGATTTCTCCTGACTGCCTGCCAGTGGCTTGGGTGAACAATAAAATCATTGAAGTGGGGAGGGAGGAGCTTCACAGCTGCTGGGCTGACTCAGTCCATAATGAACATTCCCTGCCCTTTTTATAAGCTTGTCTGATCTTCAGCCCGGCATCAAGAAGTTCCTCACACATGTTTTACCTCAGCCATACATTTCTGCCCTGTTTTGGTTCTCTTTTCATGTGTGCTGTGAATATATAAACACATCTCTCAGGCAGTTTCACATCAGGTGAAATCAAAGAGAAAATATATATTAAACTTAATTATTTGTCAAAGACTTTAAGACAGACTCTGTTTGAAACCCACCACATGTTTAGTAGTGGGGAGGCTCCTACAAATGAAATTGCCAGCTGATGCTCCAAGTGACCCAAGGTGCAGTGGTAAAAGTATGACCTCAGTCAAGAAAGCTAGAAGGAAGGCAGAAGTTCTTTTAGTTAGTCCTAGAAGGAAAATTTAATTCCTTTTGCTAACCAGGACTGATTCTCACAACATCTGTGTCCCATCTATGAATCCTTGTTTTTCCCTGACATTTCCAGCTGTGTCAATGTGGGAAGTTCCTGGGGAAATTCCCTTCTTGTGCTTGTGCTTTGAACAGTCCTAGGTTGTGGAAAACAGCCATGCAAAAATAAAACCATGAAAAATTTTCCCTTTCATGCCGATTAAATTTTTTTATACTCTCTCTCTATCTCTCTTTTTTTTTTTTTTTTTTTTAATTAACCTTGTCTTTCTCCTGTTATTTTGTTCTAAATGGCAAAATATAGATATATTTACTCACATGTTTTGGTATATTTGCGGCTGCTAGCCACATTCCTCCCTTCCCATTGAGAGATAACACCCACTTCCATGCTCTTCCTGCATCTGGAAAGCCCCACAGATGTTTGCTTTGCAAAACCACACTCTGTTCCAGCAGCAAAATGCCTGTAGCCACTTTGACAGTCATTTATTAAAATAACCTGGGAAGGTCAACACACATTGAGAACACTGCAGAAGGAGGGAAATTAACCTCTGCAGTGATGTAAATGTTTTCATTATGATGAAACAGATTCTGAGCCAATTTACCTGAACACTGTTGTACTTTTTAATACTCAAAGAACAAAATTTTTCAGTTCACCGTGACTAAAAAAGAAGTAACAAACAGTAAATGAAAGTACTCCAGGTTGCTCAAAGTTGCACTTAAAATCTCAGAAAACCTAGCCAGAGCTCTGGTTTCTCAGTATTCAATGTCAAGCTAAAAGTGTCAAAATGCAAGTATAGAAATCAAAGAGTGGGCAAATGAAACTGTACAGCAGTTATTGGGCCTGTGTAGTCACGATGAATAACTATTTGACACAGGTCTGAACCAGAAGCCCCTATCAAGCCTTCCAGCCTTCCTTTCACCCCTGAGGGCCTCCATCCCCTTCCTTCCCAGGGCTGTGTTGGGTTAGGGCTGGAGTGGATCTTCCTTCCTGAATTGGGTTTGGTGTGATCAAGCAAGCAGCAATCTCAGAAGAGCAGGACAAACCACAGTCTTCCCACTTTTTGGGTTGGACCCTCACAAGGATTTCTCTGAGGTTTCAGTACCATCTAAACTGAACCTAAGCCTTGAAATTATTCTGTATTCAGAGTCATGAGACAGATGTAAGATCCTGACAAGTCATCTGGAAATGGAAAATGGCTCAAAATGCTTGATTAAAATATGCATCACAGAAATGCTGCAAATACAAATTCTTAATCAGACAGTCTCATTTTGCTTTGGAGATAAACGCAAAGTGGCATGGGCTCTGATGGGTTCAGATATATCTGCACGTAATGAAAAGTGGTGACAGACACCAAAGCTGTGGTATCTGTTTTCTTAAAAAATTCTTCATACTTTTTATACTCTGTTCAATTTTTTACCTAATTTGTAAAATATTCATAATGTTTATCTCAACATTATGATTATGATGGTATTGCTGAAGCCCTTTTAATTGTTAGGCAAGAAGATTAGGTAACAAGAAAAAATGCTTTGCACATCTAAACTCTGACAGCAAAGCAAACAGCAAAACCTGGAGGAGCTTGCATGGTTTAGAACCTCTACTTCACAGTGAAAGATGGTAAGCACAGAAGTATTTGTCCAAAATTCCTATTAATATGCAACAAACAGAATTAACCGTAGGAATGTAAAGATCTCTTCTTTTGGTGAGTCATGTCTGAGTATTTTTACCTGGGGTAAAAAATCATATCTGGGTATGATTGCTGTTACAAAACCCAGTCATAATAAACCTTCAGTACTGCCAAGTACCACCTGGGAAACAGACACTCAACAGAGGCACACAAAGAAAGCAGATTTATTTATTCTGTGTGTACTTTCATCCTTTTCTTTTATAAAATTAAACACTTCTGTTAACAAAAGAGCAAGACAGTCTTACAACTTACTCTATAATGGAACCAGCTTACTTTAAAATAAAGGATGTGACATGGCATAAAAAACATAGGGTTTATTTATCTTAGTGATACCTCAGCCCGTGCAGAGTTCCACAAGTTTAAATACTGAGGTATAAAAATCTTCTGTAGTATCATGACACTCACTTGGGCTATTATACTTTACAAAAAAATCATAAAATATAAAAATACACCATAATTTCACTCTTGACATATCTGCTTTGAAATCAGTTCCTGCTCTGGAAAACAATTTAAAATAAAGTGGGAGAGGGGAAGAAGATTTTTATCTTCCTTTTTGTTCATGGAGGTGAGTTGATTTAGCTCCTAATCCAGAACTCAGGGACTCAAGGACAGCCCTTCCCAGCGACTTGTTGGAGGCCATCCAAGGAAATTGTCACAGTATTCATGAAAAGCCCACATGTGCTGTGGGGAAGAGTTTGAAAGGAAAGGAGGAGAAAGACACACTTGGCATGCTGTGTATTCTGCAAACTCCAGAACACCTCACAGTCACAAAAACTAGGAATAAGTTTTATATTACACTAAGTTTGTAAAAAGCTGTCAGCATTCAAGTCAAGGCTTGTATGTAAAAACTCTCTTTTCCCTTAATGTTACAGCCTCTCCCATTATCAGATGAACAAACAGATTATGATGTTTGAGGCAGGATTCACACAAAACGTTTTCAGATGTAACGGCTGCTCTTCTGGTCATGTCTGTTCATGAATTTCAAGTACACGCATTGCAGTGTAACATCACAGGCAGACACAAGCACAAGACGTAATTCAGCCTTTCTCACGTGAAAGGACCCTGCGCCAAAAAAGTGCAGCAAAGTTTGTTGTCTGTATTTTTATTTTTCTTTCTCTGGAAGAAGATATCCTTTATTTTCAGGATAATTGACCCTACTTTGTAGATCACCAAAACTGTGTTGCAGAAGATTAGCAAATCACATAACCTGATTCAACCTGAATCCAATGCTCAAGGACAGCATTACTCTGAAGTGAGAAACAGGAAAAAAAATCTAAGCCTTTAATACCAGACAGATGAGACTTTACAGTCCTCTTATGAAAAACCAGTAATCTCAAAAAATTGTTTTGCTCCCATATTGTTATTAAATGGTAAAATTCTAGATTAGAAAATATCTGTAAATAAACTGCTGTTAAAACAGCTGACAAGTTTTCCATTGTGCTCTGAGTGCACGGCCTTCTTTCACTGTGTGATATGCTTTGCAACTCTGAGTAACATAAGCAGTTTGTTTAAGCAGCAGCTATATCTCTCAGACTATACTGGCCACAATATAAATAAATTTCACGACACCTTAGAGGCATCAATTCAAAACTAGAATTGAGAAATTCAGAACAGTAAGAAAATTAGATTAAAAAATGTTCATATCAACCCTTGGGGAATTAGAATCCTTAATCCTTGGTAGGATTCTTATTTCTCCTACACTTCCATCTCAGGTTTAAAGACTGAGAGCTGCTGTAAAACCTTACAGGCACTGCTATACGAGTTGGTGTATAAATTAAAATCTTGTTAGAAACCACATGGTCAAGACCAACTAGTAGTCTCTCAATCATACTGAAGGGGTATAGTAATAAATTGATTAGCTGGTTAAAAAAAAGGTAATTTTAATTAGAATGAATAGATGTAAGTATTTTAAAACCAGATGCCATAGTAATGAGCTAGTGTGATCCTTGAAAAGCACTAAGTAAAGATTTTAGTGAGATGTTTTCTCAGTCACATTTGTACCACTTGAGTGAAATAGTGCATCTATTCAGAATGCAATAGTCAGCATCTCAATGTATTTTATAAAACATACTAGCAATTAGACTTGAAAAAACCTTCCAAATTGCTGCTATTCTGGTCCTTCCATCACAATAAAGAAAAAGCATACAAAGTACCATAATAAAGAAAAGTGATGCTGGAAAAAAACTAAAAATTTAGTTCAAGTGAAGAACAAAACAATGTATTTGTTTATACAACAGAAGTTGTCTCAATGTAATATCCCAAAGTCTAAAGCTCAAAGGATTCAAAAACATTAAAAGCATTAAAAGCATTAAAAACAATAGCAAAACCATTAAAAACCTGGCTAGTGGCAATATCCTCAATTCCAAATCATAAAATTTAATGAGTAAATGCATTACTATTGCAAGCATTCATATTTTCAGTTAAAAGAGAATGAGGAGACACCTGGAATAGAAGTGTAACTGTTGCTAGATAATTTTTCTCAATTTATTGTACCTTTGAAAAATATTGTATGTTTTTCTCTGTTTATTGTACATTCATCAGATTTTTCCTCTAGGTCTGGATCAAAGACATAGCTGGGCTCCAAGGCAATAATTTGTACATTCCAAATATGAGAAATAAGTCTTACATAGATTTTGAATTTGAGGATCTAATTGGAAAATATGATACAGAAATTTATAAATGGAAAATACTTATGTATATGAACAGCTTTATGAATCAGTCTCTGCAGTCATGATGCTCTCAGGTTTGGATCCTGATCTGAAATCTCTCTGGAATTTGTAGTCTGAAATGATTCTTGGTTTATTTATCCCTTATTTAGTCACACTGCTTTTTGCCACTTGATATAGAGTCATACAGAAATCAGCTAGTTACTTTTGAATAAAATTAGCAGAGTTAGTTTTGATCTAAACCTTGTGTTGTGAACCAGTATTTCTTCATGGCATAAACCCCCAGGACTGACTATAACATTTATTTTCAAGTGGAAGCCAGTCTGTAGTAAGGTGTCTACTAGCTACATGGAGGTGTGTGTAAGAAATGGGATAGAAAAGACAATTTCGTCTAATTGTGTGACCACCTACATGACACTTGTAATGGGGTTCAAACCTATATCAGAATAAACTTGAGGTTCCCCACCCTGGGGAAGCAATAATGACTGTTCTAGAAACACCAGAGCAGCAAAACTAAAAATAATTTCACTGTAGCAGAAAGTCAATAAATAAATGTGTAGAGGTGGAAATGTGTTTTAATGCAATTTGTGCTTTCTCAGAAACCTCTGACTTGAGGTAATACCACTTTTAGAAGTCAGCACCACATACTCAGAATTAGTGTGTTGTTGATGTGCCTTAGCCTTAATTACACTGGAGAAAAGTGAACTAATAATTGCTTTACTTCAGAGGCTCCACACCCAAAAGACTCTCAGGCTCCACAGTCATCATAAATACTTGTAATGAGGAACATTTTCTGTAACTTTTGTTTACACAAGCTTACTGCTTCTGTGTCACAGCCTGCCTCGCTTCCATTGAAATCAATGGGAATTTTGCCGTTCCCTCTAATGAAAGTAGCCCCTAGCACCCTGTTACACTTGATGATGATGGATCACTACTCCTTCCTTGCAAGAACAATAGTATAGCAACCATGCCAACAAATATGCATGTCCTCAGCTGTAAGCACCTGAATAGTCTCACTGGTTCCAGTGGAATGGCATAAATTCTTGAAGGTAAATGCTCTTTCTGTTTGTTTTAATCTAACTGACCACTGGAATCCTCCTCTGTCAATTAACACGTCTTTCATTAGGACACATACAAACTTGGTATAATCTAGATGCTATCAGATCTATGGTTGATCTGGCTTAATATTGCAGGTCCTGCAACTGATTATGCAAAAAATAAAAATGCAAACATAGAACAATGAAGCTTATGTTTTGGGGCTTTACAGTAGAAAAGGAAGGCTAGTGGTGTTTAAATAGAATGCCATTCTGGATGGAAGTGCAGTGTATTGGGTCATCCCACCAAATATAGGAAACATGTCATTCAACATAGTGACTCACACAATGAGTGAAATAAACTAAAGGGTATATTCTACCCTGTGAGCAGATATAATTCTCAATAACTAATAATCCCACAAATATCAAAGGGCCTTATCTAGCTGAAAGTGTGTGCAGCATTGTGAGCTTTGCAGACTGCACAGGGACAGAGATGTTAGCTCCTCATCACCAGGCTAGTCCTTCTTGTCCTAGAAAAACAGTGGTTCACTGACAAGCAGATGCAGAGCCCAAGGTAGAGGTTCCCTTGTATGATGTGGCATGAGGCCTGATGCCACTGGTGCCCGTACTCCAACTCCACATTTCTCCTTGAGTTGTGACAATAACTGGAATCTTGACTACAAAGCCAGATTGGGAATTATCTATTTGCTAAAGTCTGGTCTGCTTGGTGTGGAGGGCTTTGAGCTCCTTGCCGTATTTGGAGAGGAATCATGTATTTGTCATTGTCATTGCAGGTGGTGCTGGATAATAAGGACAGACATTCTGAGGCTATTTTAGCCTCTTCAGACTTTGTTGATGCTATGCTTTTGAACTGAAGCTTCTCACTGAGGAAAGCAGAATTACAAATACCTACTAAGGAGCACCAAATTTCTGCAGATTACTGATGGAACTGCCTGGAATTTGGGAGCGGGACAATTTTTGGCACACCTCATAAGGCAGGCAATGAAAGGGACTATTTTCCCTTTTGAAATATGGAATAACTATAGCCCCAGTTCTGGGCTAGTAGATTACTAAAAGTTAGTGTGCAGCCTCAGCTGACAGACAAGAATGGAGAAAATCTTCAAGTGTAGAGCTTTGTATTCTCCCTGAGCTATAGAATACACTGATGTAATTTTCTTCTGGGCCAGAAGTGCTCAGAAACTATAGTGTGTCCCATAAAACACAGTGGAGTTGATGTGATCTGAGCCCCACTTTTCAGCAAAGCAAGATGTATGTGTTCATACCATCCCTAAAAGCACACTTCTCTCAAGCTGTCTTCCTATCTGAGTCCTATCTCAGTAACCTTTGAACCAATCTTGACAAAACAGTGAATGTATCCAGAAAGTCCTGCAGGTTCTGTGAAATTATGTCTTTGGGTAAAGAGGGAAAAGGAGGCTTATTACTGCCTCAGCTGTAAGCTTTTATAAGACATCTGAGGTCTCATAAAAGGTCTGTGAGAGAGACATGCTCATCCATACTGCTAAAATAGGTCCATGGAGGAGTTTAGCCTCTGGACAGCCACTGGTCTGCAGAGCTCATTTCCTTGCTCACCCCTCAGCTTTGCTTTACAGGACCACAGCTAGCTTTATGCAATACAACACCCAGCCTTGGGAAATAGTTTGGTTAGGGGCTGTTCCCAGGAAGCACTATGAATAAGTTCTTCTCATTAGACTTAGTTCCTCATTCCTTCAACACTTTCCCAAAGACATTGAACCATCACTATCCACCAGCTCTACCCAAGGCCATGTAATGCATATACTAAATTTTATACTATAAACACATTGTTTATATGAATTGCAAAAAAATCTTTAGTCTTTATTTTCAAGCATGTTTAAAAAAACCCTACAGCACACTAAAATAACAATTGCTCTTTAGGTACCCCATCCAGAATTAGATGGTGGTATAGAGTGACTCATTTTGCTTTACCTGTCCTTAAGACTAGGAATCAATTACCAGCTTCTTTTATTCAGCAATATAGAAATATATACCTAAACCTAGCCCTCATTTTATTTGTTTTATTTTTACAGAAGAGTTTCATTATACACCAAAAACATCACTGTATTTGTGGAGAAATCTCTTGCCAATCTTGGACTCTCAGCACCGCTATCAACAGCTGTCCATTTCCAAGGTTTATTGTCTGTGGAAAGAGCTAGAAGATGAAAAAGCCCAAAATTAAGTCAATGCTGCAGGAGCCCCTCTGAACTCAAGAAGATGTGCCAGGACCTGCTGAGTGCCTTTCAGCTCAATCCCTCATTCAGAATTAGCATCAAGTATTCCCAGGAGCCCCTGCTTTGCACATAGTACAAGTAATTTGATCAAATAAATGCAATGTTGGGCAATAATTGGACAGTTAATTGAAACCCTTTCCTGCCCGTGGTCTCCCCAGTGTAGAGTATGTTGAGAGGCATCTGGAGCCTGTGACCTGCTACTTCTTGGGAGCCTCAGCTGGTGATGCATCTGGTAGGGATAACTGGCCAGCTCTCATTCTGGGTGTTCAGAGGAGCAACAATGCCTGGGAAGGTGGGTTAATTATTTTAAATTCCCAAGAAGTTAAAAGCTCCTTTCCAGCATTAGCCAGAATGTTGACTATAAATCCACAATTTTCAGTAATTGGACCTCATTAATAAATTCCTCAAGTGTTCCCAAAGGCAGGAGAAGTAAAACAAGAACCACAGGGATCAGAGAAACAGAGAACTGTGAGGATTCCTGAGTGTGCTGTTAATTCCACTTAATCAGCTCAGAGAAGCTCTGTATTCAAAAGAAAATAACCATGACTCAGAAAATACTCCTGCCAGCAGGGAATAGGATTCTCTCCATTTATAGTAATATTTTCCCCAATTTTTGTCCTTTGTTCCACTCCATTTTTAACTAAAGAAAAAGACCATCCCTTAGGCACTTTGAACACCTGCTGTGTTCTTGGGCCTCAGGGTAGACTGAAAGAGGTGTGCCCACAGGTAAAATCCAGTGTGGGTCCCTCAGAGCTTCTGGGAGACCTGTTCTGCAATCCCAATGTGCCAGAGGGCTTTTCCATCAGATCCAGACTGAACAGACTGTGAAGCAGAGGCATAATGAGGCAGAGACAAGATTTATTGCTGTTTGAAGAGGACTCAAATAGTAGCAAACTTCGAGATGGAGCAAGCCCCATTCTCCACTCTACACTGCTTCCCAGAGAAGGTAGACAAATCAAACAAAGACAAGACAAATTACAGGGATAATAATTCAGGTCATGAGAAAAACAGGGATTATAAAGGATGAAAAGGCAGGAGGGTTTGCCAGGAGAGTGGAGCTTTCTGAAGGTGGCATGAAGGAACACTGGAAGAGGCAGGTTCTCCAACACTGTATGGAGAGCCTAAAGTGATGGATTTTAAAAACAAGAAAGTCAGAATAAGAGTCAAGAAAGGAAGGGGAAAGCTTTTGAGAAAAAATGTAGGGAAGATGAAATATTTGGTTAGAGAAAGTTTACACTGGATTGGCAAAATGCCTATAAATTTGGGAGCATAAGAGTGTGCAAGCCAATGAAAAGAAAGAGAGTTTGTGGAGCCATTAGAATCACTGCCCAGGCTACTCAGAAATCTTGTCTCTGCACTCCTTCTTACCCTTCTTTCTCACAACAGAACATGAAGGTACTGGATACTGCTGTGTCCTCTATGGCCTAAAGGGATGCCTGAATATTACAGAATCACAGAATCATATAGGTTGGAAAAGGAATCTGAGATCACAGTGTCCTGATCACCACCTTGTCAATTAGGTCATAGCACCAAGTGCCACATCCATTTGCTGAACACCTCTAGGGATAGTCACTCCACCACCTCCCTGGGAAGATCATTCCAATGTTTGACAATATTTTCCATGAAGAAATTCCTCCTAATGTACAATCTGGTACTCCCTTAGCACAGCTTGAGGCTTTGTACTCTTGTTCTGTCACTTTCACTTGTTACCTGAGAGAAGGGCTTACCCCCACCTGGCCACAGCCTCCTTTCAGGCAGGCGTAGAGAGTGACAAGGTCACCCCTGAGCCTCCTTTTCTCCAGGATAAACAACCCCAGCTCCCTCAGCTGCTCCTCACAGGACTTGTGCTCCAGACCCTGCCCCAGCCCCACTGCCCTTCTCTGCACTCTCTCCAGCTCCTCAGTGTCTTTCCTGCAGTGAGGGCCCAGCACTGGACACAGCACTGGAGCTGTGGCCTCACCAGTGCCCAGCACAGGGGGACAATCCCTGCCCTGGCCCTGCTGGCCACACCATTGCTGATCCAGGCCAGGATGCCATTGGCCTTCTTGGCCACCTGGGCACTCCCTGGCTCATGTTCAGCTGCTGTCACCAGCACCCCAGCTCCTTTTCCATGGGGCAGCTTTCCAGCCACTCTGTCCCAGCATGTAGCACTGCTTGGGGGTTTTGTGCTCTAATGGCAGGGCCTAGCATTTTGTTTTCAACCTCACACCACTGGCCTCAGCCCATCATTCCAGCCTGTCCAGATCCCTCTGCTAAGCCCTCCTGCCCTCTAGCAGATCAACACCACACCTAACTTGGTGGTATATTCCAAGTTACTGAGGCTGCACTCAGTGCCTTCATCCAGGTCATTAATAAAGAGATGGAACAGTACTGGGCCCAATACTGAGCCCTGGCAAACACCATTTGACCGGCTGCCAACCAGATGTGGCACCACTCACCACCATTCCCTGTGCCCAACCACCCAGGCAGTTTTTACCCAACAAAGGGTGCACCTGTCCAAGACATGGCCTGTCACATTTTCCAGGTGAATGCCACTGGAGACATATTAAAGGCTTTGGTGAAGTCCAGTAGCCTATATCCACAGCCTTTCCTTCATTCACTAGGAGCATCACCTGGTATTAAAGGAGATCAAGTTGGTCAGGTAGGACCTACCTTTCCTAAACCTGTACTGCCTGAGTCTGGCCCTCAGTTGTCTTGTGTGATCACATTTAAGATGATGTGTTCCATTATCTTCCCAAGCAGTGAGGTCAGGCTGACAGGCCTGTAGTTCTAGGGATACTCCTTCCAGCCCCTTGTGGGTGGGTGTCACAGTGGCCACCTTCCAGCTGTCTCTGTATGTTTATGGCTGCCTGGGTATTGCCCAATACCCGGACATGTTTACCCTAATTAAGGATTACATACAGAAGTGGATGCATGCCTGCAAGGGAAATTCCATGGTCCCCTTAGCACTTCTCTGTGTGATTCATCCAGTAAATACATTGCAAGAAATCAATAGAGCACCTTACAAGGGAAAAATCCATCACCAGCACGACCCATCTCTTTTGCAGCCAGCATGACTAAGGAAAAAGCGTGCTGGACAGCAGGTCTTTCCTTTAAATGTACAGTGGTATGTTTGAGGTTTTCCAGCATAAAAATCTTCCTTGAAACATGTGGTTTGGATGTCCTGACAAGCAGCAGTAGGAGAAATATAATAAATTAAAACAGCTTCAATAACTGACCCTTATTTCTTTCTCTTTCCCATTTCAGACTTTCTCCTTACTTGATACTTGGGAATCCTCTCGTCTTAGGATCTATTTACTTTATTTTATTTTTATTAGTGTCCTTGAATGTAATGGAAGAATAAACATTTCAGTTTTCACAACCTTGTGGCTTTGGATGGGAGCTTAGCTGCAGCCACTGTGTTTACAAAACTGAACTGCATCAGTGTTTGTTAATTTGTTGATCCTTGCATTATCCATATTTTTTGGCTGCAAAATTCCCATTTAAATGTAGAGTTTGCTATGTTTTCATGGGTCCCAAGGGGAGTTTCTAGATCAAAGTTTTAGAGTCAAACAGGACCAGCCAGTTTTATAGTTCACGGAATTATCAAGTTGTCAACATCTATAGACTGCTGATGGGAACTCTGTCCCAGCAAGGACAGAGGGAATAGCCACACATGTCCCCTCCTGAACCCACATCAGGCTTCCACACTCAAGCAGGGGAAATGCAAGCAGGCTGAAACCTTTACCCTTGTGCAGGTCTCTCTGTGTTGAGATCAGAAGAGACATGACTGGTTGGAGTCAAAGTCCCTCTTCCTTGTCTTAATTATTAGAGGCAGAATCTTGGGGGAAGGATGTTAGGCATACAGACTTAAATCTTAAAAAAACTGGAATTATATGATGAATTACAGTAACATAAATTTCAAGTCTGGATAAGCAGGAAATATGAAAGTAAGATAGGCAGCATCTCCAGGTAGTAGGGAGCCAGGGAATAGGCAGCACTGGCACAGGGAGGAAGACATGCTGTCCTGCAGTGAAGGGGCAGTAGACAGACTGGATGTGGCTGGGAAAACTTGCCTGGAGATGCAGGAGAAGAATATTTGGCTCAGTGCACAGCTTAACAGAAGAAAACAAAGGACTGTTTCTCTCCAGTTGCCATTTATACACATATAAGCAAAAGCAAGCAAGTATACTGTGGTTAATGTCTTACAGAGGAGTTAAATTGAAAATTATGGCATGGATATGCGTTGCAAGATGTGTTAGGGGAAGAACTAAAGGAAGGGAAAGAACTAAAGAGAGGGAGAGAACTGTGTCTTATTATATGAGAGGTACTGTGACCAGCAAGAACGGGGTTCTAATGGGGTTTTGTTTATAACCCTATGTATGGCTTATTCAGTTCTGTCAGCAGCTGTGCCCTGTAAATATAATTTGTTTCAGTCCTGTAAAGTACAAGGCAAGACTGGAATATTTCCATAGAATTTCAGCAGGTCCTTTACCTACACCTAGGCACGAAATCATGCCACCGGGAGAAAATCATGGCAGCTGCACAACCAGGGAGTAATGACAGATTCTTTAATGCATATTAAGGAGAAAATTACTTCTATTAATGCTATGGAATTTGCTGGTAGAAAGCTGCATTAATGCAATGCCAAGATTATGCACTTTAGAATACTCACCTCAGCAAAACCTTAAACTTCTGAAAACCAGGACACATGCTAAGCATATTAGTTCTGTCCCCTTTGAGCAATGCCCCAGCTTGCCCATTGTACATATTCTGCCTTGGCACCATTGCTGAGCTTGTGGCCCATGATCATGGGAAGCAAAGAGAGGAGAGCTGCTTCTCAGTGAGTGGTACCCTCACCGGTACTATCCTCATGTACTGAAACAGCTTCTCTGAAACAGCATCAAACCCATTACATTTTATAACCCATCTTTCCTAAAGGAAACAAACCAAAAACATGTCCAAAACAATACTATGAGTTGCATGTCTTTAGCTAGCTAATTTCTGATAAATCCCATCTTGTCCCCTGGCAAGAAGACCTTTGTAGATCATGACATCATAAAATTATGTCATTATACTTTAATCTTTTCCATCTGATCACACTTACATTAGCAGCCTAGAGGAAGATTTGATTCCTTCACTCACATCTGCCCAGCTACTCTGCAACTGTGGCTGCTGTTCAGGGCATCCTCAACACAACAACAACAAGCACTGCCAGCCTTTTGTGTCCTCCCTTCTCTGTTTCTAAAAAAAGACTTTAGACATCTGAGAACAGAGAAACAAAAGAAAGTCAAGCTTTAAGCTATGAACTGAACACTATGTATACCTGTGCCTGAAGTAGAAAAGGGATAGAGAAGGATGAAGTTATATCTCCTGCACCTTGACTCATGTGAATAGTCCCCCTGTTGTGGGGTGAAGTCAATATTGGAGTTAAGGAATGTCCATATGAAGTAGAGGTTCAGCAGATTTTGAAGGCTAAGTGTCTAGACTTGAACTGATCATCAGGTAGTACGTGGTCTAGAAGGTCGGTCTGAAGGCATGGTGGGGAGACGAAAATGCCTGATGTTATTCCCTGTGTATGAATGGAATCCCTTGCACAAGTACCTGACCTGAATTAATTGCACCAGATGGGAGGGGGAAATGGGGAATACAAAAAATGAAGTTGAATGAAAGTATGCAGTTTATCTTGAGGAAGGGTGATTAAAGGAGTCCTACTCTGCACAAGCTCCAACAAGTCCATGAGCTATTCCTGCTGTGTGAGACTTCTTTCCTTGGGCAGCACAGCTGCAGGCTGCTTGCCATCTGTGTCTCTTCCTAAACAGAAGAGGTTATTTAAGTAAGGGGAAGGAGGGAAAGGCAGGAAAAAAACATTATTTCCTTCATTCTAAGCAAATTTGACAGCCTGGGCTGAGCCTGCCTTGAGATTGGAACACAACCTGCCAGCCCTGCTGGTGTATCCTCACAGGGAGCGTGCAGCCCTGTGCACATGCACAGCCTGGTCAGTGAGCCAGGGGACAGTGGTGCCATTGAGCAGCCTGAGAGCACTGTTAGCTGACTGACTCTTCCGTTCTGTCCTCTACTGTGAAGGCATTATTGATGGTGATCACAGAGCTGAGGAACTTGCAGCATGCCTTGCGCATGGAAGATTTACTGGAATCTTACTGCTGGCACCGGACATCCACCCATCCTAGCAGGAGGGAGAGGTGGGGAGGATAGGCACTTCCAGACCAGGCTTTCCACTGCATTGTACTTATGGCCAAATTTTCCCTTGGGATTACAAACTACAGCCCCATGTTTTTCAGGGCTCCAGCACCCAGCCTTCAGTGTTCCCTCTTATCCACTCTGCAGCAGAGCTCCCACCTGCAGTGTGCCATGTCATCCCACACAGAAGAGAGACTGTCTGTCTCTCTTGTTCACTGCGCCTGCAAGGAAGGAGGGTCTGACAGTGAGTGTCAAGTGGGGTGCTGACATCCTGTCCAGCTGCTGGGCATGTATACAGCCTTGGGAGACAAAATAGGATGAGAGAAACTGTGAACAGCAGTCAGTAAAAGACATAGAGATCAGAGGCCTCACTTCAGTGGACCCACACCTGAACCTTTAATATGATGGAGAAAACATGTCTCTCATATGGATCTGGAGAGGACAGTGTGAAGTTTGCTGCAACCCAGGAAGCCACTGAAAAAAAGAAGAGGGCAACAAGGCTTGTGAAGAGCCTGGAACAAAAGCCCTGTGAAGAATGGCTTATTCTTCAGGGAGGGAGCTGGAGCTGTTGAGCCTGGAAAAAAAGAGGCTCAGGGGAGGCTATCACACTCTACAATTACCTGAAAGGAAGCTGTAGCCAAGTGGAAGGCATGGTGGGGCACAGTCTCTTCTCCTAGGCAACCAGTGACAGGATAAGAGGACACAGTGTTAAGATGCAGCAGGGGAAGTTTAGGTTAGACATTAGGAAAAAATTCTTCTCAAAAAGAGTGGTTGGGCACTGGAATCATCTTCCCAGGGAGGTGGTAGAATCACCGTTCCTACAGTTGTTCAAAAAAAGACTGGATGTGGGAGTCAGTGCCATGGTTTAGTTGATAAGGTGGTGTTAGGCCATAGGTTGGACTTGACAATCCCAAAGGTCTTTTCCAACCTAGTTAATTTGGTGATTCTGTAAATCTCTTATTCCATAAAAATTGCTGCATCTGAAGTGGGCCTTGACTCTGCGAAGTGTGGAGGTGTGCTTTACTCTATATCACACATCAAGTCTGTATTTTCCCATTCAAAGACCATATTTCTGTGGTTTAAAATGATATTCTGATAAAGTTAACCCAAGAGACTGGAAACCTGTGGTAGCTTTAGGATGCTTAGCAGTGTGACTGTGCTGCTGTGAGAACCTGGCCACTGCAACGTCCCATTGCATCTTCTGCTCTTCCACCTTTAGCCCTGCCCAGACTTAAGTGTTGATGAGATCTTTTATCTCAGAAATAACCAGCAACACAGGAACCAGTCCATGGCATTTTCCAGCATGGAGTGGTGTGCTCTTACTCGACATTGTAACAATCTGGCATGACAGTGCACAACTAGGCATTGCAGAAAATGCCATTCCTCCCACATCCCAATGAACAGCTTACAGAATAAGAATAAGAAAAGCAAAGTTCATCTTTGTGACTCTTTTTACCACAATCAAAAGTAGGCCTAGCTAACAATCTCTCTCCATTGTCTATTTCTTTGCTACTAGAAGAAAAAAATCCATTGGCATTTAACTAGGAATTGCAGAATAATAGAAACTACTACCTAGAAATCTCTCATTCGAGCCAAGGTTACCAATATACTATCTATGAAAAGAAACAAAATACATAGCAAGTTATGTAAGGAGTCATTTAAGATGCAGAACTCAAGAACTAAAGAAGTCTTCCCAAAGCACGAGATTAATACCTAACAAGTATAGTACTCACTTTAACCGGCAAACTCTTAGTATGTGTCTGCCTCCTAAAAATGCTCACGGCTGCTGTGTATAAATTGAGAGGTGACAGTAAAAAGTGATGGGAAAATGGTGGAACTGTTGTCCAGGTCACAAGAAGGACAATTTCTAAATCAAGTTCCTGCCTTATGTACAGGTATTATGCCTCTTCTTAAGAGTTAAAATTATTTTCTGCTTTCTGGCTTTACAGGGAGGAGAATGTATTGGTTGGATATGCAGAGATGCAGTTCTCAGGCTCAGCTCTTTCCCACCAGAGGCAGGTATGTGCTACACCCATCCCATTAATTAGTGCCTGCTCTGGGCCTCTTGTAGAGGGAGACTGCAGTTTAAAACAACTCTCCATGTCATTGTGAGGGTTCCCATGAAACTACTCTGGCTTGTTAAGACATTCAAAATCAAACATGTGCCTGCCAGATACAGGATCACCCCAGCTACAAATGAAAAATGCCTTAGATCAGAAAGACCACCATATGCTTAGGTGTGCTATAACGCTCAACAGAATCAATCAAATATCTGTTATCCTTCTTGATTTCTCTGCAGGATGCATGCCAAAGTCTTTTATTGTCAATCCAGAACAGGATCGACACAAGAGAAATTCCAAAATAGCATCAGGGAACAGTATGCTTGTTTTCTTCCCTGTCTTGTTATTTCCTCACATTAAACAATTCATTGACTTTATTGTTCTCGCCTGAGGCAAAGAAGCCTGGCAAATTTGAAGAGTATTTTTATTATTAGTTAGGTGAGTTTACTTGCCAAGCATACTTTCCCAAGTTCTCTGAACATCCTACTCATCAGTTGCTAACAAAGGCCCCATTCACACAAGGGCTACCAAACAGGTTTGCAGCATGGTTTACAACTGGCCAAGAGGGAGAGCTCTCAGGGCCCCCACTCTGTCTGGTGCTTTGGCATCCAAGGTCATTGACCATTAAACGGGACACTTAAGCCTCAGCAAGGAAAAGACTTGTCTAAAGGAAGGCTTAAGTGGAATTGTGATGCCTCATAACAAAATTGCAGTTTCAAAAGTTCCTCTTCATAAATACAGTTGCCTCTGGTTTTTGGCAGAACACTCCCAAGTTACATCAAATGCTGCCCATTATGTGTCCAGATCTGATGCACATTGGGTAGTCCCTTCTCTATGCAGCCAGTAATTGTTCCTTCTCTAATTTAATATTTCCTCAAATAGGAGATATGGTCTCATCTGCATCTTCAGTCCAAGGGGGTTTATTGTATGTTTCCTGTTTTCCCAGGGAGTGGCACAAGCACCAAAGCATGGAGGGCAGTAAAACTTTGTCCTACATTCTGGCTGAAGTTGGACCCAAAAACTGAAAATAAGATTAAATCCAAGAATTTTATTTCAGAGTGAGTAGAGTAAACTCTGTAGAGTTTAGGAGATGACTCTCAAATAGGGCTTTTCACAGAGAAGGAGGTGGTTGGAAATCCAGGTCCTGCTTCCTCAGCTATGGATGTGGGCCCTTTACCAATAGGAGAAGTCAATTTGTCCTATAAGGCTCTGAATTTAATCTGGGAACCCAGCTGCACTGCAAAGGCAGAGTGACTGCCAGGCAGCTGCAAGACTCTGCCAGAAATTACTCTGGGGCAAGGAGTGGAGGTGCAGAGGAATATGAAGCAAGGATCAGCTCAGAAATGCTGTTTGAAGGTGAATACAACTTGTTGGTAACCTTTGCCTTGCTTTTGGATCCTTTTGGTTCAAGCAGGAATTAGGTGCTTGTGTGCAGTCAGCACTCCTGCACAAACCAAATGGTAAGAGCTGTTGCTGGAGCGATCCAGCAGAGGTGATGTGGCTGCCAGGCTATGTCCCAGTAGGACCTGGGAGAGGAAGCAGAGAGGAGGTGAAGTGAAGAGGATAGCTGAGCCCTCACGAGGTGGTAAAGACTCTTCCACTTTGCACAAGTGTGGAGGTGAAGTTGCCTGAGAGTTGACATCAGACTGCTTTTGTGCATGTGCTCTCTGGTACCTGGGGGTAAAAGATCAGTGCTGCACTTCAGGAGTGCTGAGGGCATGCGGGACTGATCCCAGGGCACTGTGCTTGTGAAGAGTCCAAGCTAGAAAACCTTCCTGGAAACCAGAGCAGCAGGGAGTCAACAGCCTGACATGAAGGTCTTCACTGACTCTGCGCTGTCACATTAATTTCTGCAACACACCACACTGGAATCCTGTACAACCCATATAATATTGTATTGCCATGAACAGCACAGTCCCACTCTTCCCGACAAGAGGGAGTCCTTTTAATCAAATGTGGCTGGAAGTAATTTTGCTGAGATTTCCTTTGAAAACCGGTTAGAATTTTTGTATTTTCTGTCCAGGAAAAATCCAGTTTGACTGTTCAGAAAGCACAGCCTGTGCCCATTTTGTGCCCTCCTCCCTGTAACAGACTGAGCCTTAAATCCCACAATATATCCTTTTATCTGAATATAATGCATGGGGCAATGCAAGATGGAGCTGCTGGTAGAAGAGGTCATGAAGTTCCACTGCACTAGCATTTTGAAAGGGAATCCTATAAAAAAACAGCCTGACATGGCTGCTGAGAAAGATCCTGCACTCTGTCAATGTCTTGGCATGTAGTTAGCACGGAGTATGGGACTGGACACAAGCAGAGAGTGGGCTTTTTTTGGCACTGGCCACAATGAGTGTGGTTGTCCAAGGAAAGTCTGAGGGGGAGGCTGAGGGGATAGAAGAAGACAGACATGTTAAAGGAAAGCGTGTTCCTATATAATGGGACATTGTACCACATGTTTAAAAAGAGGGAAAAAAAAAAAAAAAAAGAGGAAAAAGAAAAGAAAAAGAAGTCCAGGGTGGTGAAAGGATTTCCCCAGCAATGGAGTTGATCTGAACATAGTTTTGGCTTGCCATTATGGTCTATTGTGTCTTTGTAGGCATGGGGATCTTACACTGGACGAGCCTTTGTGTCAAATCTAGCTGCAATGCTCGAGTTCCCCAAGCTGCCTCTCATCTGTGAATCAGCTTTCATTCGTTTCTACCCATGCAGCTGCTATGTTTTATTTAGTCTAATTTTAGCATATCTACCAGCAGCTGCAAATGTAAATGGTCCCCTTTGGTATCCAGCACACTCAATTAGAGAAGCGGCCCACGTGAGGCATGCTGGTTTCCCCCACTCCACATAACTTTAAAAATATACAAGTAATACACAGTTTCTGCAAAGTATAATGTTATTACAAACTGCATTGCACAATTGTATGGGGTTTAATTTTTTTCTGATAAATTTTGAGCACAAATTTTAAAGTTCACACACAAACATTTCATTTCAGAATTGGGAAACCAGGACTTTGTCCCTGAACTGCCATTGGGAGCACAGAAACAGAAAAGCAGACTTCTGGCAATGATTGATATTTTCATGTAATGGTGTGTTTTCTTCATAGGAAAGGAAATGAACCATCCAGTAGGAAAAAGGGATGATCAAATAAAAATTCAGACAGCCATAGTAATAAATATAATATTGATAAATAAAATTTATTAATACATTAATAAATTATAACTATTAATGCTTAATATTAAATTTTTATCCATGAGTGCCAGTCTTCCAGGTTCAAGACAGCTATTAGGAAATCCCCTGAACTGTCTGGGTGGAATTGATATGTTGCTAGGATTTTTATATATTTTTGATACATCTTGAGAAATATGGTTTGTTTTCCCTGCTGACCCTTCTGCTCCCCTGCCTGTGGCTGCACCCAGCGCCTGCCTCCGTGCCCAGCCCCAGCGCTCACCCCACATGTGAGGACCAGAGTGCATTTGGCTCCCGCCAGTGCAAGGCTCATGGTCTGCCAAGGGTTCACACACACTGGTGGAGTGCTTCACCAAAACCAAGCCCAGAATGTTAAGACAAGAAACTGTGTCTGTTCTTCAGTCGCTGTATTTCCACTTCAAGGGTAAAAAACCATTTTATTCCTCTTGCTGGCACAACAGACTGGTCCTCCTGGTCCTTCCCTCCTTTGGTCTTCTGTGCACACTGTGAAAGTAATTCAGAGGCGGACATCTTTTATGCTTAGCCAAACTCAGGTGTTTTAGTTGCTGAACAAAGTCTCTGACTTGAGTAATTCCTTCCTATTCCTTCAACAGAAAAAAAAATGAGCAATATAGACCCTTATCTTAAGACCATACCTAGTGATTGCTTATTTGGGGAACATGCTTTGATGTCTTGGCTTCTTCCAAATATATTTCCATTTTCTAGCCAGGGTCTAGGCAGTGTGGGATAGCTATACAGACCATCAGATCAGCCCTATGCTGCCCTGCTGGTGTTCTACTAATCCTATTATGGCTCTATGTATGCAAAGAAAGACCAAACAAGTTTCTGTTTATTTTTGTCTATGAGCCATGAGAAAGACTAGTTGGGTGGGAGTTTGAGAGTAATAATTATCAGAGCACCAGTACAATAAAATTATCTCGTACCTTTTCTCTTTAGTCATTGTTGAAGTTTTGTGTTGAGTACTTGAAACCAGCAACCCAGCTGTGATCTCACAGACCACTGGCAGTCTTTGCTCATTAATCTTGCTGAATGGGAGCAAAGATCTGTTACAGACAGAATAAGGCCTATCATTGATTCTTGTGAGGATGAACACTCCACCTGGAAGAGACTGTGCCAGTTGAGGGAAACAATGCCAAAAATATTTGTGGGGTGAGTAGATGGGGAATTCAGTACTCTTGTATGAGCACTGGGTTGGCCCATGCTGTGTTTGGCCATCACTTTTGGTAGTCTTTACTGACTGCATTTTTATTTTCAATCATGAACACGCCACACATGAAAACTACTCCGAAATATACCTGGTGTCAGAAGCAAGCTAGATCAGCTCTGGTTATCCTCACATACTTAAACAGCAGGGTGACTTTTGCATGTGGTAGTTTTTTGTTCAAGTTTCAACCTAGTTACAGGTTAATACCTGTCAATACCAGATCCACCATACTGAAAAGGGAGTAAGTATGACTTTGAAAATCAGTACAGAAGAATCAGGTCTTTGGGTGTAAATTCTTCACACTGTTTGTACAATGGAAATATCCCAGTCAAGCAGAAACACATTGGGTACTGCATGGTTTTTAAGACTGATAACAAATGGTTAATAATAACAGCTTGCTATTTAGCCATAAATCAATACTGCTTCCACATGCTAAAAATGGCAAATACCATTTTTTACCTGTCAAAATCAGATTACTAACAACTAAAGTACTCAAAATGTTATGGTAAAATATTCACAAAAATTAATTTTACTAATTCCATATAACATGAGACAAAGCTGTTATTTATATAATTCACAGATGGAAAATTCAATACAGCTGGAAAGAGGCACTGGAGAAAACCAATAAAATTCCTGAAAGATGGATATAACACTCTATTCCTCTATCACCTTATTGAAAACAGGGACAGGGTTATTGGAAATGCGAAAAAAAATCAAGATCAATAATTTGTTGTGGTTTATGTCGCTTTTTTTAGTCATGTGACTGTATTTGCTAAATTGCTAGCAATGCCTGCTTAGCCTTTGCCAAGGGAACTAGTCCCTTGCTGAGCTGCTTTCCTCACCAGCCATCAGTCCCACTCTGCCCAAGAGGGGTGCAGATTCATGAGACGATAGCCATCAAGTCTAAAATCACTTCAGATGGCAAAGTTTTTTCAACTTTTGCTCAGGCTAAAATTTTTTTTTCTCTTTAGTATTCTCACATTTGGAGATTCACTGCTGCCACCTCTCCCTCTGTGCTGGAGGGACCATCCTGCAGAGGCCCTGATCTCCCAACCCAGGCTATGAGCTACCCAGGCTGCACACTGATTTCATGCACCACCAGAGACCCAAGCTTCACACAAGTCAGGCTTAGGGGGCTGGTAGGACCGCGGCTCTGCAACTCTCATAGCTGGGCTGAAAGGCCTTAGAAGCTGCTGAAGAAGAGTGACGGACCTCAACAAAGCTCTTGTCTTCTCTGATTCCTCAACCCCTTCATCTTTGCTGATGGAGATCCCACATGGGTGGGATCTGACTTGCCAGCACAGGGGGCTAGTCTGGGAACAGTGGGAATGGGGCTCAGTGCCTCATCTTCCCTACAGAATATATCCTTCCTTTTTGTGCCTCCCAGAAATTCAATATGCTCATGGGTGCTAGGCTGGCTGAGCCCTGTGACTCACCCTGTATTGTCCTGCATCTGCACAAACCCACAGCAACTGAACCCCCCCTGCCTGTTTTGCCCCCATTTCAGATGGTGTTGCTACCTCTCACAATGGATTGCTATGATTCATGAGTGAACATCTCTGACATGCTTTGCAAAGAAAAGGTGCTGCATGCTCTCAATGCTGTTCATTTCTCAGAACAAAGCTGCCTAAGAACACAGGACTTGAGCCATGTACAGTAGACATTTCTGGCATAGCTTTTATTGAGGTTAATATAATATTCATAACACTGCTAAGGGACTGCTTGTTGGACAAAAGGATTTTGCTACTGGCATTTATCTATAGAAAAGTTTTTCTGTTTTATGCCCACATACTAGCATATAATTATAGTAATAAAGTCTAGTCCCTTGCTTGAAGTGACTGCTGCCAGTATTATGAAATCATGGCAATGGTTGTAAAAATAAAAGAGGTCATAACCCCTCCACACACACACCCCCACTCTGTAGCTGATATGAAATAGCTTTGGTGGGAAAATGCAGACCTTTAAACTTTCTCTACCAAACTCAATGCATTCTGTATTTAAGTTATCCTCTGAAAGTTTGTGTTATAGGAATTCGAAAACTGCATATAACCATGGAAAAGTCTGTACTTAATTAGCTACTGAGTTGAGCTCAGTTTAAGCAAAATAACAACCATTTCTTTGTGCTAACTTTTTAAAATTATATGCGTTATATGCATCAGACTGTCCTTATGCCAAGGCTATTTGAGCATTGACTTCTGCTTCACTGTTCTAGTTTTGGCAAAGAGAAGCATCAGGAAATGTCTGTATGAAGATACTTTTTCATGTCTACCAGGGCAAGAACATTACTTTCTCAGGAAAAAAGGCAGCTGTCTTAGAACTGCCATGATTTAATGCACAATATGTTACAAGTTCCCAGGTGCCTCATGGTGAAGCAGTGCAGAGAGTGGGAGGAAAGGCAAGGACAGGTAGGAAAGGCTACTGCCTGTATTCTTTACAGACACTTTTCCAGGGACTTCTGCAGCAAATA
Organism: Onychostruthus taczanowskii; assembly: GCF_017590055.1. Classification (NCBI taxonomy): domain Eukaryota; kingdom Metazoa; phylum Chordata; class Aves; order Passeriformes; family Passeridae; genus Onychostruthus; species Onychostruthus taczanowskii. Next base: position 49,572 of record NW_024502125.1, read on the forward strand.
CCCCTTTTCCCCATTATAAAAACAAATATTAGAAAAAAGTGTTAGGTGACTAATGAACTAGCCATGCAAGAAGGAAAAGCAGAGTGGGCAAAACCTGAGCCCCTGTAACTCACAACAAACACACTAGGCAACACCCAGGTGCAGCACCCAGGACGGAGCTGGGCTGTCTCTTACTGCTGAGTATCTCAGGATACAAAGCTGTACCTAACTATTTTTGGTTCCTTTCTCTTTAGAATACTTTCATGGAGACCCTGGTTTCACAAAGTGTTTGAGCCACCCTGCTGAAAGAATTTTAACTTCCTCAGGTGTCAAGAGCAAATCTCCAAAAATCATGCCCTGCCTGTGAGTCTTACTCCTGAGATTACTTTCCACTAAAAAAACTGCAGCTTCAAATTTGGCTCTGTCCAAAAAATGACAGAATTGAAGGTTTAGTCAGAGAGTAAGAAGAGGAATTAAGACAAATTAGAAATAAATCAAACAAGCACAAGACTGCTGCATTTGACAACCTCTTCCTGTTCCCTCAGTTCTTTATAGTTTGTGGAGTGTCAGAGGCATACAGTGGAGACAGTTGAAAAGTACAATTCCCAGCATGGCCCTCAGCGAACTGTCTTGTTTTGTTTTCTTAGCTGAGGTCTTTGGAGCCAATGGGAAAATAAAAACAACAACAAAACTCTCAGTTGTTCATTCTCATTTACTGGAAGTGGAAAATAAAGAAGAGTAAGCAATGTAGAGGGAGAGGAAGGTAGAAATAATAATTTACAGGTTACCAAGGGAAGAAAAGAAGTTCAAAAAGGATGATACAAGACAAAGGTTTTTGGAGAATGCTAAGAATTATGAAAATCTCAATTGAATGAAAAACTGGAGACTTCTTAGATTTTCCCTCCTGTTCCTGTGTCTCATTTAATGAGATAACAATTTAGAAAACTAGCGCACACAGAGCACAAACAGGTTACGATTAGAGAACAAAATCAAAAATATGGTGACAGATCCCGTGCTTGTTTATCCTGGGGTAAATCTTGAATTGTCCCATTGGGACAACTCTGGGTTTGCCTCAACACAACTGAAAGCAGAATGTGGCCCTTGCACAATATGTCCAGATGTTCCTTTTTTTCTATGATGAAAATGTGAGAGTTTCAAAGATATCTCTCAGACTGATTAAATTCACAGCCTCCACCCTCTCCCCATGTAGCTCTACTTAATTCAGCTGGTAATACACAAGAGACAACTGGACTTTTGGCTCACTGAATATTTTTCCAATGTTTTACATTGCAAACCTACTATACAGTTTTGTTAGTGCCTGAAATTTAGCAAACCAAAGCTATCCTAGTGTTTTTACAAACACAGCTGGCCCAAGGGAAACCTTTCTGGTGTCTTGGACAGCAACATTTTTTTTGCTTCTTGCCTTGTCTGCAGACTGCAGGGGCTACCAACAACCTGCAGAAAAGAATACTCCCTTTTTCTCTTGGGCATTATGCCAGATAATCAGCAAGCAGAGAGGTAATTGTTCATAACTTGCTGCTGAATTGCCTGGTACAGGTGTATATTCCTCATTTCAGCTGTCTCTCATACTCTCTTTGGCTGGATGATCTCATTTTGCACAGATTCCTTGCACTTTGTAATGAATCCCAGAGATATAGAAAGGATCCATCATTTTACACTCCCATGCCAAATTCTGGCAATATCCAAGCAGGTGCTCAGATGTGCTGGATATCCAGAAAACCAAGATACTTGCAGAAGAAGATGGATAGCTGCTTTGCCTCACTGCATTTTGTGGATGCGTCCATGTACATTGCAGGAGCCAAATACTGTCCTAATGAAACAGTGCAGAAGACTGGGTGAGAACAAAGGGGAAGGGAGTGGTAAATGTGTATAATCCTGCCATTTTCTTTCCCTAGAAAACCCTCCACATTTTGAAGCAGAGGGGGTCATGGTTAGGAATCAAAGGTGCCTTGTCCTACTTGTCAGTGCAGATAGATGCCTTCTCTACTTTCCAGTTAAATACCAGGGTCTGGTGGGCTCTGCCTGGGATCAGCTGGACCTGTGCACAACTCAGAACTTGCCCACTGTGGCGTGGCTGTCCAGGGAGATGGCACAGCTGGAATGATATTCACAAATATCCTTCATCTCCTTACTCTGACAGTATTCCACTGACCTTCCCCAGCAGTTAAGCCCTGGTCTGACACACTTGAGTTGCTACTTTAGCCAAACTTGGAGTTTTGGCTGGGCAGCCAAAAAATTTCTTCTGTTCTTCTGTTGTCTTCAAAAGAAAATTATCTCCAGGTGCCTTGTCCCCCTCTGTCGTGCAGAAAGAGAGGAGTCAGTCACCATGGCCAAAGAGCCAACTTGCCTACCTTCACTCAAACTGCATGACTGCTGGCATCGTGCTGCTAAGAGTCCCCTGTGCTCTCTCACCAACTTTAGCCATGCAAACTTCATACTTGATCATCTATTACAACTGCATCTGTAGGGTCTGATTCTATAGCATCCGGGGCCTTTTATGGCCCTCAAGATGCCTTTGCATCGTACAGGCAATCCCAGGACTGGTTATACTACTCCAAAGTTTGATGAAGTGATGATAAAATGCATGGATGGGCTGTGGCCATGAGGTTCAACCCGGCTCCCAGGGTTGAAATTAACACTAATTCCAGTTTTCACAACAGAATTAACACTAATTCCAGTTTTCACAACAGAAGATATCTTCCATGAAACTGTAACTTCAGGAAGCCAGGGTGTTATTAAAATCAATAATAACAGATAAAAACTAAAGCATGGTGGTCCATCAGTGAAATGATTTACCTTTCTTCTGTTGCTGAAAGAAGAATCCTCTCAGTTTCTTTGGTTGTGTCTTTCCTGGAGGACCCCAGTGTACCCTCTTGCTGTGCAGGGTGTTCCCTTGGTTTACCATGGTGGACCTCGGCTGAAGCACGGCTGATTTGCTGTCTGCCAGTTGTGCTGCGGGAAGGAATGAGACAGGCAGTGGGCTCCCTAGAAGATTGCCCATTCTGCCAGGAGAGAGAGGCATCACAGGGCCAGTGGGATCAAGGAGAGGGGTTTGTGGTCTTGGGCTAGTGTCACAAGTCACATCTCATACATGTCTCTTTTTCAGTGAGAACCTCCTCTCAGCTGATGAGCTTGGCCATGGTAAGCTGGACAGCAGACTGGGTGCTGGTAATCGATGTTCCTGTATTCTGGGTCTCTCTGACTTAATCCCACACCCTCCCAGGGCAGTGGCCTTACAGCAGTGCAACATGGCCCAGCAAACCTGACACTTTCTGGGACTGCTACTCTGATACCCTATTGGGACAAATTTAACTTACATCAGCATCTATCTGAGCACGCTTCAGCTCCAGGCTGCTCTTCCTATGCAGAATCAAAGAACTGCAGGACAAGCACACTTTTTGCAGGACAAACATGCTTGCACGGTGTCCACCAAAAAAGGACTGAGATGTTTTTACAGATGTTTCCCAAGTGCACTGACAAAGGGAGCTCCTTGGTGAGCAGAACAGCACCTGAAATAAATCTTCCATACCATTGATAACCCAATTTTTAACTGCCTAATCAGGACATAGCAGCAGCAGAGCAGAGTTGTTTGATACCTTTGCCCAGAGAAATATCCAGATACCCAGGGAGAAAAAAGTCGCTCTTGGGCACAGACTTTAGATACACAACAATGAGACACAGGAGGGGGGACAACACATGACATTGCCTTTGGCCAAAATCTATTTCACAGGGAGATGTTTAGCAAAACAACAACCATCACCACCACAGAGCTCTCTGGGTTGTCACAGAAAATGATTACAGTGATTAGCCTTGAAGTTAAAATTAAGGAACAGAATTGTTTGGATCAATTCTTGCGAGCAATTGAAAAGAGACACGTACTTCCCTATATGGTAAAAATGCAGCTCAGATTCAGTGGGGAAATGTGGATTTTATTTTCTTCAGTTACAGCGGTTAATCCTGTCAGTTCATTTTAATAATGTTTTTCATAAACCCATTCTGATCCAGATGTGCTATGTTATTGTGTTCTTTTCAGGGACACAGGGACACTGGCATTCCACATTTACAACACATTAATGGTGCTCACATAAAAAGAAGGGATTTGAAAACTATGGTTCAATGATTATTTTTAACATTTTCCAGTATCTTTTTAAAAATGCCTAAATTCACTTTATCTCTACAGGATAAGGCTTGTCTGCATACCAGGTTTGAAAAAAAAAGATACAAGATCCTGGCTTGACCTGAGGATGACCTTTCTGTACACAAGCTCCGTTATTGTAGAGGAACTGAAAGCAGCAGTGCTTAGCAAAACCAAACCAAACAAGCCCGAGAAGCAGGCGGAGGGGCTGGAGCTGTCACCCAGCAGAGGGGTGAAGCTCAGAGCACCAGCCCCTGTCTCTGTGCTCTGCTCACCCGGGAGCTGAACCTCTGTGCAGTCCTCGGGCGACCTGTGTCAGCAGTGAACACCAATAGGCCCAAAGGTTCCTTCCCAGCCCCAGAAAGTCTTGTGTCTAAAAGCAGATCCGAACAACCGTGTTATTTTCTCACATCTGCTGCTCTGAAAAAATGTTCACGGGTTTCTTTGGTTTAGATTTTGGTTTTGGTTTGGGTGGTTTTTTTGGGGTTTTTTTTTTGTTTTTTTTTTTGTTTTTTTGTTTTTGTTGGGTTGTTTGCTTTTTTTTTTTGTTTTGTTTTATTTGTTTTGGTTTGTTTGTTTGTTTGTCTGTTTGTTTGTTTGGGGGAATTGGGGTTGGCTTTTTCTTTTTAGTCAAAGTTGCTGTAAGCCTCCTTGATTTCATCATCCTGAGCAGGGCATGTTCAAAGCAGGCTGCAACTGCTCAGAGATTGCTGAGGAATTTGGATTTGCAGTTACTTGCAGAAATTTAGGTAATTACTCATTCTTTAAATGTGAGACATTTTTATACCCAGGCAGCTCCTAATTACATAAGGAGCGTCAAGTCTGTGATACCTGGTGGATGCTTTTTAATGAGTACTGTTATATGATATGAGGATTTTTCACACAGACATGGGAATATACTTCTGGCTTCCTGGCATTCTTCCCACATACAAACTGCTGGTGCCTTGACTTTGCTGGGAGAAGCTGCTGACCAAGCTCCTCATCTGCAGATCTCTGCTTTGCTCTGCATATCTCTGCTGCTTAGCAGAACAAATTGGGAAGTGATATTTCCCTTAAGATAATTTTTTCCTTCAGCTGAAAAACAAACCACTTCTTTAAGAACTACTTTGTGAAAAACTGATAATTTTTTTTTCCGAAAAAAGCAAAAAAGCAAGTCTCTGTGCAAGAGCTTAGAGATGAGGGAGTCACAGTGTATGATAGGCGCTTTGTGGTAAGGGCAGCTTCAGGGCATCTCAGTTTTCTGTTGCTGTGAGCCTGCTGGTAAGGCTGAACCATATTCTCTAGGACACAGGGGTTTGAAAAACATTTCACAGTGCAGTCCCACCCTGAACTCCTGACCCCAGGGCTGGCTTGCCAGAGGAGCTGAGAGATCCCCAGCACCCCAGTGAGGGGCCCAAGAGGGCATTCTGCTCCAGGGCACCCCAGGGCCACCCTCGCCAGGCAGTATGCCTCATTTTTATGCAGTTGCCCACAAGTGATGCGGTCAGGATCAGGCCAGAGAACTCTTGTTCTTACAGATGGCTGTAAAAAGATCCCTGTGTCAAAGCCAGTTTTCTTTACAATATTCAGAACTTCCTTTCCCAGTGCTGGCTGATCCTTGGCCTCCCAAGGTACAAGCAGACTACAGATGGAGAGGCCAAGAGGAACAGCGTGACCCTCTGCAGAGAGGGACCTTACAGAAAGCTGAGCTGTGCTCTGTAGGAGTGGGGTGGTCTTGCTGTGTCAGAAGCGGCGCAGCCACCCAAGCCACTGAGTTACTAACATCCTGCATCAATTTATATGCTTCCTGAATGAACTGTATTTTACTTTTATCAGCCATCTGTTTTTCAGACTTGACATTGATGGTTTCAGTTTTGCTACTAAAATGCACCTCGCACTCTAGAAAATATTTCCTGTTCAGGCTACTGCCCAAGTGACTTACAGAAACTGCGAGAGATGAGACAGTGATGGAAAGTTGTGACCACGTCCTGCTGCAGCTGCTCAGCGGCAGAAAAGCAGTGGCAGCTGCCTGCTGAGAGGTGGCACACATGGTGAAAGCACTGCCTGCCCGGTCCCTCTGCTGAGAGCGAGCTCAGCAAGACCCTCCATGAAGGAGGGAGTGAGACCAGTCTCTGTGGGAGTGACAGAACAATCTCCTGTTCTCGGGATCACTCCTGGCACCGTCTCTGCCAGCAGACCCCCCCACCCCGCGCCCAGAAGCAGGGCCAGCTGGAAGGCATCTGCCAGGATGATGCGTGCGATGTCCCCCAGCGCCTTGGCCAACCCGGAATGTCCCCTCGCTGTGCCCTGACCCAGCAGCACCCTCCCTGGGGCCATCCTGACCCCGACACAGCAGCCGGCCCTGGTGCCACGCCCTGCTCCGCTTCCTGGCTTCCCCTGGGCAAACGCAGCTCCTCCCAAGGCAAGGCCTCAGGGAGCAGTGGGGTGTCCTGCCGGAGGAAGGCGTCTGGCTGGATGCAGACTGAAGACTGTTGAAAGCACAGGGATATTTTACTTCACCTAAATAAATAAAGCAAGATGATTTAGCGGTCACAGGCAGTTTCACACTTAAAGTTGTCATGCGACGAGGCTGTCCCATCACAGTCAGGCTCTGTGTAAACTGTGAGTGATTTCATACTTATATCACTTGTATTCATTTCATGCTAATATTTGTATCATGAGTAAATTTTCACAAATGAGTACAGAACCAATAGGGCTGCTCATAAGGCACTACTTGCAAGCCAGGGAAGTCTGAGAGGTCAGTCCACTTGGCATCAGGGCCACCAGTGACTGTGTTGTGAACCAACAGCCATCAGAAAGGTGCATCGTGGGACCTAGCACATATATGGGCACTGCTACAATACCAGTGGGAGCAAACTTACTCAGACCAGCACTTCAGTGGTTTATTAAGACTGAGTAAATAACATAGAATTAACAATCAATAATTTAACCAGCAATTTCATTAAACTATAGGGGATTTAAATTATTGAAAAAACGTTTGGACTAATTTGGATCTATAATATGAAAAATTAATATTCAAACAACTTAAATGACAAATTATTGATATTATTTGACCAAGTTAAACAGAACACAGGTGTATTGCTTCTTTCTTAGACATATTTATGCCCAGTGCCAAAGCTCGTCTCCTGTGGGCATGTTCCATGCGTTGAACACACATGTCTGCCTTGCACACCCCAGTACATATACATGTCATCACTGCATGAGTCACCATCTCCTGCTGCCATAGACACTCTGACATTTGTTGAATCAGGATAAACGGTGATGTTTCTCCTCTTTCCCTCCCTATTATATTGATAAAAGTTTGAGTTAATCTTGATGTTTGCCAGCTGACACCACTAAGAGGTGGGAACACAGCTGTGTGGTCATTCCAGAATCTGTTTATCCTAAATAAAGCATTTGTGTTTAGCTGTCACTGCCTCCTCTGACACTTCTGGGAAGGCTGCGTTCTGGGTGCAGGCAGGTACTACTGAGTTGCTCAATAGCACACTAGATAACCATCTTCTCTCACAGACTTTTCCTGGAGCATTGGCCATCTATCTAATTGTGGCTAGAAGACTGAAGAAATCTTCTTTGAAGTCACTGCAATTACTTTGTCTGGACTATATTGTATGGCTAATTTTTGGTCTTGTCCAGCACAGGCTGTTTGTAATTGAGAAAGAGAGAAAGAGAGAAAGAAAGGAAAAAAAGAAAAGAAAGAAAAGAGAGAAAGAAAAGAGAGGAAGGAAGGAAGGAAGGAAGGAAGGAAGGAAGGAAGGAAGGAAGGAAGGAAGGAAGGAACAGAAAAGGAATGGAAAATGCCATGGTGAGGTGACTGAAACAAAGTTTTTGGATAAATGAAGGATATTCAGCAGGATGAAGTATTCATCTCTTCATAAGAATTTCAGAAGTTTTTCCAAAACAAACACTGAATGTCAAAACAATAATTAATCAACAGGGTCAAGCTATTTCCTCCTTACTCATATGTGAAGTGTGACAGAGCTGTTCACACAGCAGTCTGTAGAAAACAGAAAACAAGAACATTGAAAAAGCAGCACTTTTGTGGCATTCACTGGTTTTGTTCTTGAACAGGCAGCATTTTTTTTTAAAGCAGCAAACCGAGCAACACAGGAATCTGCAAATTGTAACAGACTCTTGCAAAAGAACTCACACTTTATCTTAATGTTCATCTGCAATTATAAAAGTTGTGAGAAAGTTGCAAAATAAACCGCAACCCTGGAGGACCTGGTTCTGCACATCTAACTATGGGAAGCTGACAAAAAAGCCTTTATATGAATCTCAGAAAGCACTGAAAATCAAAAAACAGGCCTGTATGTTCTTTGTGTATCCAAGAAATTTCCCAGAAAGATTTCCAGATTTACAGTTAGCTTTTGTACTGGAATAAAAAGAAAGATAGTAACCTTTACAGTGAATGGCAGCTCTGTGAAAGCACAATACTGTGAGAAAACATATTATATTACATATTGCATCATGAGGTACATTAATTAATTAGACAATATTAGTTTCTGTTGACATCAAGTATTCTTACTTTTCCAAATCAAACCATAGACAGTTTCACAATCAGAACAACATGTTTTTTCATCAGAGAAAAAAGGAGGTAATTATACTTTAACATAATGGTCTCAATTCTCAGGCTGTATTAATCTGCATTCTGTAAGAGATATGTGGAACGGATTTTACCTTGGACTGTCACCAGCTAGGACTTCCTCTGCATTCAGAGAATTATGGTTTCTCCATGCTAGTAGAAAAAACAATCTGTGTCTGAGCTGTGAATTAGGTACTCCATCCTCACCAGCATTATTTATTGGATAAATAATGTGGTCTGGCAGGCAGGGAAAGGCCTGGGAGACATGTCTCCTGGGTTACATGCTGGTTTTACTACCAGAGTACTTTACAAACACTCAGCAATACCATAACCTTCCTGTACCTCTGCTTCATGAATAAGGACCATAATGACTTCCATTTTTTGAGGAGTATTAAGAGCAACAGGTAAAAGATATTATGTTTATACTGAAATGGTCATTGTTAGTACCAAAATTTTATTTTAAATGGCTGCAATATATGCAGAAAGGAAACTTCCTCATTAAAAGATGTAGTAGGATTTAGATCACAATAGCAGAGGAGGTTTTGCACAGTAACAGTCAGAAAAACAGAGCTAGAAAGCTCTACATTCCCATATAATTTTAGGGACATAAAGCCATATTAAGCATAACCACAGCATACCAAACAGCATTTGTACATCGACAGGGACATAGACATAGACAAGACATGGTTGCCACAATGATTCTAAGCAACTGTAGCAACTACTTCTGGAGTTAGAAACATTTTCTTTCTATCTAACCATGCAGACCTTTAGTTAGCTTAATTACGCCTTATCCCACTCATGCTGAATTTGGCAAGCAGTTTATTCTTGGATTTTGTTCCAGTTACAGCTAGTAGGTCCCTTTCCAGTGCTCTCTTTTTGAGTCAGAAAAAATCCAGCTCCTCACAAGCTGCATTTTCTCTTTTTGCTCTTTGAACTTCTTTGGACTTTCCTGTATTTGTTTATAACTTTAAGTGCTGAGTCCAAGTGTAGAGAATTCCCTTCAGCTGAAAAGCCTTACCCAAGCAAATACAGAAGAATTGCCTCCCACGATTTTCACATGGTAGCCCTGATAATACTTAACAGTATAACTGTTGCCATTTTTGTCACAGCCTTTTGTTCTTGCCTCCACCACAAGCCTGATGTCCTACAGGAGGACCACTGCCTACTCACTTTGCATCAGCACACTAATCTCTACTTCACAATATGTCACAGCTGTCTTTATTCAACGCCACTTGTCCAATTTTAGTCCCGTTTTCAGTCTAGAAAGGTCTTTCTTCTTTTTTTATTATTTTTTATCCTGTCCTCCAAAAGCCAGGCAATATTTTTCAGCCAATTTTGTAAGTGCACCCCTTATTCCCTTATCAAAATTATGGTTGAAAACACTGTATATAGAGAGTATTCAGGTACAGATCACTGTAGGCTTCAACAGAATGTCAACTTGTTGATAGCAGTTCTCTGAATACAAATTTTTGGCTGATTATGGATTAAATGTTTTGCACTTCATATGTCCTTAATTTGCTCATCAGAATGGAAGTTCTTTCAATTGAAGCCTATTGCTATGTTAATAATAAGGACTATTTTCATTCTATTTTCATCATATTTTAATCTCAAAGAAACATGGAAGTAAAGTGACTTAATCTAATCTATTACTGATTGTACATTTAATTACAAATCTTTCCTACCATAAGTGGGTGGCGCTTCCACAGCCACTGAATGTTCAGGCTAATTTTCATGAATGTAACTTGAATGTGTTGAAATAAATTTTAAACATAACAAGTCCATTGATTTAGGCTGGCCCCATTTAGAGCTAGCAGTGTCTTTAACCTTTATTAATCACTCCTCGAGCATTTAGGTGACTGGGCTTCTATCTGCATTCCCTGACAGAGAAAACTTGTAGCTTATCCCTTGCTCTCACAGCAGCAGCCTCTAACCTGCTCATACATTTGCCTCATGAGCTCAGCCTGGTGCGTCTGCCTTGCAAAAATTCCATTTGGGAGCTATGACAGCATTCATCCCAAAACAGTCTTTTCATAACTACATCATCCATTTCTACAGGGGTTGCTGCAGCAAATAGCCCACATTCCTGAAGGGAGAAAGGTTCTTCTCATTCTGTATCCCCGTGGGGCTGATAGGGGGTTGTCAGGTGCCCCATTTGCCTCAAGGCTGGATGTCAGATCTGGACAGGGAACAAAACTCCTTCCACTTCTGGCCTGCCTTCATCAGGACTCATGCTTATCTGGCCCTGTGTGAGTGCAAAGAGCGTGAAACCCCAGCTTCTTCAGCAGCACCAGGTGATGCTTGACATTGTGAAAAATGGGAGTCCAAGATAAACTTCCCAGTGCTGCTTCATTTCCATAAGCTGTGGGTGCCTTATTGCTCTCACTGGGTGCACTTTGCTTTTTAAAGCCATGGTGATACAGCATGGCAGCATTGGAGCTGGAGGCAGCAGAGGCGGAGTCTGCTAATACAATCCTTTTTCCCCAGTAGTGCTACTGTGGTTTTGTCCTGCATGCAGCTTCCCTAAAATACATCTAAATTGTCTGCTTGCCCTTCCCCTTTAGACATTGCATAAAACATCTAAATGGCAGAATCTGACTCCTGTTTTGTGCTGATCTAGCAACCGGTGAGGTACTGGAAAATCAGGGTCTTTTCCAAAAATATACAGTCTGACAGCAGTGCTGACATTGCAACCTTAATGTGGTAGGTACAGAGCAGCTTATAACACCCAAAGTGAAATAATCACATTTCCGTACTGAGCAGCTAGTGCTAGACAAATGTGTATATTCATCTACCCCAACCCTTCCCTGGTAACAAAGAAGAAAGGCACACCTAGAGAAAACAATGGAGCAAGCTGTTTTTGGATACCATACTAAGACTAAATGCCGCCCTGCCTCTGCTGAAGACCTTCTGAATGTTGCAGCTGAGTCAATAATGTCTTTTCAAATCGCTTATTCTTTAGCAGGCAGTTGCCCAAACCAAGGCCTGGAGCAATCAATCCCAGCCTATGGAACCAGTTTTCTACAGGCTGCTCACTCGTAGCCACAAGGTAACTGGATCTGTGAATGCAGAAAAAGTGAGCACCCTGCAGAGGACACGCTGGAGACTGCCCTTGTCTGGGCAGTCTGCCCTGGCTCTGGGACAGAGGAGCTGGTGCTTTTCACCACTGTCATGCAGAACTGCTGAAATCTGTGTGAGCTGGAGCCTGAGCCTCCCCGCACTGCAGGGGTGGTCACGCTGCAGCAGCGTATGAATGCAAAGGCTGCTCTCAAGGACCACCTCTGCTCGACCACCTCTGCTCTGCGAGAGCTTCACCTCAGATGCTGCAGATCAAAGATCTGAGAGGGATCGGGGGAGCAGAAAAACAGTGTTTTCAAGTGGTTTGCTAGTTGTGAATGTGCAAAATTTGCCTTTAGTACAAGTACATCTCACATGCAAGGGAGACAGCTGACCAGGGGAGTGCCAGTCAGTAGATTTGAACATTTTGCCCTAAACAAAACTAACCATTACACTGCTCCAAAACCCTTCTCTTCAATGTGTTTTCTCCTCTAGTCTTACTGCTGTCACAAGCACCAGTGCATTTCCCCAGAGGCATCCAAAAGAGCTAGCAGCTCAATATGCCCTGGATGTAGTATATTGTAGCTGTAATGAGTTTTTGGGATTGCTACTTGTGCTTGATGCAAACCTTCTCTCCTTTTCAGATGTTTTAGTTGTTATAGCTGCCTAATCAAGGTGGTGGAAAATAAAACCACTTTGCAGTCAATCACATATGGTGTAGCACAGCCATTTAAGCCAATCTTTCCACCATTGCTGAAGCTTGACAATGTTGCAGGCAGGGAGAGGAGGTGATCTCCCAGGCTCCTTCCAGTCTCCTTCCAGCCTCAGGGTTCTTGGATTCTGTGAATAACAAAACAGCTTCCTAAAGGCAGTTGTGCTGTGTGCACTTACAGAGCTGGTTAATTCATGAGATTGCTCATTAATAATGAAGCAGAGCATTGCTATGGAGAGAACATTGTACTTATTACCAACAACTCTCCAGAGATTTTGGGGTGCAGGATTCTGCTTCCTTTAATAAATAATATATAATGGTTATTTCTATAATAGTATGTAACTAAATAAGATTTCATTTAACCATTTCTGCTCATCATCTTTCACCTGCTATATTATTGTTCTGGTTTATTTAGAGAGGACTACTTATCTCCCCTTACCTGCTTCATAAAACAATATCATTTATCTTGACTGTTATAACACTCCTTTTTCTGAAGAAATAACATTTTTATTGCACCTGATATATTATCCAATATCTAAATGAAAGACTGAAATCGGGCAACACACCTTCACAGATCATTCATCACAGTCCTGATTGCTTGTGCATGTCCTTCCTGAAATGCATATCTTGCTTTGCATTAACTCACTGCAGTTTCCTCTATCCCACAAAAGAATTAGCAGTATTTAAGGACATAGAACAGGTTTTAACCCTGCATAGACTTTTTCAGTTTCAGGTCAGTAAGACAGAGGTATATGAAATGTATTCAGTGAAAAATTTGGCCCATGCTGAGCAATCTCATTTGGATTTGGATATCTGGTAATGCTATGTCGTATGTAAAGCTCAGTGGTAACTCTAACCTTACAATACTTCTCTGACATGAGTAGGATAGACACGTGTCTGGAGTAGGAACCCAATAATTTGCTTCTCTGAAAACAGAGTTTTCTTTAAACCTCTGATATGCTCTGGCATGGTGTCAGATTATATCAAAGCATTTTCTATAAATCAATTTTGCATATGTGAGAGATGATGTCCATGACAGACTCGAGGCTGAAATATGCAAATTATTCAAATATTTAATTTATGAGTTGTTTACAAATATAAATTTCAATTCTTTTGGCTTTCCCTGGATAATCCAGTGTATCTCCTTCTTTTCCCCATGACTAATTGGCTGCAGTCTGAATATAGAGAAGGTCTGTGTCCTCTGCAGTAACACACAGTGCCATTATCAACAAAGAAAGTTCTCCTGTTTGGTTTTTACCAGTGTGGGCTCAACATGAAGATAGAGAATGCTTTAAATTCATATGCATGCTGTCATTTGAAAAGTGATGTTAGAAAACCTAAAAGTAAAAACTGTGTTAACTCTCATCTAGTAGCTGATCCCAATCTCCCCTCAGGAAGTTGAAGAACTTCTGTTAGCATAAACCATCTCTGTTTCTGTCTGTAAAACAGTACTCCATTTTTCTGCTGATTTCTGTTCAGGATAATGAAGGATTCCTCTGAATTTCATTCAATGAGCTTTTAAACATTCCTCCTAACTGAAACATGACTATTAGTTTCAAGTTTCTAGAAGAAGACTGTGGGGAAAAATTACCTAAACAAAATAGTTCATGGCATATAATAATGTCTTTAAAACAACTACACATGATAAAGTTAGACACAGATGTTGACAATGCTCAAACCTATCAGGCAATTTTCAATAGACTCCAGGAATCATAATAATCATGTAAGTCAAAAGTCAGCTGCAATGAAGACGTCTGCTTATAGGTAAGACAGTAAGCCATTACAATGGCTGATGTTTTCTGAGATTTATTTAGATCACCCTCTGAGAAAAGTGATGAGCCCAGTCCAGTCATAGCAACAGAACAGAACGATGTAAACCATAACAGCAGCAATTGCTTTATGGATCTGCTGGTAGGGATGCCTGGTATGTTCCGTCCTATAAACAGTCACATTGATGTAGAGAGGGCATGGACCAGGCCCAGGGACCCACAGCTGCTGCAAAACTGCCACGAGCATTTTGGGAAATCCCACTTACTGCCTGTTTCTGCAGCATGCAGAGTGGCTCTGCTGATTCCCTCACACCTTGTAAAATCAAACAGGCACCAGGATAATGCCACCACATGAGACAAGCTGCCTAAATGCCAGGCTGACACTGCATGGGAAACATGCTGTAAGCAGAAGTTCTGGCTACATCTAAGTGAATTAATCAATATATTAAACAGAGATCTCAAACTAGACTTAAAATAGTGCTGAGGAGCTCCAGTGCTGCATGCACTGGTTTCAGGTGACTATTTTGCAAGAAAACAGTTAAAAAAAAAACCTGTCTAACCTGTTGAGGCACTTGAAATACCAAAAGCACTTACAGTTTCTGGCAAAAATATCCTTAGGCAACAGTAGCTGTGCTATCTTGCATGCCCAATAGCACCTCTCTCTTGGCTGGTGTCACTATCTAGGTACCCATCTCCTTGCCTGTGGCACTTTAGGATGCAGATATTGAGGGCCCCTATGCCTAAATCCCCTGGAGAGCATTATTTTTCATGCATACCAGGACACACCTAAGACAAACGGAAAGGCTGCATCTATTCTAGTGGAGAAAATGGTTTCTCTAGCCCTCAAGGCAGCTAGCATGGCACGTCGATCCTGCATGCATTCACGGCTTCACCCTGCTTTCCTCAAGTGGTTCCCTGGGAAATGGCCGGCTATGGGCTAACTCTGAGTGCTCCTCCATCTCACCTGCTCAGCCTGGGCTCTAAGGGGCCAACGCTTTGCCAGGTCTCTGCTAATTGATCAGCATTATGCAAGCTGCTGCTCAGATCTGTGTCGGCTCTGCTTGATCTATCAGTACACATCCCCTGTCCTGAACAATGCAGATGCTGGGATGCTTCTGGCTTCACTCCAGACTGCAGGTTAGGGCATTCACCTGGAAGTACCCTGTAGCAGTGTGGAGTGTATAATTTCATTTCATATCCTGTTTCATAGCTCTCAAATATAAGTAGAACAAATAAATGGCCAGATTTCAGAGAGAAACTGGAGATTCACATTTTTGCTTTGCAGTGCAGATGCAAGTGCACAGAGAACAGTACTTATGACAGATCAACTGTCCCTTAATTCCCTCCCCAGTTTACCTAAGGCTGCCACTGCTGCTTGGAGATAATTTAATCTGTAAATATTGTTTTGAAATATTGGGGTTTTTTTCTCCATTCACAGACAGATTAGAATCACAAGAATATGCTGAAATGGGCCACACTCATTCCCCACACGATAGAGCAAGAGTTCTTCTCAAAGATAATGCAAGCCTCCAGAATGCATCTGTTTCCTAAATTCATGAAAGAGAAGTGTGAAATAGGATCCTGTCTAAAAAGGATTTTGATTTACTGATCTGAGGATGAAGGACCCGTGTGGAAGTCTCTGCCCTTCACCTCATGGCTGGGAAGACACATGAGCACTGTGATTCCTGCAGGAATTAGCTTCTCCTTGAATGCTTGAAGAGCAAACTGCTCAAAGATCCAACCTGAGGGATTGGGAGCTATTCATAGTAATGGCTTTTGGTGCTGCTGTGTTTCTCACTGCTCTGAAAAGTAGTTATGACAAAGAAAATTTGCCAGACCTTCCACAACAGCTTGGATTAATGAATAATCCAATTCATTCTGGGCAGATATATAAAAGTACACTCTTGTGAGCTTTGCTCTCATCCATTTGAGTTGAGGTGCAACAACACCAACAGACATGATACAAATCTTACAGGTCTGTGTTTTAAGATTCTGGCTAGGAAATCAGTTTAAAAGGCAGATGGAAAGGAAAGGTATTTGAGGATGGTTGAGGTGGGAAAAGATATAAAGCAGAAGAGTCAGAAGTGAAGAGACGAGCTAGATGCAGGAGAGGGAGCAAGCATGAGTGACGCAACTGAGAAATTCACAGCACTCCTGCCAGGCCCTTAGCAAGACAGGATGGGGCTGAAAATGCAGGGGGAAAATCCCTGGAACCTGGAGCTCTGGGGACAGAGCAGAGGCCAGTGCTCTCCTACACAGCAGAGTGCTGCACCAATGGGTGCAGAGACAAAATGTGCTCTGGGGTGTGTGCCTGTGTGTTAGGCTCGAGCTCCAGCAGCCACCTCTCTGTGCCAGCACCATTTATTCCTTGTTTCCAGAAAAAGTGAGTTGCGCAAGGTCAGTGTATGCTATCTCCATATAAGGCCTGGGAACGAGCCCATGCTGGCAGCTGGGGCTGTAGGGCTGCCGTGGCACAGGTGTGCTGGGGTGGGCACAGCACAGGGGTGCCTGCCACTTCTCCCTGGGCTTAAACTGCTAGAGTGGCAAAGACTGTTGAGTCTGAGGCCAGGACTGAAAGGTGGGTTGGCCAAACCAAGCAGTGAAGTTGTTAGAGAAAAAAGTTGTCAGCAGTTCTTAAACAAATATCTTTCATAAACACAATGCTGCCTGGACTGCATTGCTGTGAGCATGAGTGTGGTTGCTGACATTAGCTCATATATTTGCCTTTCAGAGGTTCAGGAAGATGTGTGCTACATGAATCTGAACCTGAAAGACAGAAATCTCTCTCATCCTGTGGTTGGCGTCTCTAGTAGGTACTGGTCCTCTGCAGAATGAGATTGCTGCTGGAGACCTTCCTCACCAGGGCTACAGCCATGTGTTTCAAGGGACGAACCACACTCTCTCAAGAGCTGAGGTTGTGTGGCCAGGGAGTGATATGAAGTCATTAAGAATATTCACAAGTCACTATTTAGCTATTCAAAGGGCCCAAATATTTTAGATTAATTAGGCCATGAATTGCTCTGGCATTTTTGGAATAGTGTCTCAGTTTGTTGCATACAGAGTGCCTTACTCCCTGAAGACTTATAAACCCTCAAATGAATACTCCTAGATATAGAGACAGCAATATAGCTTCTCCTCTGAGGTGACTCTTGAAGCATATAGTCATCAGACATACAATTGGAGCTACTCTAGAAATGATCCCCCTTTGTCAGCTAGCTGTATGCTTTATTGAAGTGTCACATTATGTGTTAAAATGAAGTGTAGTTAAGAGGGTTAATGGGGGTGATCTTTTTTCATCCATGCTTCCAGAGATTTCACCAACACAATCAGGTCATCCCTGTTTGCCAGTCACCAAGTCCTGTGCTCTGTGTGCTGCTGCCCCTCCTTTCCCCTGCCTTGGCCACAGCTGCACCCTGTGCTTTGCTGGCGTGGCAGCAGTGTGAGCGCAGGTCAGCCGAGGCGCCGGTGGCTCTGCGTGGCACAGCTCCCTGGGGTGCATTTTGGGGGAGCATGCCGAGAGCTTTGCCAAGCATGGAGATCTGACAGCATTGCCTAAGAGCTGTGGGTCCTTCTGGTGAAATAAGGCTTTTCCTGGAGGTCTTTGTTGCGCAACCCACAGTGATTAAGGCTTCCATGTTCTCAAAAGGAAATGAATATTTTGCGAGCTACGTAAGGAGGAATTCAGGAACTTAGGAGGCTAGGAGGGAAAGAATATGCAAGTGTGTAATTGGCTGGAAGATGAAAGCCTTCAAAAATTGCTTCAAATGTTGGAGAATTAGAAAGTTAAGTGGTCCCTGTTAACAGCAAATTCACTGAAAGTGTTAGTAGCAGGAAGAAACAATGCACAAATTTTGACTGGGTTCAGCAATCACCTTTGTTTAGAAAACAGAAGGAAATTATACAAGAAGTTAAAGGGTTCCAAAGATTTTTAATTGCCATAGTTAATTTGAAAAAGTCAAGTGCTAATTTTTGAAATCATAGAAGCTTTCCATTTCCACTTTTTTATTTAGTAAAGGCTTTTTAAAATAGACCTAAGCACTAAATAAAAGATCACTAAATAAATACACATCTTGAAGCAAAATGAAGTGTATCAGATAAAAAGAAACAAAGTATTTTTTTTGCTACTATTTTTTCAGGAAAACTGAAAATTTCCATTTCAGTTTGACCTGCTTCTATTCCTCTCTGTTCATCAGTGTTGTCATCAAGGCAGAAAGTCCTAATACAGGTTGCTCTAATGAGTGAATTTGAAATCCTTAGGAGCAGCCTGTATAGGAGATGTATCTGTTGTGTGAAATCCTGTTGCTTCCTGTGAAGCACCCTCTGTATTGAGGTATTTAGCAAACCTTTTTATCTTTGGCATCTCTGATGCACATTGTTGTGCCAATAACATTGCTGAAAACAAAGAGAAGGCAACTTTGCCCATTATTTGATAACCAAAACTAATTGCTAAGGTTTGAGTCCAGTAGTGGGGTATGGGAAAGCTTCCCATTCCAACAGGTCATTTCTCATGTGTCATATTAAAAACACAATAAAAATCTTATCCTTCATCCTTTTGCACCCTTTGTGAAAGGTACACATACTCCCAATGAAGTACTGGAACACAACATATTTAATTCAGACTGTGTCATTTCTGACCATGCTGCAGAAGTAGCTAAGTGGCAGTAGCAGCTCATTACTAAAAACAGTTAGAGCACATTGTCTGAAAAGTCCAAGGAGGAGGAACTCAAGCATTTGCTTTAGCTTCTGGAGCAACCTGGTCTAGTGGAAAGTGTCCCTGCCCATGGCAAGGGGGTGGAACTACATGATCTTTAAGGTCCCTTCCAATCCAAACCCATTCCATGATTGTATGTTTCATCATAATAAGTACCATTGTACTGCTCAAAGTTTGATGATCTTTAATAGTACTATTTGAAGGAAGGGTGTTGTCTCCCTCCACAGAAACTGCCTTGTGAATCCATAGAGAAATGCCCTATTCTTCATTCAGTGAACTAAGGCTTTGGTAAGATCAGCTCCAGTGATGAATTTCAGCAATGGGGGGAAAAGTAAAGCATGTTTTTATGTTCTTGTACACACTGGGGAACCTCACTGAAATATTTCCTGTGATGACACTTCCATGTCTGCACATGGAAATCTTATTAAAAATGATTTTATTTATTAACTACTATTTTGAAACAGATATTTGGAATCCACAAATTATTTTAAAAAATGTTAGCAGGAGGGAGTACTTGATCTTGGATAGTCTCCTATTGCCTTAAGTTTTGATTATATGGTAGGTAGTATGATCACAAGGATAGTACATATAATACAATAATAGAGACATTAAATTAGCATTTAAATTAATATGTAATTCATCAGAAGTATTGGTTAGCAAGAAGGGACACTATTGAAATTAAAAGAAGTCTTCAAAGAGAAGTGGGAGTATAAGTCATGTAAGACACGTCTGAAAACTACAGAGAGTTAATTTAAAGGGAAGAATCTGTAAATATATATAAATAGCTGCCAGTTGACACCTTTTACAATGGAAGTCAAACCTAAGAAATGGAAGGGCAACCAATTTTAAATGTAGGAAATTGTCCTTTTCCTTAGTGTTATCCTGTGAAACACACAATATTATTGCACTCCAGAGCTAGCAGGAACTTGGTATTTCTTATTTATCTGGGAACAAACACATGAATAAGAGAGGCAAACTGCTGAGCTTCTTGGTACAAATCATCAGCAGAATACAAGTATAAAGGGTGGTGAATATGCTTTAAGTTTGCAAGGTTTTTACATTTACAAGTTTTCTTGCTTCCTGCTTTGCAGTACTTACCCCTGTTCTCTCTGAGAGGCAGGATGCTTGACATGAAAGGACATCCGACTGACTTCATGTCAGTTCCTATTGCCCTCCCCCTGGAAAGAATCAGTGGATACAGAGCACTTTTGAGTGTGAAAAAGAGCCAAGAAAGAAAATGTTGGCATGCTGTTCATGTGAGATATAAATATTTCCTTGTCATGACTGGAGGTTTGGGAGGCTTCAGACTGATTGGAGACACCATGTTGTCACATGTCAGCCCCTTGTTCTTTACCACAGAACAAATTACTATTCATGAGGCAAAACCCTAAAACAAAGCCTGCCCTTCAAGTTCTGGTGGCCCAGTAGGATACGGCATGGTTTAGGATGCTGGGGTACCATCTGCATAGGCGGAGGACCTCGGAGGCGAATTGCCAAGAGCCTGAGGGCCATGTCCCATTTGCATGTGCAGAGCTGAATTTTCAGCAGAATTCAGTGGACACAGCTTGAGTACTGCCAGTAAACACAACACTTTTTCAACCCATATAGAGAAAGGGTGTGGACATTGGTTTGAGAAGCAGGGGGACAAGATGTACCAAATGTGCATCTGGCACAGCATTATTTCTGACATGAAGAATGGGAGTTTCAAACTCTCAGGTGATTGTATTCCCTGAACTTGTTCAGACCTGTGATAGGAAACGTCTGTTCACAAATCTATCATTGTTTCCAAAGAGCACTGTACAAACAGCAGTCCATGCATACAGTGATCACCAACCATGTAGCTGTACGAATTCACCTTGGTAAAGTCTGGGTTACAGAATTATTACATAATTAATTTTTTTTCAGCTTTCACCTCAGCTTCTTCCAGTGTCTTTCCAAGACACGGATCCCTGTTTTCTTCCCAGTGTAGGAACACTCTAATGGAGACATGCCCTGAGCTGTCCCATCCACAGCAGGGATTGGACATGCTCAGACACATGTGCTAAGCCGAGAAATCCTATGGCTTCAAGTTGTTGATTTGAAGTCATGTGGGCCTTCTTTCCTTCTGCACCAGCTTCACTCCTTCAGCACCACTCAGTCTGTATGGGCTACCCAAGCACTCCAAAGAGAGATGCACGTGTTCCAGACAAGGGCAGAGGCAGCCTGCCCAGTGACAGCAGAGTGATTCTGCTCCTGTGACTGCCTCACGGTCTTGCGAGTGGTGCAGAAGTGCCTTCCTCTGCGTACAGTGTTACCGTGTGCTGGCTGAGGGCAGGGAGGCCTCACTCCCCAGGGAGGAGGCATTCTGCTGTAGCCCCAAGGCCTTTAGCCTTTACTAAAGCAGTCACATGTCCTTTTATGTTGTGCCTGATTATCTACCACACGTTTTAGCTCTTTTTTCCTAGTGTTTGCTTTCCTGTCCATAAGCTTAGTTTGTGTTTGAGCCCAGAGCATAATCTTAGAGTTGGCATTTCTGCAGTGCACGTTGCTTCACCACTGCCAATCCCACAGAGACCTCCAGAGCACTGTGTATCTACAGCCCATCCCTCTTCCACTACTAAGTCTTTATGTAAATTGCAAATTGTGTTTACAATAGTATTAAATTTTTTTCAAGCCACTGATCAAATCATAAAATGGCACAGGCTGAAGTGTAAGTATATTCAGCTGGTACACACTCATGTGGAATTATATTTGTAGCATATTAAGTAGAGTTTTTAAAATATTTAATGCATTAATGAGCTATCTAGCTCAGAATATAGAACCAAATTAAGTGTCTTTTTTAATGTGTACATTTCTACTAAGAACACTCATAGACTCATAAAATTATTTGGGTTGGAAGAGACCTTAGAGATTCAGCTAGTCCAAACCATCTGTCACGAGCAGGGACACCTTCCATGACAGCAGGCTGCTCAGAATCCTGTCCAGCCTGACCTTGACACTGCTGGGGGTGGAGCATCCACAGCCTCACTGGGCATACTGCTCCAGGGTCGCACCACGCTCTTGGCCAGCAGCAATTCCTTCCCCAATCCCTCACCATCCCAGAGGCTCAGGGCCTGAACACCCCACACCAGTTTCATTCCTGCATTGGGAAGACCAGGAGGGGACAGAGGAGTTCAGATACAGTTGTCAAAGTACCAAATAAGAGAGAGGGAAAATACATTTTTTAAATTGAGGTTCTTTGAGCCAACCCTCTGAGTTTTTGCTAATTGAGATCTATAACAACATTATTTTTCTGACATCAAGATCAGGATGAGTCCTAGACTTCTTTAATTGGTTTCTCCTTAGAAGCATTAGTTCTGAAATAGATGCCTCCCAGTTCTCTGGAAGTGTTCTAGGGCTCTAGAGAGTATTTCATATAAGCCATGTAACCCACAAGCTTTTTTGAAATGTTCAGATACAAGTTATCTTGATTTACTGATTTATTAATGACTTTGTAATAGCTTCAGCTTTCTATGATCCTTTAATATTTTTGCAATAATAGTTTCATTGTTATGAATAATTTAAAAAATTATATATACTGACCAGCTGAAATATTCCATCATTGTTGTCTGCTTCAGTTCACAATCTTATGAGTTAATTTTTCTCTTGAGTGTCTGCTGATATGTGCATTAGGTTATCTGTTGTATTCTTTTCTTTACTTCATTAGTCTGTTACTTCATCTGGCTTCCTCTTTATATAAATGTTTATTCTTTTAATTTTGCTTTATTTTTTTTAATGCCTTGCACTTTACTTTGGTAAAGCTGGTTTTTAATCAGTGTAAACATTGGTTCTGATAATAGATTGCTGGTTTTAAGCTGCACTTATTTATAAATAAATATGTTTTTAATCTCAGTTCCCCATTTATATTTTTTCTCTGACTGATTGACTTACAATTGTTTCCATGTTTGATAAATAGTTCCTTGAAAAGGTCCCATATCTCTTTGTATTTATTTTACATGCAAAACATACAAAATACATACATAGTTCTTTACACATAAAATTACAAAAGTGCCTTGATCACTTTTTTTCCTAAACAAACCTTAAATTGTAATTTTACAGACTCTCTTTCTTTATCTGAAAATATGAGACGCAGAACTCCATAGGCTGGATATAATGGTTTTGAGGCCTTCTTAAAATTCCAGGGACACTGAAACACAGACAGCATCAGACCACTAAAAAGTGAACAAGAGCTCACCAATCTCTGTGACATAGGGGGGTATTTTGCTTGTTTAGTGAAACTTGTCAATTTGGTAAATATCCTACCTGGAAAAACTATTTATATATTTTATATATTATGGGCATATATTTAGCCCATGATGAAGAGCTCTACAAAATGAGGCTGAATTTAAACACATTTTTAAATGATCTCCTGGTACCTCTAGCAGCTATTAAAAAAAAAAATCACAACAATACAGAAAGAGCAATTGCTGTTAGCAAATGTTACCCAACTGTTGAAAATTAGGCATATGCTTAACATTATCTGTTAGGATATATTATCCAACTGTTTAAAATTGAGCATATGCTTAATATCACTGCTAAATTGCTGTAAGTGTATTCAGATTATAACTTGTTATACGATACAATACAACATCCATGGATGATTAGGAGGACAGATCTCTGTATCTTACAATGTTCACATCTGAGGGCTTGCAGATAAACTGTTCACTGCTTGTTCCCCACAGCCTTGATCTACTAAAGGGTTTGAAGATATTCAGAAATTAACATGAGTAAATAATCCTACCCAATCATAGGCCATTGCTGTGTTTAAAGGCCTTTCTGGTTCAGGGCTATAAATAGCAGTAACAATGCAAGTACTAGCCATCCAGATTTCTGCCTTTAAAACTTGCCATCACTCTTTTTGAAACAGTGCCTGTCAGAGCTCATCCGTGTCCTTCGCTAGCGCGCCTTGAGCTGCTTAGCAGCCTTGTACTGAAACAGTTACTTGCTGAAAACGTGCTTTTGCTGAAATCAAAAATAGCAGCAGATCTGATGCAGCATGAGCCGCTTCAATCAATGTTCCTTGGCTCCTGGGATGAGTTTCTAGAGAAGAATGGCAGAGAGAGCACAGATACAAGCCCTGCCACAGAATAATGGATAGGCTGATGCTGAGATCTTCACTTCACCTGGGGAGAAAAAGCCTCCCGCTTTGAGGGATTTACTGCCCAGAGCAAAACACATCTTTCTAGGCCAGTAAGCATTTAATTACTTATACAGAATGAATCAATGGTAGCGGGAGGAAGTGTCCCTTGAATGAATTTCCAGTAGCAATCCAGTGGAGCAAGGATCCAAACCCATCTCCAATGCCCTGAAAGAATGCCTTGCTGAGTGAGCTACTGTACTGGTATAGGAATTAGAGGTAGGCTTGCCTCCCATTTTTTGTTAAGAAAGTAAAAATAATAATAAGAGTGTTAAGATTAATACATGCAGCCCTTTTTTGGCAGAATGACGGGGCAGGAGTGTGGAAAAAAAAAATCATATCTCTGTGTATCTGGCCTCTTGAAGAATGTGGAAGTAAAGGGAAGAATGGAGAACTGCTTGCAAAGCAGAAGCAGATGTTCTCCAGGGCAGAGTAATGAAACAGTGAGTTTGCAACCACACCATGAGAAGTGAGAGCACGCGCAGTGCTACCTGTGCTTTGAGGGAAGGAGCTGAAGGCCTGAGCTCCTTCTCCAGTGAAACTGTATGCTCACTCAGAATAAGTAGGTGAAGAGTTAGGGGTATTTTCCATTTTCTCTTCTGTTCCTTGGCTTGTTCTAGCTTGGCGGAAGCAAATAAAAACTTGTTGTGAAGGAGTCATGACACAGCCCTGTTCCTACTGGATCTGGCTGACCTAAGAAAGCATAATGAAAGCATGGATCATCCAACCCATGAGGTGTGAATCTTGGTGGAATGGGAGGCCAGGGTCAGCTCGCTGTGCAGCACCAGTGCCTCCCTTACAGCCAGATCTGCTATAATAAACCCTACAACCCCTGTCTCTTTGGAGGATGCTCTACCATTTCTGAATCACTCAAGACTTCAGCCTAACTTGAAAAATGTTCAGTGAAGGCAAATAATAAACTCCAAAAACATGTGAGTGCAAACATATGGTGAGCCAAGCTGCTTGTGCAGAAAACAGCAAGACCTTAAACAACATTTAAAAGCAAGTCTGAGTAAAACCTCATTGGCACTTTTCTCTTTACAAAATGTGGTCAGGGATGACCATTTAACCAAGATTTAACCAATGAGTACCATTGATTAGGGAAGGACAGAAGAGCAGGGACTGATTTGGGCTGGTGTGTGGAGGTACCCAGCAGTGCTGCAGCACACCCTGATGTAGCTGTGCTCTGCTGTAAGCGGGTCGCTGTTCCAAACTGTGTGCTGGGTGCATCCATAGGCAAGACACCGCCACCTCAGGAATGCCGCGCTCCTGACACTCTGTTTTCCCAGTTGTCAGCTCTGTTTATAAATTGTCCACTTATAGCAAATCCAGCACCTGCTATGGACACCTCAAGCTGCCAAGTCTTGAATGCACCTCAAAAGAAGTCATTTTGTGCTTTAGTCTGTTATGCTAAACTCTTTGGTTAAAGCAGCTTCCCAGAATTTCTGAGATCAGGTTGTTTTGAGCAAGCCTCTGGGACTGCTTTTGGATAGACCTAAGATGTACAGTATTCCCTTTCAGAACAAAATAGCAGATCCACTGGGTCTTGAACATACTACCCTCTATAAGCACGATATGTTTATCATTTACAGCACTTAAAGATGAATTTAGACTGATAATTCAGAAAAATCCCAAAATAATAGTAATTTAAAAATTGAATCTTTTATTGTTTTGTTCAACTGATTTGCAATTTTGATATTACTGGAATATGGTTGTTATTCATTAATACCTCCAGGTGGAAAATATCAGATGCTTGGATTTGTTCAGACTTGATCACCACTTCCTGTAACCAGCCTCCCTCAGCCTAAAGGTGCTCAAACAGCAAAAAGTTAACACTTGATTACACACAACAGAAAATGCAAAAGTCCTGTGCCAGACTCATTTCTGGGCTGGCCCAAGCATAGCTCAAAAAAACAGCTGGGTCTGATAGCAACCCAAATACTGCTGCAAAAGCAAAGCAACCCCAAGGAAAACTTCAGCTGCCAGTCTGTGGAAACAGAGATTCCAGAGTTGCTAGTAACCAGCTAAGAGGAAAAGGGAAGGGCTGGAACTGACAAATCTTCAGCTGAAGAAGGACTTTTGGAAGTCTGCACAATGCAAGGTGTTCTGGGTTGTGGAATTTTTATCTCCTCCACTGCGGTCAGAAATAGCTCCAAATTTGTGACTTTCAGGCATGGCACAATCTTCCAATTTATTAGTCTGGTTTTGGGGAGGCTTCAGATGTTCAAGGGGTGATTAGGCTCAGAGATTTTTGATTTTTTGGGGGTGGTTGTTTTCCACTGGGGTTAGTGGTTTGTTTTCTGCATTTCTTTCCTTTTATGGGGTATAAATGGTGTAACTTGAGATCACCACTCTATGACACAGGCTTTCCTTATGTAACCAAGTCAGAATTCATATAAAAGTAAGTGGAATATGGCCTTGAATATCTTGAATGTATAGATTTCTGATTCTGGACTGTTCATCTCATTTGTTCCAGTGCAAAATTGGCCTGAAATGCTATTGAATAAAAATTCTTGAACAATAGTAGTCTTTTACCCAGGTCAGGCTGATTCCACAACTCACAGTGACCTTGGCCTACAAGCCTTGCGGTGCTGCCTTGCAGCTGGACCACGCTCACTCAGGAAGGGTTTTTGCACCATGAACAAGGTGGTCCTGGTGATCTGTATTCAGGGAAGCTGACACCCAGTGATGCTGAAGACCAATAGTCTAGAAGCACTTCATTAATCTGTGAAGCTCGCTGCCCCAAGATAAAAAGAGGTCAAGTGCTCAAGAGGACTCCAAATGGATTAGCTTTTGTACTGCTTCTGCAAGCTTCTAATTGTACTTGACATTCACAGATGACAGAAGAGAAACCTTCACATTACAAGGCATTATCCAGTCCTTCTTGTTGTTAAAGAAAAAAAGACAAAAAAAAAAAAAAATTGTCCAAACAATTTCTCAGGGGCATCTGACAAGGACTACTAAAAGAGAAACTGTTTACCAGAGAGATACCACTGCTGTATGACTCCTCCCAAATCCCTCCTGAGTGCCTCCTGACTTGCCAAGGGCTAAGCACAGGGGCAGGGAACTCCACTGCAGCCAGCAGCGAGTCCTTGTCACTGCTTGGCTGGCCCAGGAGGTGGTGACTGTGCAAACTATCAGCAAAGTGTGCAAGCAGAGGGTTAGTGGGACAAGGATTAGTGCAGAATGCAAGAGACTGGCATGCCCAGCCACAGCAACCACGAGCACTTGCATCTCGTTGGGGTGGTGGACGTGTCCTGGGCCCATGACCAGGGAGGGCAGGGAGCCAGGAGGTGCCTCCTGACTCAGGGCACATCCACCTGGCTGCAGCCCAGGACCAGGCACATAGCTCAGAGGAACCTTTGCATTCATTTCAAAACACTGGTAAAATTATTTGAAACACATTGGTCAGGACAGTGTTATTGTTCTTTCCCTCTAAAATGAAATGGAGCTGTATACATTAGGGGTACAATATGCAAAAAAACCAATATTTATCAGATTTCTCAGTATTACTTAAAACAATGAAATAATACAGTTTTAAGAGTATGACCCAGACATTAACATACCGTTTGGAAGTATGTTTCTTTCCTCTATTTATTATTCAGAAGAAATCTAAAAATAAATTCAGATATTTGAAATACACTTTAGACCTTTGATGCTCTAAATGGATGGATGTCTAATTTTATTTCGCTCAATCTGGCAAAAAGCTTTACTCTGAGCACTTTGTATCCAGTTTTAATGTTACTCGTTTTTGTGGTTTTGTTTTCAAGGTTTTTTAAAATGCCATAACAGTATGAACTTACTGGCAGACAACTCTTTCACACCACAAATCTGCTTTTCAGACTTCAAAAATAATTTCTAAGCACTTAAAGAAGGCTGAAATTGTATTACTTTCTCTGAACATAGATTATGCACATTTAAATTCACCTTTTGCCACCAAATATAGGAAAAGAGAACATCTTAAGCCTAAGAACAGCTAAGAATAATTTTCAGTAAAGAGATGGAGTCACACATATAGGAAGCAATATTCACATTGCAGCTTTAGGCAACTATCAGACTGAAATAGGAAGCCATAAACTTCCTAGTAAACTTTTTACTTCATCAGCAATGCTTAGGTTCACTACTCTACTTACACTACTATGCCAGTTGATCATTTCAGATTAATTTTCCCTTCCCTGCCTCATTGATTAATGACTTTCTCCATGAAATACTGAAATACTCAATATAAACACAGAATCCTGTTAAATGCCAGGTGAATCCCATCAGTGAAATTGTTTGGAAAATGCTCAGTGGGGAGTACTGCTACAGGTAAAAATCTTTACCAGAGCTTAGAAGCCTGGGTGTTGGTGAATTGTGTGCAGCAGACATCCAGTGAAGGGACAAATAATTGTTGCAGATTTGCACATTTTCAAGATCAAACTCTTACAGTATGTTTGGGTATTTGAGAGGACACAGCGTTACTTTGTCACATTTTACTGACAGTGAGAGATACCTGCACTCACGCCACATAGCTTGTACAGGCATGCAGTCCTCCAAAGAAGCTGCAGCTTTTGGCTCCAATCAACAGTACGTGCATCTTAACACATTACTTTTGTTTAGGATCTTGGCCGAGAGCCCAGCCTTTGGGTCACCGAGTGGATATTGCACAGAGGATATTTTCCTGTATTTGGCAACACCAGTTTTTCTCATAAACATATCAGTATTGCTAAGTGCACATTTCATTTTTTATATTCCATATTTTCATATGTGCACCTCAGTGGATGGCATTATGCATGAAACAGCAGATCACCTGTGAATGCTGACTTGCAATGGCTTCCCTAGTCTCTACTATTTCTTCAGTTTCATTTGCAAGGAGTTTGCTGATCAATATGCCCCTAATAGGGACCTCCACTCAGCAGAGAAGTTTCTGTGCCATTTAATGGCATTCTGTGTCATTAGGATGATGATGCTTGAGCAGGGAGGTTGGAGCTGATACACAGTAGTCCTTTCCAGTCTTACCCATTCTGTGATTCTCTGACTGGTCACTCTCTGTTGCTGAGTGGGTTTCAGACTGTGCTTTGGAGTAGATAGCCCTGCTCCTCAAACCTCCCCTGGATTTTGTCTGATTTTTTATCTGCAATAACTAATACACTTTGACATTCTTTTCCCTTCTTACAACCCCATTCCATGCTGTGTGATATTTCCTCCTCCAGTCTATACAGGAATACAGCATTTAACAACACACTTGAATTCAACTTTCCTTGAAAGCAACAAGGAAAAAATTAGGCCTGAGTTGCTAATACAGAACAGATACTATGAGTGATAAACAACACACCTCAAAGAGCTGCACAAATGGTTCCCATGCAGCTAAATGCCTCCTTTTTAACAAATTAGGAGAATTAGCATTGTAGCACATGTAAAGACAGAAGTCTTCAGCAGCTTCCTTTTAGTGCAGTGGTTAGCTTGAAGACTGAAAGAAAGATCACAAGGAAATTACCAAACTCCCATGAGTTCCTACTGCCTGAGATCAGGGCACAGTGTGTGAGATCAAGTGCTTTATTACAGGCTAAATCCTGCTGTATTAATTCACCTTTTACAGAGTTTAGTCACAGGATACAGTTCAAGAAACTTAAGCTTTCTACAGAGCTAACTTGCCCAGAAGCTGGCCAGGTCACCTCACACCATTTGGCTCCTCAGACTTTGGTTTCACCATCACTGAAATAGGGCTAACAATATTTTTTTATGATGCTTTAAGATCATCTGCTGAGAAGAGGTATTTTCTTATTATTTAGGTAAAAAACTGTATGACTTTGTGAGAGCTATGCAAAAATCAAAGATGAATACTTTCCCTGAAGTGCCTAACAAAGGACATTAATTTCTCCGAGGCAGGGAATTGTCACCCTGCAGCAGGCAGGCAAACAGCCACAGGCTACCACCGCTGCTTTCTATTCACAACCACCTCACCGCACCTTCACACTGACACACAAACCCAAAACTCTCTGGACACCTGCTGTCCCACCAGCACCCTGCTACAAAGCCACATTGCTTCACAGCCGACCTTGATGGAGATCCAGATCGTTTTAACCCTAGAATAAGGTGACAACACAGGCACTAGGGTTCCACTCAAAAGAGAGTTTGGCTATTCAAAATGATGAGTTCAGAGGGAATCATCAGCTATAGTCAGTGTGCCACAGAAGCACACGGAAAATGGGAGGTCAGGTAAACCACCTGAATCAGCCAGTGAGAGGAGGAGTGAAATCTCCCATGTAAGCAGCCTACAGCTGGCCATTACATCTTGGTGGTGAAGTGAAATTTGAAAAACAGAGAAAGACAAAGTGAAGGAAAGTGGCTAATTTATATGCCTTTAGATCAGGATTTCAGAGGGAGCACATTGCTTCCCAGCAGACAACATACTCTAGAAACAATGCTCCTCAGCTCTTTCCCCTGCAGACTCACAAGTGTGCAGCAGGCTGACCTTCATAGGTTTTGTTTTGGGTGACTGGTGGTCCCTTGGGAAGAGCCTGGGCCAGCTCTGGACTAGTAAGTGCACTACAACTACCCATACACTGAAAGCACTTCCTGCAATACTCAAGAGCTTCTTGCAAATCTATCTTCCTGTTAGCTTCTTGCAAATCTATCTTCCTGTTAGCTTGGATGCACTTGACCACAACCTTGTGTAGTACTTACACAGATTTCCTGGTGCACCTAAGCACCACAGCTGGTCTGTGAGCAGGGAGGAGTTAAATAGAACTTCCCCCCACACCCCACCCCCTCCAACTTTTTTTTTCTTCCCTCTTCAGCTTTCTGGCTACTGACAAATTATCAGCAGGTCATCTTCTAGGGGTGTTCCACAGAGCTTCACATTATGCTGTCACTATAATATTGCTTTTTGTGAGTCCTAGCTATGGATTGTGGGAAAAGGAAAATAGTGTTGTGTCCCACAGCACAGTAAGCAAAACATATTTCATTTTGGAGTAGACTGCTATAAAAGCAAATACTAAAAATTGCTATATGGAAACCTCAAGGTATTCACCAAAACATTTTTTATCTTATTTTTTTTACATGAAAATGGTGGTGTTTTTCTTCCTTTTATATATATAGAGGACACTTTTTTCCCAGGATGCCTTCCTGGGAGTAAGTCTTGGATGCAGATAGAATTTAAAATTAGGCTTATTTATTTATTTAATCTGGCTAGATACATGACTAGCACTTGGTTGTATTGTTTCTCCTTACAGTAAGTAATCAACAATTTTCTTTCTCATACAGCATTTCATTCTTCATTTGGTGAGAGTTTAAGCATATCAGTATTAGCAATTGTAACCATATCCTGAAATAAACCCACTGATGTGCAAGATACCTCCTAGTCTTCTTTTAGTTTCAATTAAAAGTTTAGTAGAAACTCTTCCAGAAGGAAACATAACCACAAGCAAACTATTTTAATGCTGTAAGGACTAACACTCAGGCAAAGCTAAACACAGCTCACTGTAAATTACAGGGCAGACTTTCCAAGAGTATGAAGGGATATAAGCAGACTAAATTGACTTTTTTCACTAGAAGAAATGACAAAAAAACACATGACAGAATGAGAAGTCATCTGTCTAATGGTGAAATGAAGACCCAAGGTAATGTTACTATGACTGCAGTTGTGAATATTCTCTTTATTACTGTTCAGATTTATGCCCATCCTTGCAGACAGATTTCCAACGTGCAAGCACAGGGGATAGCAAGCACCCTTACAAAAAAAGTCTGCCATAAAAGACCAGACAAAATGGAGGAGTGAAGAGATGCCCACTTGCAAATTGTCTAAGAGCAAGCAGGGTTGTGATAGAGCTGTAGGTTTACTGAGGACAAACAGGAGAGAAAGCAGAGCCTGTGGGGCCACCACTCTGTGTTTTATATAAACAGATATTCCCGTGTCCTGAACTCTGGGGCCAAGAAGATATTCTTGTTCAAGGTCACAAGGAGAACAGAAGATGTAAATAGAGCCTGGCAGTTTTTGAAGGAGAAAGGCCCTAATTACATGGAGACAGACAGACACCCTGCCTGTGGAAAGCCAGTGCTGCTAGCTAAGCATGGTGTACACTGGGCACCTCCTGAAGAGCTTTCCCATTTAGTATTCACACACAAGATAGCTAACCAAAGTGAAATCCCCTGTATTTCATTAACAGATACAGTTACTAAAATGGAACTGATTTCCTGGATTCTTTTCAATAAAGCTACCAAAAATAGTCTCAGTCCACTGCCAAAAAATCAACACAGTCCAAATTCCCATGGAGAGAATCAGTGTGTTCTTTTTACTTTGTATAATTGCATACCAATTAATGTACCTCACTTGGAGTCCAGGAGCTACTATCATCATCCATAAAAAGAAGGCTGTGTAGTACACTATTTCTTTGGTTTTGTGTGTGTTGAAAGAAGAATACTTATAATAATAAGGTATTTGAGAGAACATTGTAGTTAGGGTCATTAGATGGATCGGATAGAAAGTAGACATCAGATAGAAAATGTTCTAAAAAAAAAGAAGTATTTGTCAATGTCTTTAAATTAAGACTAAATCAGGTTAACAGAAGTATGTATAGAAGTTTGGGGAGTCTGAGAGCCAAATCTCATGAGATGTCTCGTCTTGCTCAGAGAATTAGGCATTTTTTATTCTCTGTGACCATCCTCGATGACTTGAATAGAATAATAATTGAATAACTCACAATATCAGATCAAAAAGACATATTGATTATCTTTAACATTTCATCAGGAAGAAAAAAAATCCAAAATAAATCTTCATTTCTTTGATGCTCTTAACTGATCCAGGCCTTCAGTCTTACAGTTATGGGACACTACTCTTTAACTGAGAGCAGCTTTTTCCAGTTTAATTTCAGTAAAAGTAATCTTTGGGGTACTCTGGATGAACCCAGATGGCTCTTAAGAACTGCTTTAAAATTGAGTACTCGTGGCTAAGCTTATATTTTCATCTCTGTCAACTGTAGAAGTTTGTTTGTATGACAGGCTGTGCTACTAGCATTCAATTTCTGTATCTTTTATGAGCTTTGTGTGAGGCACTGATCTGGGCCTACCTTTGAAATAGGACAGAATCAATGTTGTTTCATTTGTGATTAGGTTCATTTTGTGTGCAAGATACACAAGAAACTCTCATCCTTAAAAGTATTTCCCTGCAACACAGCGCTGTCATTGTGAAAGGGAACAGGAAATGCTGTGAAAATTAGAGATGGTTAAAGTCAGAATAATATTAATTATGTTGTGGGAAAATTGCCGAAACAATGCTTTTCCATCTTGTTCTCTTTAGAAGGCCCCAAAAATCTGCAAGTGCATGTAAACCACTTACCAGAAAAAGAAATTTACTTGCTAATGTATTTGTGTTTGAGTTTTCTTTCACACTTCAGAGGAGCAGCTTCTGAGCTGCAGCACCGCTGTAGAGATTCCTTCTTCAGAAACTGCCACAGGTTCTTCATGATGTCCTGTGATGACAACCTCAGTAACTAGGATTTAAACCCCAGAAAATGTATTTCATTCAGCAACAACATGCCCAAATAGACTCTCTGTTTGAGCTGTAGCAAAAAAATTCAAACTAGTGTCTTCTGAAAATTGTTTGGATTTTTCTTGACTGATTACTATACAGCTTTAATAATACTTAATTTGATACTTCCTGTCATTGTGGATGACCAACACAATCATTCTTAATTTCAGTATTATTTAACATGGGATGTGATGTTCAGTGGTTACAAAGCTATGACCCTGCTGAATAGTATTGTATAATTTGACCATACCTACTGATCCATTTATATCTTAGAACACTTATTTGTCCATTTTTAAATTATAAGGGGAAATAATGTCAGTTTCTGTCTCCTGTCTTTACTCCAACTTTATATAGTAGAGGTTATATTCACATTTAATGCCTCTGCATATCTGAAAACAAAGCTATAAATTCTCTCAGAAATATGCAACATACAGGATAATCAAAGTATCACCTATGTATAAGCATTCTATAAACAAAGAAGAGCCTTGATCTGTTCACATCTTTGCTTCTTTCTCTTTAAAGAAATAGAATTCCAGGAAAATTTTCTCATATTTTGAAAGATTTTAGACCCCAATATTATTTCTTATTCAAGAACAGGAAGCATTTGCATTGTAGGCATTCTTTCTTTCATAAATATTTAGAAAAGGTCTATTTCTTGCATACAGATGCCCTGCTCCTCTGAGCTTTGGAAAATTGTGATACCTTCCCAGGATGAGCTATAAAAAAAGATTCTTGCTAGATTGAATTTCAACAGTAAGAGCCTATAGCCTTCAGCATAAGTAATCAACCTTCATTACAAAAATGTTTGGATTTTTTTGGTTAATGAAAAGTTTTGAATTTACACTTCAACACCATTTTTTCTCTTTTCCTGTATCTCCATGTTCATACCATATTTCAGTACTTGTATCAACAAGGTTTAGAGAAATTCAAAGGAAACAAGAAGGAAGGCTTATAGTTTACAGGTACTTTATTGTATAAAAGTACTTACACTGATCATAAAAAAAGTATAAACACCTGGTGTGTATGAGAGATGAGTGCATATTTTCTGATTGTCAAAAATCTGCAACTACTAAAGCAGTCATGAGACATGGTTTGGAAATAAAATTTGATTGTTTATTGACATTTTCAATAGAAAACAGTGTTTCCTTTTAACTTCTTACTAACAGCTTTAAACTTGTGATTTGATTCTTTTTGTGTGCAAGATATAGAAAAAACTCTCATCCTTTATGTCCCCAAAATGTGGGCAAACAACACCCTGAATTTGTGAACGTGTTTGTAGTTATAGCACAGGGGTTCAAACCATGTAGAAATAATATGTGTACACTCATAAAAGATAAGGCTCAGACCTTTCTTCTACCTGCTTTCTGTACCCAATTGTGTATTTTTGCTCTTCTGTCATGGCATTTTATTGCCTCAAAGTGACTTTTATCTGTCCTGCAATTCCTCCTTCTTTTCTTTTTCCCTTAAGTATTGACAATATTCGGAGTGGCTGAGGGCAGTGAAGGCCCTGAGGTAATTGCTTGTCTAAGGACAGAATAAGATGAAGTGCAGAGCAGAGCCCAGGCACACAATCCTTCAGCCCAGAGCCAGCCTCTTGTTTGTAAGGGTGCCCCATTTTCTCTGTCAGCAGGGCACAGCATCCTAGCAAGTGTGCATTGTGCCCTGGCTACAGCTTCGCCTCTAGAGCAACACATGGATGTACAGTCATGCACATTTTGAATCAAATTTTCCAGTGTTCACATCCACAAGCCTGCAGGAATAAAATCTGAAGTGCAGCTCTGTAATAGATATACTCAAATATATGTTCCAGATATTTTTTCATTGTACATATTGAAATGCAAATGACAGGGTTTTACTTCTGCTGAAAGATTAATGACACTTAACCGTGCATGTACATCAGGTAACTCAAAATCCAGGAAAGTGCTTCTGTTCCTTTGAAAGTGATTCTGTCCCTTGGCTCACAGCTGTGGAGCGTGCTGTGCGTGGGTACATCTGAAGTCCTCAGCACTGCTTTCAGCCGAGCAGGTTCAGCCTGATAAGAGTAGTGATTTTCCTGAAGGGTAAAACAGCCTCTTGCACTGAAATAGCAGCTAACCAGAGAGCCCTCAAATGGCGTGAAAGAAATACATGTATAACAAGTTCTTTAATCCCTCAGGACCTGATGTCCCCTAACAGATTCCTAGTCAACTGTAAAGAGTTATCGGAGTCGTGTTGAACTCTATATGCTTATGTAGAAAGCACTTAATAAATATCTGCAACATGACAAGTTTCATGGCCAGTTGAGTAACCCATCCAGTGTTCCCCAGACAATGGGATATGAAGAGGAATTCCAGCACTGACAGCACCATCATGTCACCATGAGTGCCAACATATTTAGTTTATTTCATCACCATAAGGCAGTGATAAAACTTTCTATAAGCTGTATTTTGGAAATTACATCTTGGCCAAAAAGAAAGTTCTTGATATTTCTATTCCCTTTTTGAGTCCAGGAAAGTATGTTTAACCCTGAAATATCACTTTGCTATAAAAAACCTTCTATTTGTGTTAGACACCACTGCCGCCTCCCATGTCTATATTCATGTGTCATTTTATATTTTCAAGAGGAAAATTAATCTTCCTTTGCCTTTAATATAAGTGCCATAGGAATATGTGTTCCTGTTAATTCCAATGCAAATTTTATTCCAAGCTCCATAGTGAAGGCAGATATTCCCTAATCGGTCCCTCTGCCCCTGTTAAGCATCTGGTATATTATAGAAAAGCAGAGCCAAAGCTCTAACAATAGAATTCAGACAAGGCATCCCATGCTGTATAGCAGTAAGAACACTCTCATCTTTTACAAACTGTAAATTACTTTTCCTGGACATGAGGCTTTCTTGTGTATCAAGGTGCCTAAAAAAATTTAAAAAAAACATCATGAGATTTCTTGGAGGGAAGGAAAGGGGCCAACTTTTCTTTGATCACTTTGCTTTTTCTAGGCATGAAGATAATTATTCCCCCAATTTGTGCAATGAGAAATAAGTTGAGAATATATGCATCAAGCCTGAATTTTTCCATGTTATGCCAAACGGCTATACATGGTTTTACAGAGAATAAATTACTTAATTTAGGCTATAGATCACTTTTTTTGATTAAGCCATTTTAAATTTCTTAAAAGTATATATTATTGTGATGGAAGCAACTATGAAGCTCCCTCGTCCAAGCAGAATACCACAGGTTGGGTATGACAGCAGTACTGATTCCATACAGCGCCACTGCTGCAATCCTTTCCTGCCCTGGAAATCTCCTGGTCTCCCAGTTAGAAACATGAACTTTTTTCATTATCATTCCTTAGTCTCAGACAGTCTCAGCTGTATGAGATGAGGATATGTAACCCTGAAGAAATGTAAGTGTATTGGCATTTAGAAATCACTCTGTAGTCTTTTTTAATTACTACCACAATATACCCAAGAGCTGAACTAGAAATTATTCTTACTGATCTAATTATTCTAGCCCAATCCAGCCTAGAAAATGACCAATACCTTTTATTTTCAGACATGATCAGTGATCACTGACTTTAGTCTAACAGTTTACTTATTTGACTAGCTCTATATGAAGAAAACTAATATTAAATAAAATTCTGCCATGAAGTGTTTTTAATTCTTATTTCCTTTCTCTTTTAATTACAAGTGTTAGGGAGTGTATTTCCATGGACTTAAAAAATTACAGAGCTTCAGATTATAAAAATAAGTGTAATCAAAAGTAAACTTATACTGTCAATAACATTCCATTTTCTTTTAGAGCTATATGATGCTACATA
Source organism: Onychostruthus taczanowskii (assembly GCF_017590055.1). Taxonomy (NCBI): domain Eukaryota; kingdom Metazoa; phylum Chordata; class Aves; order Passeriformes; family Passeridae; genus Onychostruthus; species Onychostruthus taczanowskii. The sequence continues at coordinate 86,994 of NW_024502125.1, forward strand.
CCTATTTTGAACTAAGTTCTTCTAAGGAAGTAGTACTGAGTGATCCACATGAGCAAAGGATACAACATCAATGCACCTGACCACCTCTTTACAGTGAATAAAGCATCATATGTAGAAAACTTCATTATTGGTTGTTGTTAAAAGCATATTTTCCCTCCATTTTACAATCATCACCCAGCAGATGAGTGCTTGTACAGGTCACACAGATTTCAGCAGTCTTTAAAACTGTCCTTATTTTACATACTCTAGACTGAGAGCATGCATAATTTTTAGCAATTTTTTCTTTTGAAATCAGTTCAGTTTGTCTAAATGCAAGATGCTTCTTTACATCACTTGCAAGATGAAGATTGCTCAATGGGACGGTATAATGCTTATTTCCTTTCAGATCTTGTAATTTTGATCTCCAAAATGGCTCTGGTAGAACTTTTCTTATGTTACGGGTCGCTAAAGTGTGTGAATGCTTTGCATCTGAAAGAATACTGAATTTTTGCATGACTATTCTACATTTACAAAATACAGAGTTGTCTGTGTTGTGTGCGTGCAGCACTGTATCCATATGATCATGATTCATCTCCTCTTTCTTTCTCAGCTGCTAATTCCTTGCCAAGTTTCACTGCTGGGTGCTTTGTAGCCTATAAAAATTTGAAATCAGTATGAAGTTGGCAACAATTTGAGAAATAAGTTAAAAGAGCCCAATGCATTATTTCTTTTTAAAGTCCTGGACAGTTTTCTTTCTCAAGTTAGTGGCATAAATCACCCCTTTGGGGTCTTGGGATAGGCCTCTTGCAGTTGATGTTTCACAACATCTGTTTCACAATGCTGAGGCAACAGACAAACTAGCCTGCCTTGGCAACAGGCACTGCTATCCATTTATATTTCTTTTTAAATATCATTGTAAAATTATACAGGAGGGGTTGCTGCAAAAAGAATTTTTAATATCATTGCCTTAAGTTAGAGATGAGATTAATGCTTATCTCTGCTTACAATTGCAAGAACTTCATATGAGGTGTAATTGATGCACCTTGATGAAACTTCAAGTGTCTCAAGCTTCTTCCCAGCAAGTACCTGGGATTGCTTGTGGGGGCAGATGGGACAGCTGAGCTGATGAACCTGGGTTAGGTCCCTGGCACCATGTCATTAAGTCAAAGTCCCAGTGAAGGGGAGGTGCTGCTGGAAAGCACATGTTCTCTGGCTGCTGTCACTGGCTTGCCAAGTTGCTGCCTCTGTCTCTTGGCTTCCCAGTGCAAAACAAATCATGTTGCACTTTGCTGCCATGTGGGTGTCATAGGCCTGCAGTGGGGCATATTTGTAATTTATCTTTACATTTACAACAATGTAATAGAACGAGGACCTGCCCATCCTCTGCAGTGAGCTGTTCTGGCCCTTAGAATCCTCCTGATGCTACAGGCAGATGATTTACTGTTACTCCAAAGCACACAGATATGGTGATTTCTTTGTCTGAAGACAATAAACTTTGAGGATCATTTGAGGATCATTTCCTCATTCTTTTTATTTACAGAAGGAAATATTAGAAGTCACAAATATGAATGGGCTGACAGTCATCTGTATTGCCTTCTTCAGGGTCTTTGATGTTGCAGTCTCAGAAAACTTTGTTGTTTTGTGCATTGTGTCTTGAAATAGGAACACTTTGATCTACATTTAAATGCACGCACTCATGACCTTTATTTACATAGTTCCGATATTAGCGAATGACACTTCTGATCATAAAAGCAGTACCACCAGTCTTTTAAAATTCTGCACATATGGTTACATAACTGCCTTATAAAATGCAAGACCCTCTGTTTCTTACCTTTATTAACAGGTTGTTGTGGTTGGGTAGAAGGAGGCTAAGCAGTGGTTGGACAGAAATGACGGTCATGTCTCAGTGTCCCACGGCGGTGTTGTGGGGCAGGCTGGGCTGTGTCCAGCCCTCTTGTCAGTCTGTGCTCACAGGGAAGGGATCTGTTTTATTAACGTGCTCCATGCCAGAAAATCCTGCTCTCAGTTGTTTTCAAAACCTGCCTATCAGAATTTCCCTGCTGTGGCAGCTACAACCAGCCATGGAAGACAGTCCCTGCCTAGAACACATCACAGTGGAGTGAGTATGCAGAGCTGTAGGAAAATCTCAGGTCCTCCAAGCCTCATCCCACCAGCTTTTCTCCTGAGATCTGATGGGACTTGGCCATGCCAGGAGCTCCCACAGTTGCCATCCTTCATGTAGGCGTGCCGTGGGCACCAGTGAGCTCTGCATTGGGAAGGGGCACTGCAGAGGATGAAGATGGCTGTAGGCCCTGACAGCGTCCTGACAGAGGTGATGCCACCAGGGCAGGGACAGCAGGGCACTCTGAGATGAAGCCACCAGGCTGAGAAGTCTGGTGATGCCTTGAACAGATCTGCTTCCAGTGGAGAGTCACGTTGAATGGTGATCCAGTATGGCAAAGAGACAGCCCAGATGCGAGCGCAGGGTTTGCGTGTGACACCACCTGTGATCCAGAAGGCTATAAACAGAGAATAGATGTATTCTCCAGCTCCAGTGTTTGGAGGTTTATGCTCCCAAAATGTTCGCATTTTCAGGTGGTGAAAAAAAAATCCCTGTTTATAAAAACCCACAAAGTAAAGTAAATGAAATTAATAAGAAATACATTTATTTAATTTAAAATGAGGCAAGGAAAGAGTTTTCTTCATACAGCAACACTGCAGGAAATATAAAATGTGAACAGGTAGAAATCCATGGCCTATTCCTGCACATTTTTATTTGCAGCAAGTCATCCACACATGTATCTTAACTTCCTGTACTGTATTCTTCTTTAAATATACATTGGCACAAAACCTGCACATAATTTCACACTTCTGATAGTGTTTTAATACATATTTCAGAATTTTCAACAAAAATAAGATTACTGAATTGAAACTTCATTTAATTTATTGCATATAATTTTCCTTCTTTATCAAGTCATGTCAGATGCATGCGCTGACAGTTTGACAGCTGTTCTTCATTTGATGGTACTGTAAGCAGTTACATAAAAGGATAACATGATTTTTGTGACAATAAAATGCAGCAGGAGTTCTTAGTGTCTTAGAATATGCCTAATATGTATCTGTTGCTCTGTATATAATTTCATTTTTCAGCACAAGTAAAAAACTAGTGAAAAATCCCACCCCCCAGAACTTTAAATATGACTTCTTATAATTTTGTTACTTTTCTATATCTGAAGTGATGTTTTCTAGAGTTGCAAAATGACAACAGTGAATTTGTATTCAAGAACTCTAATGTACTCATGTTTGTATAGTCTGCTTCTAATTTTGCCTTGATGTACACATATTTCTCATAACAAGATATTGTTCTGTGAATGAGCTTAGCAGGAGACACTGAATAAATACCATTAACTTCCACTCTAAGCAAAATAACTTTGACAGCTTCGATAAATGTTCACCCTAATTCTGCTTTAGTGTTACTTCAGCAACTATTCATCATCAACTGATCTGGGAAAACCCAGCAATATAAAAGATTATTCATAGTTATACAGAAATGTATAAGATGTGTGAAACCCAGTATATTTTAGTTATCCCAAAAAAAAGGTCTTAAACATAAGCACTTCATTGTTTTAGATATATAATACTTCTACCCAAAGTTTACCACTGTGGTCAGAACAAAAACTATATGCCAAACACTGTTTGAGATGCGATTACATTTTTATGTACAAATTGTTCCCTTAACTTCTCCTGCCTTGTTCTAATTAGTAGTAATGCTAATTAAACTATTTAATACATGAAAATTATAATTTCAGATTGGCTATTCCCTACACAGCGTATAACATGGATGTTTGTACTTCTCTTGGTTTGCCTTTTTCCCTGAACAAAATATGTATCTGTCTTCTAAGTTCTAATTAGGCATTGATTATAAAATGAAACTGTGGTACCTTTCCCATGATCACATCCTTCTTGCAAGTTAGTAGCCTTTAGAAGTCCTGGCCAAAAAAGTTAGACAAAGAAAAAGGTTACAGGCTACAACGACCATGCTGATCTGAAATTTTCTCTCTTTTATTGCAAAGGGAATGAAGACTACCAAGATCTGAAAAAGGGCTAAGTATCATTTGTAATAGGAACTCAGTTTCTTATTCATCTGTAAAACTGGGTTAATGACAGTGACCAATTAATAAAATGATTCTGCACACAAGAGCTGGCTAATATAAAAACCCAGTTAATCCCTCTTCTACCCTAACAGAGAGACCGTACCATAGAAAATCGAGTGTTTCCATTTTTCTGAAATGAAGAAATTTCCCAACTCAGTAATTCTGCAAGACCTTATCCATTCTCATGATGGTGGGTTGGGGTTTTTTTTCAGGTACTACAGGCCAATTTAAATGCAAGATCTGTTGCACTAACATCAGGACTATCGAAGTGTGATTTGGAAGGACTCTCCTGAAAATATACATTTCAGCCTCCTGCTAAAGGCAAGGCTTTTGCCAGCACTAAATCAGGTCAGTTGTGGGCCTGTTTAACTCAGCCGTGGAACCCCCAAAGATGAAGGCATGACTACATGCCTAAGGTACAGTGGTAGAAGAAGAACATTGAATAGAAAAATATCCACCAGCAGACCAGCACCTGACAGCCCAGTGTTAGGACAGCCTTGCTGGTAATACAAGCTCCGCTTACCTCCGCATTCTGAAGATAGATGGAAAGTGAGGTGGTGTTTCAGTACAAACGTGTTTATCCCTTCTTGCTCCTTGTTAAAGCAGTTGTGTCTTCACACTTCAGATGATTTCTATCCTGCTATACGACTGTATTTTGACTCTCAGATTTACTTGTATCTGAATATAACTTTGGAATTAATTATCCATGGGTTGACTTTGATGGAGGAAGAGAGGCTCTAGATAGAGGTGCTTCCAATACTTTTCACATGGTAAATCCTAAAAGATGAGCTGATATTGTATTTTAAAAATAAAACAATATCCCATCACTTTACAGTATACCCAATAAGACCTATTATTTTGGGGTTTTTAAAAAGTTTAATGTGACTACCATGAAATCACTGGTATATCATTAAAATGTTAACAGAAATTGAATCCTCAAAGCACATTCATGTCAGAAAATCTTGGAAACTCCATGTGGTTTTGTGGCTGAAACACTGAATTGAGCAGACAGAGGTTTTTATTCCCAGCTTTCTACTTGCACACAGTAAGCAAATAATTTCATATGTTCTTGATCTGAAAAACAGGGCAAATGGCAGTAACCTACTTTATAAAGTGCTTTGTGATCTATTGATGAAAAAAACTAATTGAAAAATTTGCTGATACTAAATAAAAGGTCTTATCTCTGGAAATTACTCAAGAGGGCCAAATCTTCATACAAACAGATTTCTCTGATTGGAATATGTTCCTTAAGAAACTGATTCTATTAAATCATTGCAACTTCTGTGGTACAAACAAGACCAAAGAAAAAGCCTGAAGCAATAAGTACAGGGAAAAGGGAATGCCTTTGTAGGTCAAGCAGTGTAGGCTAAAATTTTATGAAGCAAGCATTTCTGTTTCAATCAGTTCTCATCAGCTTTCACCTCTTCCTGTTTTAGCTTCTGATCGCACTGTACAAATGCTGTGCAAATAACAGCAAACAAAGTCCAACCTTTTTACCTGAAGCTAAACCACACATTATTGTGTATGCAATATAAACTATATTTGAAACTTTCAGTAGATTGTGCAGGCATGGAATACAATTGAAAAGAACTAAGGAACAACCTGTGCCAGACATGAACTTCCTAGTGTATTTTAAAGTAAAGATGATTCATTTTGGCAGCAGTTCAAAACCTGGCAGTGGGTAGAGGGGGAGACTTAGCCTGAAGGATAGATCGTGTTGTCACTGTCATCCTTCCTCATAGTTTTGTCTGGAACAGCTTAAGAGCCTTTTCAGCAAAGCATGCTGAATCAACTTATTCTTGGCCAGCTCAGTTTGCTTTTTGCTGAGCCCAGTGCAGGCAAAGAGGAGGGTGTGACCAGTGCAGCCTCTTTATTCTGCAGACTTCCTAGCCCCTTGTCATAGTTTCTGCAACCCAGAACTAGTTAAAATTGAACAGGATTCATGCCCAAGGTGTCTTGTGATAGGAGTTGTAGCTTTTGTGCATGTTCTTTAAGTGCAGAGGAGCTGTGTTATTCACTATAATGCCACCACAATCCCCCATATCTGACTCATATTATCTAAAAAATTATTAGAGCTTAAAAATATTCATGTGGGTTTTTTTGCTGTAACTGGAAGACAGAATAAGTACCTTGGAATGTAATGACCTAGATGAATTAGTTCAATCCTAGATTACTTTCCATTAATTTGCGGGGTAAGTACACATGTTTGCAGTGAAGAGAATTAAACATTCTGCTTTACATGAATAGATAAGCATTCCTGAAAGGGCACTTTGATTCTTGAATCTAAGAGAAACAGCATCTTAACTGTAGTCAATGACATTTACACTAAGAAATGCTGAACAAAAATCTCTGTCTTCAAAACTTGCTGGGGCAAAGAGAAAAGCTAAGATATGACATAGAAACCCTTTTATCATTTCATAAGGAAGTGGGTCTATGCCTAGTGTCCAGAGCAGATGGTCTCATCTGATATAGTGAGATCTTACGCCATGTATTTTCTGAGTGATAGCACTTTTCTGAGTGATTTAATTCTGTGCTATAGGAGTTCTTGTTATACAAATACAGCATGGATATTCACAGAGTTACACCGTTAAAAGTGTAGAGCCCCTAGACAGTTCACCTAACAAAGAATACCTTTCAGAGACAATGACACACGGAATTTTGATTTATCAGAGATACCTTTCATTTTTTAAGAGGTTCTTCTGAAACTTAATTTCTCATAGGGATAGCATAATTATCAGAATCACTAAAGCTGGGCTTTGGGAAAGAGAGGACACAGATGTTGCCTTCACTGGGCCTAGGGACCGGGAGAGCAGGGAGCAGGAATGGCAGCAGAATCCTTCCCCCATCCCTGGAGTTTAACCATCAGGCCCGTGACTGGTGCTCTGCAAAAGCTTAGCTAAGATTGCAAAGGAGAAGTAGACAGATTTTGCCTCTCTAATTCTTGAGCCTCTCTACACCCTCTTCTAGACCAATGAATGCCAAAATACTCACAAAATCATATGGTAAGCTTAGGCTTACTAGCAACATTTTCATTCATACTTTCCCATCTTCTGCAACAAGACTAGAATGTGAGGCATCAGTGGCATTCAGACCTCTGACCTTCTGAATATTCACGATGAACATGCTTTGAAAGCATCATACACTTCAGTCTCAGGACAGCTTTTGTTGTCTTTGGTGTGGTGCAATTACTGAAATAAGATGGTTGGAATGCCTTTCCATGTACCAAAACAAACACCTTCACATGGTTCTGTAACATGCATCTGCACCAAATATACTATGGTTGTGGTTTTAAACAAATGGTTTGACATGTTTACAAAGCCAGTCTAAGTTTCAGATATGAATCATTGTTATTCCAAAAAGTAACAGTTTATCTCATGCTTTGTTGAGAGCATTTAGAAACATTTTCTCTTCATAGCTATGAAGTTGCCTTTCTTGACATCATCAAAATGCATTTGAATTTAAATTATCGACTTTCAATGTTTTAAAAAAGAGGGAAGGATGGAGAAGTCAGGAGTTTATCATACATACCTCTTTAATATGCTGTCATTAGTGATAGTTTTAGAATGAAAAATAAGAATGAAAGACAATACTAAGAAGAAAAATTACATATAAAGAATTTTGTATTTATTGACTGATTAATATACACATTCACATGAGTTAGAGAAATTGTCCTGTTTTAGTTTATATGTAAAGAAGTTGTTTTGCACCATTTCTATTCAGAGAAATTCTGCATTTGAAAAATAGGATTTTTTAAACTTTCAGCAGGCTTTTCCAATTGGCCATATTCTTCGTTCATGACTTTCTCTGGTGATACTTTTCAGATGCTCTTCAGCTTTCTTCAAACACTGGACTACTTAATATGATAAAAAGATGAGCTGTGCTGTTCTTTGACACCTAGACACTCATGGAGTAGTGTATATACTACCCCAAATCCTTCAAAATCTGAAAAAGCAGCTTCTGTTGGACATGTATGGTGTTCCACAGAACTATATATCATATTGCAGTGCAAATCTGAGTCTTAAGAATCTGGGGGGGGGGGGGGGGGGGGGGAATTTTGGAGAAAT
>NW_024502125.1:95281-350123 GCF_017590055.1 Onychostruthus taczanowskii
GGTAACTTTACAAGATGGGGGCGGCGGGGGGGGGGGGGGGGGGGGGGTTGGAAATTTGAAGGAACTTCTAGTCAGAAAAAAAAATTAAAAAAAAGATAGTTATGTACTGCTTAAAGATGCAGCAAATGGCAATCTCCTCTACTAAAATTTTGTTGGTAGGATAAGAGAATAAATGATTGACCTGAACTAAAGGATACTTTCATGTACAAAGAGAAACACACCTTTCCTTAACTCCTTTTATGAGTCTACATCTGCAGATTAATGGATATTGAATGCTAGGCTTTCCTCATATTTAAAATGCTATTTTGTTGCTGAAATACTGTGCAAGTGTTTCTACTGAAATATCCAAATAAATCTGACTTCTTTGTGAAAAAGAAGGAATATATGTTGTCACAATTCATAGTAAACATGGGGAGTTAGACTATACAAAGAAATTTGAGCAAAACTCAGAAAGTTCTGGGTTTAGGAAGTCAAAAATAAGAGGGAGTATGATTTTCTTTACTTAGTATCATTTACCTACATTTTATTTTTTTCTCTCTATACTTCATAAATACATGAGCATATTTCACTAGAGGCTGAAAGAAGTCATTAGAAAGTGGCTGCAGTAGTTCTTACTATGGACTGAAAGGTATGTTACCACCCTGTGAAGGATCCTTTGTTCTGGTTAAACCAAGCAAACAAATAGTTATAATCTCAAGACTTCCATGACTAATATGGAAATGTGTTAATACACATTCTTATCTTGGATAGAAATTAAAGGGGAGACTGTTCATGCAGCTTATAATTAAGATACTAGAAACCACTTAAAGAAATTAATATAATGAAATTGGTGAATACTTGTGAGCAAAATCACCTTCCAAACCTTGTGTGTAGAGGAATGAAACTAAATGCAGCATCTCAGTACTGCTCCTTTGTTAATGAAGTTCAAGGGAAAATTGTGACATTTGTTTTTTAACTGATCTGACTTGCACTGTTAGTGTCATGCACAGAAAACTTGATTAAGGCACCGTCCTTGAAAAGCAGTTACACAAGTTACACTTCCAGTTAACTGGACATTAACTGCATGGATAAAATACCTTCAACTGTAAGCTGTCAGTTGTGCTCCAGAGACTTGCAAACCTTTATTCAAAATCTGAAAACTTTTGGCTTGAACCACAAAGAACAAAGAAGATAGGCAATCAGTCAAAATAAATTGTGTATCTTACCTTGGCAAGCATTAAAGTATGTCCCCTCCCAAATCCACACAAAATATTCTGTCAAGGTCATTCCTTGCTTCTCAAAGCCTTTCATAGTGCAAACACATAGAGCATTTGAAGTCAGCTCACCTTTGTACACTGATAATATTTTTAGGTTACATCACTGAGATGAAATGATCAAAATGAAAATTGCAAAACCACAAAATCTAATCCAAATCCATTAAAGAAGAGGCATGTATAAGTAACACATATATTTATATGTATTTTCATGTATTTACATTACATGAAAATTAACTTCGCAAATGTCAAAGACCACCAACTAATGCAACAGCAATTTTCTGTGATGTCAGTACCTAACAAAAGGATGATAAGCATGCAGAAAATACAGGATTTTTCTATTCATGATTTATTGATAGGATTAGTATCCAGACATCATTAAAGTTACAAATTAATTGGGTGTAGCAAAGGAAGCTATGATGTAGAACAGCTAGAGCTCTATCAATGACAAACCTCAGGAACAGCAAAGTCAACAGGTGTGCTTACATTTTGGAATAGATAGAATATTTTTTAAAAATATCATATCAGTAAAGTAGAACCCAAGAAAGGTCAGAAATTTGTTTTGCAAAAATATATTTTATTTCTTTATATTTCTTTTGGAGCCAACTTTTCATTAATTACAAAGATAAAATCACTGATTTTAATAGCAATCAAATACTAGAACTGAAATGTAACTTTCCTCAGAAATCTTCAGTGCAATTTTCTCTTTCCAGAAATCACATGGGAAACTCTTTTGTGACTCCTGAACTCCTACTTATTTATACACTGAAGACATTGAAGGAACACCATGTTCAAAACACATTGTCATAAGATAGGCAAATGCCTTCTACTGATGTCCAGATCATATGGGTTTTAAAGATGTTTAGTTTAGATGATAGCTTTGGACACCATGATTAAATGGCTTTGGAAACACTGTTCTCAGGGACTGTGACTGGCACAGAAGCAAAAAAGTAGTTTTGTGCCAACTACATTGCTGGAGGGAATAACAGAGATTCAAAAGCCTAAATAAAAAGCCATGCAGCCTTTTCTAAAGAGGTGGTGACGGTAAAGATCTGACTGTTTGGACATAAAGGATCCCAGAACTATATTTGAGATCTGTGGATTCCCTGCCATTGTTACAGCTAATAGCTGTTTGATTCATTTCTACCATGGTGCCAGAAAACTGGCAAGCTTGGCATAAAGGGGTCATATGATGAGCTAGGCACGGTTGTTGCTGCTGAGTTTTATTTCCTCCAACAGCTGTGAGGTCCTTGGCAGGTCCACCTGCTGGATTTAGGAGGAGGAGCAGCACTGCCATCCCTGCTAGCCATCATGAATGGAAGCATACAGACATTTTGACTGGTGGGCCAGGGTGGAATGAACAGAAATGAAAAGGAGGGAGAGAATGTGTCAGGCTGGATGCCATTATCAGACCCAGAAATGATTATTCAGATATGCACTGGCTCTGGAGAAAGCAAGCAGGGTTCTCTGTGGAGAGTGTTCCTGCCAGTTCCTTGTCTATCTGGCAATTATTCAGGGAGGCAGCTATCCAGAGGTCTCTGTAAAATTGTATCGCTCTTGTCTGCTCTTCTTTTACAGGATGCTCAAAAGGATTGTGTGGTATGTGCTGGATATATCAATCACACAAGACTGTTGTTTTAAAGCCCACAGCCATGCTGAGATACACCAGCAAGGCTTTTAATGTTTGCTGGTGGTTGAATGTTTATGCAGTTTTCAAGTTACTGTCCTCTAGTAACTGCAGCTGGCACTGTGTGATTCTGCTGCTGGCAGAGCAAGGGTGATGAGCAGCAGGCAGAGGAAAAGAATAACTGTAGGCTCCTCTTCAGTGGGATTGAGGAAGTGGTCCTTCTTTCATCCTGTTGAGACAAAAATAAAAGTTAAATTCTTGCATCTGTTTCTCGGTAATTTGGAAATCTGTACCTTCCAGGAACAAAGCTGCCACAATTTATTAAAAGCTGTGCTTCTCTTTGTCTTTTTTGACTCACAGAACTCATAGAAGGAATAACAAACACCTAGGCTGAAAGAGACTTAGCAGTGGTAGCAGCAGGGTGAAGGAAAACTGAGCTATCACTGTTTTTCTGAGTCTGAAGTGCTAGAATTTCTTTCCCATAGAGAGAGAACTGACAGTGGTTCTTGCAATAGATGGAATTGTTGATCCAGGTGAGAACTGTGCTGTCAATTTACTAGTCCAGAAGAATATAAGAAAAAGAGTTTATGGCTGAAATAATTTTGGTAGATCTTCGTAAGTGATGTATGAGAAGAGGTTTAACAGGTTTTGCTCCGTTCATTAATATTTTTCTTTTGAGCAAGGATTCATCTTGAAACTCAATAATATTATATCCCTCAGCCTTGTGTCATGCCTTAGGAAGGTAAATGTATTTGTTATACAGTTACAGCTGGGAAAAATTGAACCATGAAAGGATCATGACTTATTCAAGGCCAGAAAAATCCTCTGTTGTACAGCCAAGAAGAATATCCAAGTTAGACATCAAGCTATCAATATTCTAAAGACTATCTGAGGTCAAAAATGGAACTGATTTCAGTAGTTAGTGCAAGATGTACAAACTAGTGATAAACCAAAATCAAGGCAGCAGATATACTGTACAAGGACTACACTCTAGCTTGCCGATTGCTCTGTTGCCTGTTTGTCTTTCACACTTAAATTGCAAACTCTTTGGAAAGAGGTCACCTTTTTGCTTTGGATCATATGGTACATAGACCAAAAGGTTCACCAGTTCAAGAGTAGATGCTACAGCAAAACAAAACAAGTTAAGTGTAAGGCATGTGACTAGACAATGCAAGAGTGCTGTAAGCAGCATCATCACCATTATTTCTTAAAAAAGAATCAGGGAACTGTTATTACATGCTTTGGCAGAACAAAAAGATTTAAGTACAGCACTTTCCTTCTACTATGTACTGAAACCTAGGTCAAAACATCACTCTTAGTTTCACAGATCCAAAAAACATTTTTAACAGAAGTTCAGTACCACGTGGACTGAAATGCGAGGGGAAAAAAATCTTTAAACATGTTTTCCATTAAAATAATAATGAAAAGCATAAGTAAAACATTAAGGAAAGAAATTTATAAATAGCAGTAGACTAGACATTCCCAGTGTGTGAGCAAAACCCCTATAATTTTCTGTAAGAGATTCCAGTTTTACCTGACATCCTCTCTCCTGAGAAGTGGTACAGGATTCTGTTTTCTGAAGGAAATTTCTTCTGAAAGGTACACCTGTTATGCTATAAAGTAAGAATGGTGCATCAGCAAGATGGCAAAGCATTTCTACATGTGATGCCAGCAGATTTTCAGTAGGATCTAGGAAAGTAGCATGAAAAGGTCCTCAGATTTAGTTGTTTGACTTTTCCATTACACAGAGGAGTAAACAGGAAAGGATTTTGGCTTAGGAGCAGGTTTGTTTTCCCGTTCTCCCAACGGAAAGAATGAATAGAAGATCAAGGTGGGGATAAGTCTTTCTACACAGACTAACAAGACAGGGAGAATCCAGTTTGTATACAGTATTAAAGCACTTTTTGCATGTTTAGTCAAGACCAGAAACTATGGACTGTGTTATCTCTCATATTTATTCTGTTTGTGCATGATGATGCCTAGGTTATGTATTCAGGGGCACAGCAGATTCCTATCTCTAGCATGTTGAAAATTGTTGATTATTCATTACACTGTTACAAGTTTTGTGCAACAAGGAAACTCCTTGGCTTGCAAAATCTTAGTGTGTTCCCAAACAGAAGTTTCTTTGTGTACAACGGTAGATGTTCCAAATATTGCACGATGCTAATTTGAGGCCAAAGGCCTCTGTTTCATAACAAACTCTGGGTGCCGTTACTTGTGACTAAAAACTGCTAAAAGTCTCAGGTTACCTGCTAGAGCTGTGTTTTAGATATTGAGAAATAGTCTGTGCAAGAGGTAACTGTATCTTTCAGAGCTCTTCAGTAAGATTTGCACTTTTTTTTCAATCAGGTCAACTTGTTTATTTAAGCGCAAAAAAAAATTTAAGAGCAAATGAGAAAACACAGATGTCAACCAGCATGTTCAATTTCTGATTCCAAAGTGGTAGAGCCTTTATATTGTGCATAAATCTGTGTTGCATGCCAGCAGTGCACTACGTAGTGTTCAAGAGTGAGGAATGGAAAGTGGGTTTTATTATCCACTGTGCTTCCTTCTCTGGTCAAGGCACTGTGGAAACACACATTTGGAAAAAATAAGGTGAATATAAGGATTATAGGGAGAATGTAATTTATTAGAATTGAAATTCAGCCAGCAATCAAAGCATAAACAACCATTATAAGGCATGCCATGCATTTTTTAATGACAGAATAGCAAGGGTTTTCCACTTTGCATCTTATCCAAAAGTAATGCAAAACCTTGACAGCACTGGCCTTACTCTAAAGGCAAAGTAATGCCTTAACAAGAGCGGTGACAGCACCTTTCTCCTTTCAGCTATTTCTTACAGTGGTGCCTCCCACTGTCCCTGTATTTTATATTTCACCCTGTTCTTAGCTGCTGTTCAGAAAACATTTCACCTCAGTGTACATGCACACAGTACCCCACAGTACAAGACATTTTCCTTGAATTTCCTGTTTCCTTCTCACTTGTTGGAGTCTTTACACCCTGAGAGAGCTGTCCCCTAGAACTGCCATACACATTGTATACACCCTTACCTCCCAGATTGACTTTATCGAAGATGTGCTTCTTCTCTGTATTCTACTCCAACCAATTGCAATTCAAAGGGATATTCCTCTTCCATTTGATGAACATTTATAAAATACCTAAAGTCATCTTCTTATTCTGTTTAGATGTCTTTAAGAGCATAGGGGTTTGTGTGGTTATTTTCTTTCTTTTTTCTGTAAATGTGATGTTATGGCAGGGAGGAATATTAGAAAAGATACAATAGTGCACTGATTGCATGGAACTAATTTCATGCTGCGTTGACAAAGTGGATACTTTGTTATCTTATTCCCGTGATATTCCCATGAGTAACATTCTCACTTTGTCAATGCGTCTTGGTCTAGGAATCTTCCAGAAAACTCTCTCTAATTTACAGAGGCTTTAAGTGTCAAATGCTACCTTTATAAAACTCAGAATTAATTTATACCTCTGAGCTGTACATTACAAGAGAATATTAGACGATCTGCTTATCCCAAAGAAACCATATTTGCAAGATGACAATGAATGTGACTGACCTTCTGACAGCATCCTTCACTGGAAAACTTGCACAAGGACAGTTGTGGTGTGGCATCTTGACAGACCACCTAAATAATTCACTCACTGTGACCTCAAAGCCTTACCTACTAATATTATTCTGCAAGTATATAGAGTACAAAGAGTGTTCTCAGACTTTTGCCTACAGAGAAAAATCTCTTCCTATATCCTCATCACATCCTCCAGCAAAGACCCTACATTTAGGTCAGTCTGATCAGATATATAAAAGGCAAGAAAGAAAGAATCTGCTTCTGTTAGAAGGTAATTATCACTCAACTAGTGCTTCAGATCAAATCACTGATCCCAGCAAATTGACCATACTAATAATCATTGTTGAGACGCTTAGTTAATGTTACACCAGGCTGTTACACCAAATTCTGAGAAATAAGCCTGAAATATTCAGCTTAAGTGCTTTGAACTGTGTGACTTCTATTTATCTAAAAACCACACCATCCTGAAAACAACCTTGTATGCATAGCAATATTCAGTTTTCCTTTTCTCATCTCAGATCAAAAAGCAAAACCACCCCAATGTGGTCGAGCGAAAATCCCGGCAAGTAGAAAATTTACTTGAACCTCCCAAGGTTCGGTCATGTGATGTCTCCTGCCTTTCTTCTCCCTCGCACTCTCTCAGGAAACAGCCGCAGCGGTAGGTGTGCGAGGCAGGGTATAACCTCATCCACATGTGCATTCCTGCGCACACATGGAGACGCGTGTGCCCCGAGCAGACATTAACGCTTCTGCGTCGCTTGCAGACACCGAGAGGCACCTGAGCATGGGGGCAGCGCCGCCGGCCAACTGAGGGCAGCCCGGAGGAGGACAGGCGGAGGCTACGAGCGAGGATGTGCATTTAATTTCCTACTGACTCCAGAGAGGGACGACCAGGTGAGCTGGGGCACTCTGGAGAGGCGCTTCCTCGGCTGCCCGCAGCGAGGAACCGCGGGCCCTCCGCTCCTCCCGGCGCCCGCCGGCTGCCAGGGAAATGCTGCCGAGAGGAGAGGCTCACATTACGGGGTGCGAGCTGGGAGCGCTCCGGGATCCGGGAAAGGCTTCTCCGCGCCTCGCACGGGTGAGCCCAGCCCGGCCGGTCGTACCCCGCCCCGCGGCCACCGGAGCCTCCGCCGCTCTCCCGCACGTGGGGAGGGCCGCGTGGGGGCGGGGCCGCGCTCCCCGCTTGGCGCCTCCACCGGCTCCCGGGCTCGGCTCGGCCGCACGGACAGACGCCGTTCGGCTTCGGCTTCGGCTTCGGCTTCGGCCCCGGCCCCGGCCCCGGCCCCGCCGGCGCCCTTCGCCGCCAATCCGCGCCCGCCGTCCGCCCCCGCCCTACGCCGTTTGCGCAGGCGGCGCCGTTTGCGCAGCGCGCTGTCCGCCGGCGGCCCCCGGTGCTCGGGAGCCCGATGTGACCCGACAGAGAAAATGGCGGCGGCGGCGGGGGATCGCGCCTCGTCATCGGGATTATCCTCGGGCGGCGGCGCGGAGGCGGCCGCCGCCGCCGCCTGCGGGAGCCTGAAAGGCGGCGCGGTGGCGGGGAGCGTCGCCGGGAGCGGCGGGGGGCTCTTGCGGGAGGCGGGCGGCGGCAGCCGAGAACAGCGCTCTGACTGGAGACGGAAGCAGCTGCGCAAAGTGCGGAGCGTGGAGCTGGACCGGCTGCCGGAGGCGCCCCTCTTCCTCGCCGCCGCCCCGGCCGCCTCCTCCTCTTCCTCCTCCTCCTCGCCGGAGCCCCCCGAGACGCTGCTGCTCCACTACCTCCCCGGGCCGCCGCGCTCCAGCCCCGCCAGCCCGGCTGCCTCCCCCAGCCGCTTCGCCGAGCTCCTGGAGGCGCTGCCGGCGGGGAGCCCGGCGGGGACGGACCCAGCCGCGGAGCGGAGGATGGAGCCGTCCCCCGCCGCGAGGTGAGGGGCGCCTACGGCTGGAGGGGCGGGCAAGGGTCAGTCCCGGCGGGCGCTGCGTGACAGCGGCGGCGTCGGGGCTGTTCCCGCGGACGGGGCTCGGGGCGGGCTCCGCCGCCCCGTTCCCCGTCGCCGCGGACCGGTAGCGGATGCGGGGGCGGCGGGAGCAGCCGCGGAGCGCAGCGCTGGGGCGCGGCGAGCAGAGCTCGCCCGCCTTCCCCGGGGCACCTGGTACGGGGCTGAGGGAGGGGCACGGCCGGGCCGGGCTGCCCCGCCGGCCGCAGCTGTCAGCGGTGCGGGGCTGCGCGGGAGCCGAGCCGCGGGGGGCGGCCCGTCTGGCTGCGGGGTGCGTTTGTGCTTGACTTCTGCCGGAGTCCCGAAAGGCTTTGAAGTGTGAGCTCGGGGCGGTGGCGGGGCCGGGGCCGGATGTGTCAGCAGCCATTGGGGCTCGGGGCGAGCGAGCGCGGTGCTGCCCGCGGGGCCGGGGCCGGGCTGCGGGCGGCGGCTGAGCGCCTGCCTTGCGGGCTCCCCCGGCGCTGCCCGCGCTGCGCGAGTACTTTGCTGCAAAACTGAGTAATCGACTTCATTATATTTTTATTTTCCCCTTCCCCCCTCCCCCCGACTTTTCTGAAATCAGATTCTTATTTGCAGCTTCGCGATAATGCAGAACTGATTTATTTTACTAAGAAGCTGATTTATTTTAGTAAGAAGAGGAAAGACTTTCAAGTATAAATATCCTTACTGCTTTTTTAGGAGAAAGTAATTTTGTCGTGGCTTAGTCTAGGTGATAAATTTCACTGGTTGCATTCAGCGCCTTGGTGTTTGCAACCTATGTTTGCCTTCAATATGTATTAATTCAGAAGTCCATTTTCTTGTGATCTGCCACTATTTTGCCTGTTTAACATGTGTGGAAGTATTCAGGTTGATGGCGAAGTTACGCCCGCGGTGAAGCAGTTTAAGTACTTTAGAACACATTTCAGCTTTAACATGTACTCGCTGGGTCTTACTGGTGTATGCGTGTGTAGGGACTGCAGTATGACCAGGTAATTGTGATGTGAAGATGACAATTGTGATGTGAAGATGACATCACCTGGATGTCTTGTAAGGTTTTATCTGGTATGGACTCTGTAGTTTAAGAACTTAGTATTAACATCCAGGGATCTGTTTTAGTGATGCCTTATAGTTTGGCTAATCATTTAAATCTCATAAAAGTATAATTCCTGTTTGGACATATGACTTGTTTGTTCTTTCTATCTGTGTCTTATGCCAGTCAAACCTCAGGAATATTTTTTAAAGGTTGAATTACCACGGGAGTACTGTAATTAGAACTGTTTTCTAGACAATGTCCTGTTTGTATGTATTCTCAGCAATTCAGATGGATTTTTGCCTGTTCCTAGGGCAGTGTAAAAATACTTCTTGTAGTGTGGTTGTGCAGATAAGAAATGGCTCTGTACTTAGAGAAGGATTAGCAGGAAATCGTAAGTGTTTTGAGGAAGGGTAACGATGTACAAGTTTTAGTGGGTGCCCTGTTTTTTTATAAACTCTTGGCATCAGCTTTGTATTTATAAAGTCATGATATTATCATGTACTGTATATCATAATACAATTATATCAAGTTTCCTGGCTTTCAAGAAAAAAAAGAATATCAGAATATGTTTAAAGAGGTTGAGTCTCATAGTGATAGCAAATGGGAGTCAGGCTGGACGTTAGAGGTGCAGGAAGGTCAATGTGTGTCGCATCAGTGGTGAAACGCTGAGTCCATCCTTCTAGTTTGTCCACAGCAGCAATGACAAAGCAGCTGTGGAATTTTTTTTCCTTTTCACACAGACAATTTTGCTTACTTTTAGGTACCTGCATTTGGCCAAATCAGTGTATTGAGTGTGTGTACATGTTAAAATACTTGTAAGGGCTTTGTGCTATTTGACTAGGAGTGTTAACAAATCTTAGAAAATACTGAATGCCAAAAGCTTTTCTCTTCAGTATTTCAGTGAGTCACCTTTGACTTTATTATAAGGGCAGTTGAAAATACATGACGACTTTAACAATGGTTGTCCTTCAGAAATACCCATAAATGCTCATGTAGAGTATCTCAGTAATTCTGTGTGCTGTATTACCAATAAACAGATATTAGACCAAGTAGTACTATATCAAGCTGTTAAAAAAATTTAAAACATCTATCTGCCCTCATTTTAATCTTGACTTATTTCAGCTGGAGGAGAGAGGCTAATTTATATGTGAAAAATAATAATACACATTAAATTTGCCTGGGCAGCTGTTGCCCAGGTATTTATTAAGGGGCAAACTTAAAGGCATACTTTAAAGAATGTTTTATGGGGAGGTTTTGAATGCAGTTAGTTGTACTTTCCTGTAAGGATCTGCTGTTAGTTAGAAGATACTATGCTTGCTCCAAAGTCCCCCTATCCATCTCTTTGGTATTACAGTTACTTCCTTTTAAATAGATTCTCTGTCTGTTTATGCTGGAAGACCTTCTTGAGCCTCAGAATGAACCTGAGAAGGGAAACTGATTGCTGTTGAATTATAGATGTAAATATTACCTTTTTCCTTCAAGCTCTCAAGCATTCTGCATGTCAGGCAGTAGAGTGAATATTTTCACTAAAAGCACCGAAGGGTGTAAGCTATCTTATATCACTGTAAGAGAAGAAGGAAGCTGTTTTCCTAGGAGTTGCAGCTTCAACATGATAAAGCACTTCAGATCTCTTATCCCATATATATTGTTTTCTGTCAGTATATTGTTTTTGTTTATAACAAGATCCAAATAGTGAATTCATTGATAACTCTAGTGTGATTTCTTGTCGCATGAGGGAAATCCATGGAGGTAAAGTGCATTTCCTTCTCTGTGAGCTTAACAATATGCTTTTAAAACATCCAGACCTTAAAGTGATGTTTGTGTCTGAAGTTGGTGTAGATGCCTTATTACTTCCTCAAGTACAGCATTAGTTTATATTGCTGTAATCATGTTTTTATAAAAATGAAAGGAAATAAATGGTTCAGTTCATCTGTGTGCTGTAACCACATACTTTGTGACTTCCATGAAAGTTAGGTGTTTGAAAAGGCATGTGCTAGATAATTCAGCTTCAAGGCAACGCTTGTAGGTGTTTATACTGTATTTTTCTGCTGTTGCTGTTTGACACATGCTAGAGACACCAAGGTCACGCTGTAAAACTGACGTGTTGTCTATATGTACAAGTGTGTGCTTGTACTTATAAAAAAGCTCATCAGTTTCAGCTCTGTATCAATTTGTAGCACCTTTGATGACTTTCAAAGGAGGACATGAATGCTTCTAACAGAGCACTGGGAGTTGTGGTGGGAACAGGAGAACATTTACAGTGACCACACAGCATGGCCAAGGATTTTTTTGTCACTAAAATGCAAACTTTCTCTGTTCCTGTCAGAATGTAGCTAAGGTAAAAAAAAATATAGCTTATTATTGATCTTGGCTATTCCTAGGTAAGGTGAAATATAATTCTGTATTTTATCCAAGTCTCTAATGCTTAGAGATGTTTATAACCATCTGTGTAAATAAGCTACCAAATTTTCTGCTTCCAGTTTGAGGGGATACTGTGGTGAGAGAAGACTGCCTTTCTATCTCTTCTGTGAGCTTGGGAGTACTTTTGGAAGAGGGTCACCCTCTACCATATCTGATTTTTATCACTCTTAGTTATTGCAAGTGGTAGGGTTCTGCTTAAATGGTCTGATCTGATATGGCAGTTTCTTTGTTCCTGTGCAAAGTAAATAGATTGTAACTAACTAATCTGGAGCTTTCTGTCTCATTGGATTTAGTGATACTAAAGGTTCAGTCTCTACTGTCACTCAGTGGAGTCTAAGTACTGCTTAGTGCAATACCTGTATGTAGACGTGTGCAGTCGTATCTTACCCAAAGGCTGAACATGTAGAGCGCAAGATTTGAAGACCAGTTTTTCCTTCTGTATGATGGATTTGAACTTCACAAGACCTTTTAGTGCACTAACACTTTCAAAAGTAATGGTGCTGCTGTGCAGAGATTTATGCTGCTGCAGGGAAGCATGAGGCAGGAGTAGAAACAAGCATCTGGGGGTGGAATGACTGTGGGAATGCTTCTGTTGGCTTTCACTGGCTTCCAGTATTGGTGAAACTTGGCTTAAGCTTGTTTAAAATACAAATTATACGTTGACATGTAGCTGTTTTTCAAACACACTTGTAAAGCTAGTTTTCAGCGGAAGTGGTGGTTAGAGGACGGATCTGGTTTGAGTTCTGAGTTTCTAATGCTAATCTGAATTGTTCTCAGAGGATTCTCTGCAGAGACCCGAGGGTCATCTTAATTTACTTTTTATCTGCTGTGCGCTCACTTAAAGCTCTAGAATTACAGTTCATTCTTAAGGCAGAATGGTCAGAAAGCCTTTTAAAGGGCTTCATTTCTTGTCTCTGTATGACTAGGAGAACGTGCTTTCTGTTGCTACCCTCCCTTTTTACCCGAAGGCTGAGTGTATTGCCTGCAGAGTTGCTTCCGCTTTCCTGTCTCACACTGCACAAGTAAAACTGGAGTGTTCTGGTTGGTGCTCGTGTGCCTTGGCTATTTTTTCCTGTATGTTTGGAGTTTTGAGGGGGTTTTGGTTTGGTTTGTTTTTGGTGGGGGGAGGTGTTGTGGGTTTTTGGGTTGTTGGTTTTTTTTGTTTTTTTTTTTTTTTTTGTCTGTTTCTTGGATTGTAAGTTTTGGGTTTTTTGTTGAGTTTTGGAGGTTTGTTTGCTTTATTTTGTTGTGGTTGTTTGTTGGTATGCTTTTAGAAGATCAGTTTTGTTGAATCTTGGCTGTAAAATGTCCTGAAAACATAGCAGCTCTATTTACTTGCTACCTAAGAGCAACTTGAAATTGGAAATTATTTACCTTCTGTCTGGAAATGGATGAAATAGTTTTCAGATTGTCAGAATAAAAGGTGATAGAGACATCACTCCCTCTTTTTTTTGGCTTATTAATGTCCAGTTGTTTTGATGGTGTTCATTGTGTGGTGATTAAAGACTTTAAGATGTTTGCAGAAAGTGTTTTTTTTCTTTAAACTTAAAATGTCATTCCTATTTGTGAGATTAAACTGTAATTCAAGACAGTCTACCTTTGTTTCACACTGTCTCCATATATTTGATTTCTGTCCCTGAAGTGTAAACTATTCAAAACATTAATGGAAATATAGCATAATACTGTCTGTTCTCATTTCTCTTGTCCCAGTATTCTAATTGGTAGTTAAATTACTGCTAATGTGATTATTATGCTGGACAGCTTCATTTCTTTCCTAGTGTTTCCCATCCTGCTCTTGGTACTGCAGCTCCTTGTAACTTACCCAAGGTCACTGTGGAAGGTGGAAATAGAGTGCTGGGAAGTGAGTTGCATCTGCTTGACCTCACTGACATCTGGCCACATCTGACATCTTGTTTTCTGAGCTCTTCCCCATCCTCTTCTTGAGCCTCCAGTCATCTTGCTTTTGAGCAAACTGAAATGAGTTCTTACTCAGCTGTCAGAAGTGATGATCAGGTACTTTTGGGAGCTGGCTATTCACCCTCAAGTGTGTGCATGTATGTGTTTAATTTCAGTAGTTACTTCTCTGAAATACCATCTACAGTCTGATGAGTTTTGAATACCTAACCATCGTGTTTCTATCTCCAGGACTGTTCCTTTTGGATGCTGAAAGAGCTTGGTCTAAATATTTAAAATGCTGAAGGGGGGGAAAAAACCCCTAATCCTAATTTGTCATAACAAATTGAGAAACAGTTTTGGGGTTTTTTTTAATACAAATTATTTGTATTACCTCCTATTCTACTGCAAATAAAATGTCTGCACAATATAATTTTAGTAAATCTTAGTATTCTTTAAAATGGAGGCTTCTAAGCTCAGTGGCTGATATTTTGCCTTCAGATGATATGTAAGTGCTCTGCATTTGGAGATGTACACCAAAATGTAAATATCTGTCAAAGGCGTGGTGAAGCTTGCAGTGACATCCACTTTGCAGTTCATGTACAGTTTATAGAGCTTGTGCGATCAAGACACTCTAGTAGGCTAGTGCTTGTTTACCACCATGGCTAAGGTAGTATTGTTATTGCTTTGAATTATGACTGTACTTTTAATTTCTGGTTGCTGAATATATAGTTTGAAAATTCTTGTGTAGTCAGTGACAGTTTCTCTGTTTATCTTTTTTTGTTTGTTTATTTTTTGGTTACTTGTTTCATGGGTTTAGACAGTGGAGTTGGAAGGTCTGATATTAAGTCTTTTCAATCTTTTTTCTCTGATTGCAGGTTTTAACTTTAGCATTAGATCTATAATTAGTGCCTTAAATCTTTCCATAAGTAAAGATCTGAGATATTTTTTATTTCACTAAAGGAAATGCCTCTACAGAACTCTAGGCTACAGGATTACAGATTTCTTTGCTTAATGTGAGAAATTATTGCAGTTTTGATTAGCATGGAAGCCTGCTGAGACAGTGTTAATGTATTCTTAAAAACTTCGGAAGGATCTTTCACATTAAGGACCTGTTTTGCATATTATTTAGTTAGATTATTCATATAAATAAAACATAGGGAGTGGCTTCTGTAGTTAGGTAAAGTTTTTTCACAGGTCATACTCAAAATGGAAGAGTGAAGAGTTAGTTTTTAATTGTGTGGATCTGGATGAAGTTATTCTTAAAACTGTACTAAAATGCATAAGTTTTTTTTTAAAAAGGTAATTCGGTAATGCCTCCATATAGATCCACAAAATGGCTTCTCCTGTAAAAATAGAATTAACATTGATTTTTGGGGTTTTTAACTGTAAATTCTGCATTGATTTGTAATGAACAGCTTATTACAGTAGGTCTCCTGATCTCTGCAGGCAAATCGAATGTCCCAGCCTGTAGAAAGTGCAAGGGTTTTGAGGTTTCCGTGGTGTGGAAACTATTTCTATAATGCCAGTAAATACAGCCAAGCTTTTCAGTATCTGTCTGCCGGGGGTGGGCCCTGGTTTCTGGCAGGGTCACAGTAACCAGGATCACTTGCTTTCTCTTTGAACCTCCAAGGTTAGGGCTAGCTAGGACTGGTGGCCTCGTACGTTCTGCTCCACACAGTCTTGTTTACACACTTCTTCAAACATCTTCCTAAAATTAACTGAAAGTTGGAGTTTGTTCCCTGGAGAAGAATTTACTCTGAGTTGCAAGTGCATGTTTCTTACCCTTCCCCGAGGCGCTTGGGGGAAAGAGCAGGGGTATGTGGAAAAGAGATCTTAAGGACATGCAGATTGTTCTGCATTTGCTTTAAGCCAGTAGTACAAGAAGAGGGAGAAGAAGCTTCCTGCTTCAGCTCCCCTCCAGCCTTGTGGACAAGAAAGCATAAAATGAGACACATTAAGCCATGCAGAGCTCTGGCAGAGAGCAGTGTAGGTGGCCTTCAGCACTGTCATTTCAGAAATGCTGTATGCCAAACCAATATGGAAAAGTTGTATCTGCTTGGTTTCTCTCAATGTGAAGATTACCATGAAGAATGAGTGTCCTTTTTTTTTGTGATGAGAGGGCACATAATAAAATAACAAATATTTGTGATTAAACTAAGATGTCTTCCATCTTTTCAAAGTTGAAAGGTGTATTCATGTAAGGATGTGTTCAGCATTGTAAACCAGCATATACTGCTACACTCAGCAAGCTGAGTGAGGAAAGGTGTGGATTGGCAAAGTGTTTGACTTGGGAGATTTGTGCCTGCTCATTGCATTTGGCTTATGCTGCATGCCGGCATCCTCTGTTCATTGTGGTTACTGTTATCGCTCATTTCTACTATATTGCTGGTAGCAAAGGATTCAATTCTGAAAAAGAATGCTTTTTTCTTGTATAGATACTTCAAAGCCCAATGGGTCCAAATTGACTCTCTTAGGAATGGAAAATATAGAAAAAGGGCTTAGAAAGTACCACAGTACATAATAAAAAAAACCCAAAAAAACAAGTGTTCCCTGTATCTGAGAAATGCTCATTATTTTAGTCAAAAAGAATTTCTTAGTCTGAGGGGTTTTTTTTATTCCACAAAAGGAGAGAAGTCAGGATTTGCAGACTCCTAGACTGTCCTGCAAATCCTGTCTCTTTTCTACAGTAGAAGAGGGACTTCCCTTTTTGAAGAAAAAAAATTTATTGGAAGGGTTTGATCTGAACATTGCCTGTTGACATGTCCTTGAAAAAGGTCTTGCTGACATCTCATTCAAATGTTTACTGTCTGTTCCAAATAAAACAGTGACAGTAAGTTTCCTTGGCTGTTGCTCTTTGGGATACAGTTTACTAATAACGTCACAAACCTTTGTGAAAAGCAGCATTTCTCAGAAAAATAGTGTCTTTAACCAAGCTGAGTATGGTGGTAAACTAATGAAACTATGAGCTATGTCAAACTATGATAGTAAACTAATGAAACTGCTTACTGTTTGTCTTTCTAAATTCATTTGAAGTACAGTTATACTTGATCTTGAAATTCTTATTTATGTTGAAAACTCTGAAGTATAGATTAGCTCTTTTATGAAAAGTTAAGTGTATGTATGGTGAGCAGAATGATGCTACTGTATTGTAAGATTTGTCTTTCAAGCATGTGGTTAAGTTCCAGCACGTTCAGGTACAATGGTAAACCGTCTTGTCCCGGTAAATGTGCTGAAGTATTTAATTCTCCCTGGTGTCTCAGCAGTAAATTAGTATGCTCTACTGTTAGCTTGTTCTGACCTGCTCTGAGTTGCATGTTTGTGGCAGCATTTTACAGTTCTGCTGCTGCTAGTGAGGATGCCCAGCAAAGCCGAGTGGAGAAGGAGAATTGCTTTGACACTTTGAAATCGACTACATATGAATTGCGCTCCTTTATTTTGAAATTGACTGCAAATGAGAATAGAGGTCCAGTGCCAGGGCAAGCCACTTGTAGACCCTGGGAATCAAGACTGCAGGGGAGAGCACAGCCAGAACTTTTAGATATTTGGCTTCCTTTCAGCCTACCGGGTAGACTGTTGGGGAAACTAGCAAGGGGAACTAGTAGGAAATCTGCCAGTTTCTATCATGTAGACAGAGCTCTATAGGACCTTCATCAAAAGAGGTCTTTCACTTTTTCTTAAATTTGACGAATAATTTTTTGAAATTATTTCTTCCCAGGAAGCAGCTTAACTGTATGATTAGTATTTCAACTCTATTTAGTGTACTTGCATGTGCCTAAGTAGTTGAGACCTAAATAGCCATGAATAGCTAAGACTTAGACAGAAACTCAGATTTTAATCTTGTGAATGAGCCTCTAGGAAAAACTTTAAACAGTGGTGGAGCCTTATAGGCATTATTGGTATTCTTTGTGTGCCAGTGTTCACTTCATGTGTATCTACCATATTTGCAATATTGGTACCTTAGCTTGAAATAAAGCAGGGCATTTATCACTAAGTATGTGACTAACTAGTGTGGGTTTTGTTCAAAACATAAATTCCACTTCAGAGGAAAATCAGCACCTGAATTTACCATTATGCCCACTTTGAAGTTACATGTGACTCTGTCAGGCTTCTGAGTGAGCTTTCTCTGCTTATTGGCTCTGTAGCAGCTGGCGGCAGGATGGAGCCACCATATCTGCTGTACTCACAGTGGCTGGGTAAGTTCTCTGCATCTTGTGGCATACAGCTACATAAAACCTTTTCTAGGACTTGTAAATAGCAAGCAGGACTGCCTCTGATGCTTCAGGCACTAGGTACCTCTGTAGAACTTTGGAAAAAGAAGGATGCAGCATCTGGTTATGTAACGTGTGCTACAAACTGCAAGACCTCCTGGCTGTAACAGAATCTCTACATAGAAGTGTGTTTGTTTCAATTAGCACATTTAAGTTGCTTTTGCCTAGGCTATGCTGATAGTTGTTAGTGCATACTGATTTGTTAAATGTCTAAAACTCATGGGTTTGTTATGATTAAAACCTGGATTGAAAGGATACAATGGTGCAAGTGGTCAAAAGTGTA
This sequence comes from Onychostruthus taczanowskii, assembly GCF_017590055.1. Lineage (NCBI taxonomy): Eukaryota > Metazoa > Chordata > Aves > Passeriformes > Passeridae > Onychostruthus > Onychostruthus taczanowskii. The sequence continues at coordinate 113,596 of NW_024502125.1, forward strand.
CCTAGGACCTGTAGCTATGAATAGTTACACTTACAGAGCTGTAAGATTTTGAAAAAATACTCAGTTTGTTTCATCCAGCTTATTGGGAGATAATTCAGGTCTGTTCCATTAATGTTTGTGTGGGGAAAGACTACTGAACAAATTTACCTTCTTTGGTTAACAACAATATAAAAAGCTTTTAGGTTTCTCTGATCATAGAGCCAAAAGTGCTCTGATTTGCACAACTAGTAAGTAGGCAAACTGGATTGGAACAAAGCCAAAACCAGATGCAGGACTGATTTATATTACAGCAGCATTTTCAGAAATGTGACATGTCATCTGTGTGAAAGAGCTCAACTGGTTATGCTGCTTAGGACCAACTGTGTTCTGTCTCCCCTCTGTGGGGAGAACACAGCCGGTGTTATGGGAACTGATGCCTTAGGAGGGACAGGCTCTTTTTTTATTAAGTATTGTCAGTCTCTGGTCGAGAGGACACCATTGCCTCCAGATTTCAAAACACTTGTGCATCAGACATGGTGACAAATAAATTTCTGATTTGGTGGAGGTACAGAACAGGCATATGAGTTTTGTGCTATTAACATCTTTTAAACTAGTGGATTTTGCTTGAAACCACAAATAACTATGCAGTCAAAGTTTTTTGGTGTAGTTATTATTGGGCAAGGTTTTGGCATTTTTTTCAACTGTCAGTCTGTCCAGTCTTTCCTCATGTTTCTTTATAACCATTTAGGGGGAGGAAAAAACACTCTCTAGAGCTTGTTCACATCTCTAGAGCGTGTTCTTTTTCCCCCACTAAGTTCATTTTAGAGAACCATCATTTCACTTTATCTCCTGAAGGCCCAATGTATGCTTCATTGCATTCCTGAATCTCATTGTGACAAGACCTGCATTTTGGTACTTAAAAGGAAATAGGAAATGAGACAATATGGGTCTAGCACTGTTACTCCCTTTCCATGTTCAAATAAATGGCATGTTTTTATAACTGGGAGGGGATGAAGCTGGCTCTCACAAGGGAAGTGGTTAGTTCTTACCATGGTGACTTTTGATAAGATTTTGTTGGGCTACTGTATACTTGTTTGCACTTGCTAAAATAATCTGTAATGACAGAATTTAAAATTCTTAACCCTTTCTGTGTAACTGCACTGATCCTTCAATCATTGTGAGTGGGCAGCTAAGGAGCTTTTCCATATTCATACAGCAGCTTCTTTATAATTTTGTGCAGGTGCATGACTGGCTAGCTAATGCTTAACCCAGACCTACTAAGCAAGTATGGGAAGTGTGTCTTCTGAAAGTGGTGACCTTCCCTGTGGAGAGTGTTCAGAGTGGGAGAGTTTGTGTTACATACCTGAGTGTTCCTGAGGCTGACTATGCACATGCCTTTTGGTTTTCCAGGAGAGGATTAGGTGACAGTGCATTCTTCACTGGTTCTGGGCTGCAGTTAGCCTTGTTCAAAACATTTCAAAGGCATGTTTTCTTTCTGACGTCTGCATGGGCTTGGGGCTCTGTCACCCCTTGCTTGTCCCAGGTTGCCTGACATTTTAATGTAGCAATTAATTCAGTGGGTGACATGAGTCTTCAGCTTCTAGTTCACAGTCAGGTCAGTCCAGTACCTAGTAAAAGATTAACTTGTTGAGAAAAGTATTTCCATAAACAGTCCATTAGCAAGTCACAAGGTCACGACTCGTTTCACATGCAGACTTTCCCCCAGCTATAGTTACACCAGTGTGTCCCGGAAGCTAGTTTTTATTTCTGGACTTTTATGTATTATTGTGGTTTCATAATGATTTGAAAAGCAGTTGCACATCTCCTTAAAGTGAGACTGGGAAAGCCAGTTACTGTCACATATTTGAGACGCAGCTGCTGTCATACAAGTTTTCATGGTAAGAAATAAAATCAGTGTGACATCTTTAGCAATCACAAATGTATGCCTAATCTTTGAATATTTAAAATTAAAATTTAATAAGTTATCTGTGTGTTACAGAAAATGCTTTTTTGTTCTCTTTTTCTTAGGCATTTGTCTTGTAAAGGTTTTTTAGAATAATACTCTTTTGGCTGTAAAATGAGCATATTGCAAATGTGTTTCAGTGGTGGTGGTTAAACTTTTAAGATGTCTGATCAGGCATTGATTTTACGTGAGTCCTTTTAAAAATGATTATGTGGAAATGCCATTAAATGGGAGCACCTTCTAGTTGCAAGAGGTATGGACATCTTTTCCTTTAAAGCAAAAAAAAAAAAACCTTAAATGGTGTAGAAAAGTAAATAAAATTAAATGGAATTATGAAATTGTAATAATCAGCCAAATTCTGGGATAGAATTATTACTGTGTCAAGTTGTTTCAACTGAAGTTGAAAGTCCTTTTAGAGAAGTCATAGCACAGTGGGGTAATCACAAGTGGAACTCTTTACTCGTAAAGGTGCCACAATGCTCAGACTTCTTGTAATCTTGTATAATTTGTTGCTGCTTTACCATTTAATGTGCTGAATCAGTGCTGATGAGTTTCTTGGTATCACCTCAGGGAATTCAGGTTTAGTTGTTGTTAGTGATTTCCTTTGAGTGAAAGATGCTTCCTCTACAACAAGTGGCATAATTTACCCTTTCTTAAATTGGTTCAGTGAAATCTTGGGCTTTTATTTCCCATATTTTGATGATTTCTGTTACTATCACTTCAAGTCCTGGTTTGTGTTTCTTATGTTTAAATATGTTGCTTTAAAAAACAACACAGTGGCTTAGGATATACTGATTTATTTTTTTTTTTTTTAATATGGGTTCTGATATTAAATCCTCCAACAGATTATGGAAATATGGTCAACACAAAACTACTTAAACATAGATTTCACCTATAATTGTGCAAAAAACACCCATGAAACTTGAAGAAAAACTTTATTAAGGCAGATGGGGCAATCTCATCTTTCCAAATACAACTTATTGTTCTTGAATATAATTACCTCTCCATTTTACTTTCACTTTATTTTGAATAAAGTCAGTTATGGATGCTGGCAAATGCATGAAGTCACTTTAAAATCTGTAGATTGGTCAAATGAGTCTAATACAAAGAGTGAGGAATGTGCTTCAGAAGGAATTAAATAATAAAGCACAAGGACAAATACTCTTTTGAACTGTGCAATTTAGATTTTTACTTTCTGAAGATACTTTAACATAATTGTGGATATAAAGAATTACAGAAATCAGTTCTGGATGAGTTTGGCTTCATCAAATCAAAAACGGATTAAATGAGCTGGGCCTCACCTGTGCCTTAAGTACTTGCTGCCCTGTGCCTTAAGTACTTGCTGGTACTTGAAAAAGGCTCTGAAACCATACCAAAACTTCAAACTAGCAAATTCTTCATGTTGGGTTTTTTGTTTTGGTTTCTTGGTTTTTCTTTTTTTTTTTGTTTTTTTATCTTTTTGGATTCTCCTTCATTGTTGTCTCATTTTTATTATGAACTTTTTTTCCAAAGTAACTGTCATAACTGTCATATCCCTTATTCACTAGTTTGGTTTTGTTTTTCTTTTTTTTTTTTTCTTTTTTTTTTTTTTTTTAATACTGGTGTTTTTAAACACATTATTGTCTTGTATTGCTGCTTTCTCGGTTGATACACTTGTCTAAATGTTCATACAGAAAAAACCCATCCTTTTGGTTACTCAATTTTTTAAAAATTAATTTTTATTTTTTAATTACATTTTTAATAGTCCTGAATTTCTCATGTTGATATTTGATTTATGTGTTCTCTGGAAAGAAATGCCTCTTCTGTTCTTTTTTCTTTACTCTGCCATCTTTAACTAGAATTGCTTGTGCTGAAAGTGAATGCTGGTTTTGAATACAGCTGAAATACAGATTTAGTTACTTAAATGTGAAGCCTAAATTTGGAAACTGCTTTGGGAGGTTTGACTTTTTTTATAAAATGAAACTGCTTCTTGGATGCTTTGATATGAATTGGAAAGCTATCTTAATATGAAGACAGGGAAGGGAAGAATACAGGAAAGTAGTCACTAGTAGTCTTACACTTTTTTCAGAAATATAGTGCCCTTTTTTTTTCAAATCTGACAAATGAAGCACCAGAAGATTGCATTTATCAGCCAGTTTCTCCGAGTGATGTGGTTTATTCTGACTTGTTAAGGAATGAGTACACATTATTAAATGTTATTTACATAATCACTTTGAAGTTGGAAGTAGTTAAGAATCTTCCAAGAATAATGCAGAAAATTTCCTTTTCTTAAAAATACATATCTTGCTTGAGGTGCTTTTACTTAAAGTATGTGATGAGAACTGGCTTTCATCCACCAATTTGAGCCAATAAGTTTTGGTGTTTTGCTTTTTTCTTTTTTTTAATGAACCAGGATTTGTTGTTACGTGAAGAATTTGAGATGGTTTTTGAACAGAAATAAAAAATTCAGTCAATGTTAGTTTAACCTCCCCTTAGAACTCTGAAATAAAATGAAGTGGAAAAGCTCTCGAAACCAGATTAAAACACCCTTGAAAGCACAGAATTCACTCACTGCCTTTCTAATTGTAGAGCATTGTGGCAGTTAAATCTATACAAGATTTCATGAGAAACAGATAATAAATTGAAGTAAAAACTCACTGATATGCATTAGTTTCAGAAATTCCTGTTAGAACTACAGTGCAGAAAGTGTCTCAGTGAATTAAGTGCTGTGAAGCTACTAGGCTTGGAACTTTTAGGTTAGTTCTGAAGTGAAATGACTTGCAAACCATCGATCTTGTAAGACGAGATGGTTTCTTAGACAGCTTTGTTGTCTGCGTTGGTAAAGATTTGTGTCTGCCAGCGGGGTGTGGAAAGGAAAAGAGTCAGGGCTTGACTTCACTGAAACTCTGGACCTATTCAGCATTATCATTTATGGTCTTTTTCTCTGTGTTTGCCTTTGTTGGTGTTTCAGGTGTGTTCCATTTGTTTTTCTTCACTACACTAAACAGTAGGGAGAAAAGCAGGGACAAAATATTTCTGTGGTTAAGTTCTGTACTAGATTTTGGGAGGTGGGCTTATGATTCTGGCTTCTTACCTGAAAGTTCAGACACTCATGCTATGGTAGTTTAAATAAAGTTGGTTTTGTAGGTGCAAAATTTTATAGATAACTTTTGAACATAAGATTTAAAATTAAGTGCATATTCTTTCCTAATTACACCTATGTTTCAATTTAAAACTTAATTCAATTTATTGAATGCTCTTTAATAGTGTCTATTACCAAGGAGGTCCTGGGAAGTACACTTAAATCTCAACGTTAATACCAGAATAGCTTGAATACATTTTGATCTTATGACAACTTAACAATGTTTCACATTAGAAATTGTGCTTTTAATGATCAAATGAAGCAGTGAGGGGGTATACATTAGAATATTACAATTTACTTAAAGTTATAGTAAAAAATTGGTGAATATATGGGATGAGAAAAAAAAATTAGACAAAGATAACATTTTCTTCTCTGCCCCCCCACCTCACTCCCAGACACTAGTGGCATTTATGCATTTGTATTTTAAATTAGATATAGACATTTTCACTTATTTTTCTCATACATGTGTATTTTACTGCCCTTCATAAGGGAGAAAAATTATGAATATGTTGATTGAATAAAATTACATTAAAAAGTTCAGATAAGTTGCTTTCCGCATTGATCATAATTTTTTTGACAGCAATTCCATTCATGGGCTAGATTTCATGATCTTTTTTCTTCTTAGTAAGAACATTGCTTTCAAATTAATGCTGTTGCATAAATGTGAACACCTCTCTTTGCTTATTGGGTCCTGGAGTAGGAAGATAGTATGATATGCTGTGCTACAGATGAAAGATATCCATCAGTTATGGATAAGTAGCTTACTTTCTAATGCACCATGGAACTAGAAATAACTTGAAAATTGAACATCCAGCTGCTAGTTATATAGTAACATCTCCTAAATTAGACCATGTTTTCTTTACTGTACCTCTTTCAACTAAATCTATTACATGTGAATGGCGCAAGTTTTCTTTTGCTGTAAAGATAATAACTGTAGAGGATTTGCATTTTGTGAACTGGAAAACAACTTCCAGTTGCCTTCCAAAAAGAAGGCAGATCTAAGGGGTGTTTTTTCTCCTAGATCAGTCTTCAAAAATACTGGTATAAAAGTTTTCTGAGATGAATTACAAGTGACAAGTACCTTGCAATATTTTTAGCTTACCTCATGCAGCTGAATCTTTAGCAGATGGTGAGTTTCCTTTCGACTTGATGCAAAGTCAAGAGGTAACACAGAGAACAGTCCCAGTGAGTCTGTTCTGGAGTGCAAGAAAACAAAAAGTCCTCATCTCCAGCGAAACACTTCCTGTTGTGTTCTTAACAGCTCTGTTATAGTAAATTGTTTATTGCTTAAACAAGCCATCTAAGGAGAAGCTGAACTGTGATAGCCTGTAGTAAAATTCAGTTCTGTAGTGATCATACCTTTCAAGTTTGTTCAGTTATGATGTGCTTCAAGTCAACTGGTATTCTGTGGTGTTTGAAGCAATTCAGTGCAAAAGTCATGTAAGACGAAGTCACACACACGTTTCCCTCTTCTAGTTTATGAAATAGTTTTACTTTGTCTGGCCATTTTAGTTTTTTTAATGTAATAACCAAATTGCTTTGTAATACATGCAGAGATATTTTAACAGTGCTTGAAATTAATTTCTGTTTTTCAGATATCTGCCTGTCAATAACTGTTTTTCATGGAATTTTTGCAAGCTGCAATGCAAGAAGAGAGAAGGGCTTTTTCTTAGATAAGAGAAACCGAAAGCATGCAGCTGACTTCGGCAAAATGCTTTTTTGTTCCCTTGCAAGGGAAAAAAATAAAGCTTTAATTAGTAATCTTCTTTGTCTTAATGCTGTCTCTGTTATGACAAATACCGCTTTAATGTGTGTATTGAATTTTCTGTTTGTGAGATTATGAGAATGCATCTTTTTTGATCAGTGTCTGGCCTGATCTCTCTAGGCTTTGGGAAGAGACTGCCTTTTTATTGTAGATCCCCTCAGAAATCTGAGGTGGTTTTTTTGGTTTTGTTTATCTTAAATTCTGCTGCCAGCTTCTCTTCATAGCTGAGGTTCCATTTCCAGTGTGATAATAAAACACTAGCAGCATCTGAGTACAGTAATCTGTTCCTGTCTGCTTGTTAAATGCTGAAAAAGTGACAGTCGTTTTGATAGTTTCGTGAAGCAGGAAATTACAGACTTCTTACGCTTTGTCAGAAACTTCAATGCCTTACAGCAGGAAGAGCTACTGAGATTCCAAGGAACATTCCTTGTTCCAACATGTTCCAGAACACAAAATGTTTATATTTTAACTTTACTGTTTAGGAAGAAACTAACTGGACACTTTTTGGTTTTTTGGTGGGATTTTCATTTGAGTTCTGTTTTGGTTTTTTTTTGGTGGTGGTGGCTATGTTTGTTTATTTTTGTTTTGGGTTTTTGTTGTGTTTTTATAGTTTTTAGTAATTATAATCATCTTCTGATTTCTTCTTGTATAACTTAGAAATCACTTTTTAACATGCCATGGTGCAAATGGATCTTATTTTTGAGATTTTTTTGCTAGTATAGTTGCCTAAGGAAAAACCTTCATAAAGTGAAACTTGCCTTTCTTCTCCTCTTCTGAGTTGTATATACATGATAACACTGACAGATGTGTGTGTTGAATGTCTGCTGGCACAGACAGCTTTCTTTAGAATTTTAACATAAACTGTAGTTGTACAGTTTCTCCTTTTTCTCCAAAAGGTCAAGTAGATCACTCGGGTTTTTCTCCCTGCCAGTTTGATTTGAGTGGGACTTACTCACTGAATAATTCATTGGATAACTCTTAGTGTAGTTTAAATTCAGTAGCATATAATGGCATTTCTGGTTTAACATTTTCTGAACATTGAAACAGTGGAATTTCTTGCATGTTTCTTGTGTAATAATGCTGACAGTGTGGCATGAAGTCAAAGACATGGAATATCTTCTGCCTAGAGATGTCAAAGATATTTTCAAGATAAACTTAGTCCAAGCAAAAATAAGGAAAGCAAAGCCTGTACCTGTGGATGAGTGGGTTTTCTCGATACGTCAGGAGGATACCTGAGCACTCTCCTCTCTTTTGGCTTGTCTGTAGGAGCAGTTTTGATTGTTACAACTCTTTTAACAATTGCATGATGATTTTAAAAGAAGCGGGAAGCTCAAGGCATGTGTACGTCTTTGTGGTAATTTTCTTAAGTTACTGTATTACCCAGCCTACAGTCTTTTTGGTTTATAACAGTGGGGGTTTGTTCCCTGACCTACATTTGTACACAGAGGTGGCATATATATTCAGATAAACAATGGGCATTTACCTCTAGCCTGTATCTTAATGTTTTTTTGTACTGCAGTTATTTTCAACATTAGGGTTTTTTTTAGTCTTGTGGTGTGGTTAGTGAACACAGGTTTTACTTTTTCTCTGAGGTCAGCTCAGCATCTTTTAAACCTCTTGGGTCATTTCACATGGCATGCCTTCAGTTTCTAGAGTGCAGTCTACATATAAACCAACAGATGAAAGACAGAGCAGATAAAAAATAAATCAGACAAATTCGTATGGAGGTATCCTCCTCTCATTCACCGCTGAAGCCACGTATTGGCTGGTGAAAGTGGGGAAGAATCTAGTGGGAGGAGTTGCTCAGAGTTTGTTGTGTGGTTTTGTCACAGCATGCACAGATAGTTGCAGTTTGACATAGGATGCTGGGCTGGATAGACTTGCAGCTTGGACTTACAAAGATGCTTCTGTGAGGAGATGCCGTGGAGTGACAGACAGTGCAGCTGGGAGCCTTGTGAATGCACAAGGTCTGCAGTTCTCTGTAAGCTCTATTCTTATGCTTAGTCATACTGACATGTTTCCTTTCTGTCCTGGAAATGTAGTATTTTCTTCCTACAATAAATAAGAAACAAAGGAAGTTGTTACTTTTGGTGGTAACTTCTTGAACAGAAAAAGGAAAAAAAGGTGGTATGACTTGCTTTCAGTGTTAAGCTTTGTAATACATTTAGTCTCGTGGCTGAAGGTCATAACTCGTGCTATCTTCCTGGGTTGAGGAGAACAAATTTCAGCTTTTGAGCACTGTTGTTTCTGTTCTGGCAGCTTTATTTTAGTAGTAAGACTTTCTTCATCCTACAGATCTGTAGTCTTTAGTATGGTAAATCCTATTTCTGCATGTGGGGGATCTTTTCCACTGGAATAAATCTGTCTTACAATGTATGTGTACTGTAAAAGAAGCTTGTTTGTCAGAAGTGTCATCCTGTTTTGTTTTCCTGGGAAATTGTTGGAGCATCACATTAATTAGGTTGGAGATCAAATCCAGACCAACAGTTTTCCATTTTCTCATCTCCAGCTTAAAGTTTCAAGATGTGTGGTGGTATTTTGGGTTTTGGTTCTGAAGTCAGATCAATATCAGTAGAGATAAATAGAAATTAATAACTTAGGCAGGGAATAGGAACTCCTTAAACTGGTCTTATGTCTGTGGAGATGGTATATGGAACTGTTTCAGCCGGCTACTGGGATAGCTTGTGGCCCCTTCTTCCTTTGGATTGGCATAAATAGCTGGTTTTTCAGAGCCTGGGTATTAACTAAAGTGTTTTGAGGCTTGTTACCACTCTAGTTCTAATGTAAGTACTTGATCTAAGAGTACTCTAGGAGCAAATTCAAGATTCTACTTGTATATAAATATTTTAGGGTACTCCATTTGATTATTCTTTTTTAAAAACTTTTTTAAAACTATGTTTTTAATGGTTTAAATCATCTTAATCTATAAATCTTAGATGTTTATGTCTGAGGTTGAGATCCATGACCAAATTGACAAAGTACACCCAGCACCTTGGCTTTTCTTTAATTGATACAGAGTGGCAGAGAGGGACATAAGAAGAAATGAAATTTGGGTATGTTCCTTAAGTAGGTTTGCTTTAAGATGAATACTCTGAAAAACCATTTTAACTTTTTCGCTTTTCATTCCTAAAATTTTTGAAAGCTGCTTGGTAAAGAAATAAAAAACTTGCAATTTTTACTTTTTGTGTGTTGTCAGCTGGAAGAAACTCTCAGTAACGTCTTAGAACCTCAAATTTACACATGTTCCATGTGACATTCGGTTTGATAACATCCCCTGAGACTCATTTCAACTTTGTTTTAAAGGCTAGATTATAATGCTAAGAATGCCTTTATAGCTCTGTCACATTCTGCTTGTAAATGGGAAGTCTTAGAACTTTGTTGCAGCTTGCTGGAAGCTGCTTTATCTGGCAGAAAAATGTCGTACTTCTGATTTTTCTGTTTTGTGACCTAGTTCTATTCTGGTCTATAGAGTAGACTTTGTGTTGAATTTCACCTTTATTGTATGAGTACATGATTCAGTTGAAATATTCAGAAGAAAATTGTCAGCTGTACTTGAGTTTTTGAGACAATATTTGGTGTTCCTACTTAGTCGATTTTGTATTTTCAAGTCAGCTAACAAGGGAAAATGTTGTATTTTTTTAATGCATGACAGATTTTAAAAGATTAATAACAGGGTTTTTTCTTAATTGCCTTTCGATATTTCATAATATATTTAATTTTAGGACAATTAATTTTAAAAATTGACCTGGGGAAGTAGTTATTTTGAAGTGAACTGCATAGAAAACAAAGCATTCAATCATGGCTTCAGTTTGAAATCTTATGCTAGCTTTATATGTCAAGTCTAAGTGTGCCCTGCCCTGAGAAGGGGAGCAGAGCAGTCTTCATGAGTCTCGATGCACATCACACTGCTGTAACGACATTTTCTCACAAACACCTGGACTATGTTTAAGTGTGGCATTTGGCAGCGTCACGGCCTCCAGTCTGTGGTTTGTGTGTTCCATCCAGTGCTGAATTTTGTGTCACACTGGTTGCAGTGACAGTGTTAGGTGATAAATTAAAAACCAGGAGATGCTCTAGAAGATGAGGACTACAATTGTGCTATATCCCTCTAGAGCAGATAGATGTGTCCATAAACAAGACCACATTTTCTTATCTTTTGTTGTTAAAGTGTTAATTGTGAATTAATTGTAAGGAAACTATCTGAAATCCAACATTGCTGGGTGGCAGCATTAAAGCTTAGTACATAGGAAGATCCAGGTAATGGGTAAAACATATCTGTGCATTAGAGAAGTATTCATGTTAAAGTCTCCTTGTAGGGAGGAATATATATTATATGCTTGCAGCAGCATACAAAGTTCTTTCATCTTGCTTTACAACTTAAAAGAACTATGAAAATACTGTCCTGTGCATAGAGCTTTGTGTAGCAGGCTTTCTGCTTAACATGTTGATTTTTAAAATTGTTTGCAGCAACAAAACAGAATATGAAATACTTTTGTTCATGATCCTTTCATAAATGAGACACTTATACCAGGGATTGACAAAGCACACATGCTTTCCCCATACAGCTTTAATTTGTCCTGAAAGTTATTTTCTTCCTTGACAACCACCACCACCACCCCCAATAAAAAACAAACCACAAAACCCCCAAAATATTCCAAGTACAGTACATGTGAAACTGAAAATCAATGTTCTGAAACTTTTTTTACAAAAACAAAAGCATGCTGGGACAATTTGAATAAAGCATGTGCTATTCACGACCGAAGTTTCTTTTGAACTATTTTAAGTAAATTACAGAAATGTTTTCATTTCCATTGCTGCCTGAATCATACTTACTAATTCCTAATGTTGATTATTGTTAATCAGTTGGTGGAATAAAATCAAAATATTTGTAATTTGACTTTTCCTTATTTTAGATTGCTTATTTCAAATGGATAGTAGACTGTGCATATTGGTTTTTTAGGGAGGCATGCTGAGAACTGTGGAAAAATTGTAGTTGGGATAATGAAGTACTTTCAGTTGAGGATGTTTTTGTGAATTGACTTCTGAGCTAAAGGTATGAAGGGCCAAATATAAATGAATGAAATGCAGCCACATGTATTATACTAGAAGTCTCCAAATCTGCACAGTGAGGGAAGATACCTTTAAAAAAAAAAAAAGGAACAAAGGTGGAAGTTGACATATGACTTGATTAGTTTCTATTGTAGAACAGGTACTTCTGAACCATGAACCTGCATATTTCTCCAGGATTAGCAGCTTAGTTAACAAATGGAGCCAAAATAAGAAAGGCAGGGGTTCTCTGTACAAAGGTACAGTTTTGAATAAAGTCTGCAATAAAGACGTTTGAAAACCATGCTGTAGAACTACTTTAGAAGGCTTTCTTAACAAGCCCAAATTTACTTACTTGAAATTCTAATTTCAGTATCACCTTACTTCTTATGTGTAATAGTGAATTGTCATCTTCCAGACAGATGTCTGTTTATACAAGTTTCTCAAATATGTTTCATGAGAAGTTTGAGAAAACCGTGTAACTTTTTTGTTTGTATGTGAGGTTAAGTGATGTTTCAACCAATCAAAAATGTTCATAATTATTTTAACTTTGGCATATTGGAGAAAGTTTGCTTTTATGCATACCTTAATTTTTATTAGTAGAGTTAGTGTTATAAAAGCTTTAGTACGCTCAGCTTTTCTGATTTCACAGAAGAACTACACTGCTTTCATGACACTGTAAAGTTCAGGTAAGCCTTAGTGTTTCATGAGAGCCTAACCACATGTTTTATATCAAAATTTTAAGTTAATTCCTTTGGGTATAGAGGCAGTAGTGAAGCAAGGGAATGCTGTCATTACAGTGCATGAATATTTAGACATTGTGAACCTCATGTAGGAGCAACCCAGCATTCTTCATATATTCAGAATATTAATGAAAGTATTTTGCTTTTATTATTTTAGTATTCAAAATGGAAGCCTTATAATAATGTATAAATTTCAGAGAACTGTTCCATCACTTCTATTAACTTAGATGGGGTGGAGGTCAAACACAGCTATGGACAGGAGATGGATGTTTGAGGGCTGCATTGATGAGCTTACATGAGTAGTCCACAAAAGCCTGTATAGTATTGCAGAACAAGCACAATGTTTGTCTTTTGGGCTATGCGGGAGAGCAATTTAAAAATATGAAAATACACAAGTGTGTTAATGGTTTTTTTTTTTTTCCTTTAAAGCCATGGACTTCACAGAGTGCTACTATCTCATCTGAAGCAGTGCTTGAGGGTATTGCAGAAATGGTTACTAACTGCTTCTTGTCTGTAACCTTTCAGGGTCCTTTACTATGGATGAGTTTCATGGCAATTCTTAATCAAATTTTTCTGGGTTGGTGGTTCATATCTTAAAGACTTTTCTTGTAGTTCTACTTCGACTTTATTGTTAAAAAGTTTGGATGGGCACAGAGTTGCTGCCAGCTACCTGAAAGATGATCTGAGTAGTTGTTGGTTTTAAGTGATTAAAGAAAAGTATGTCTTAAGTGGTATCTTAATTGGTCAATAATGTAAAGAAAATCATAACCTTTTGTCTTGAATGTTGACAGTCAATTTCTGATGAAGCAAGAAGTTTTATGGGCAGATAGTTACAAAGAAGGATTGGTCATCATGCACTTTTTAAAGTACTAATTACTGCATTTATGATGACTGCCAGTATTAAATATTTAGATCAAATCCCAGGTAAAGCTAAACTTCAATTTTAAGTGCATAATTTTAATTCTGCTTCTTAAGTTCTTCTTTTAAGGGTATACAAGTGAGAGAAAGACATTTATAATTGAAAACATGTTTCCTCTGCCTGAAGTATGCATATATCTGTATTCCTGTGCTCCAAATAATTATGTTCTCATGAAACCCATTGAAAATACCTTTGGTGCCTGTCTTATAAACAGTGCAGTAGTTTTCTTAATGAGAAAGTAAATGAGCTCTTTGGTAATCATATTTTTTTGTAGCTTCAGCAATGTGAGGCTTCTCCGTCAAAGACAATTATTTCTTCTTATGTGCCTGTGGGCTAGGATAAATTAAGAAGCTTTTTTAAAGTAACTTTTATGTAATATCTATTCATGGTAATAAAGCAAGCAGTGAGTGCTGCTAGTACTTTTTAGTATTTTTGAAATAAGTATTTTAGAGATTTTTTTTCAGTTCAGTTGTTTAACTTTTTATAGTTGTTTGAACTCCTCTGTATGCCCACGCGACTTGTGTTCCATGATTGCCTGTGTTTATTCCTGTTTATATGTCTCATGTATCTCACAACTTTTTTTCCTCCTTCTCTGATTCTTCTGGATGAATAAAAGAAAATTTAAATTTAGCTACTCTGATCATCAATAATGAATAAAAGTTTAAGTTATTATTGTAACTGCTTCCCAGCCAACCCCATGCTCCCAGGTTACCTTTGGAAGGAGATCTCAGAATGTAGAAATGAGCAGTACTTACTCTTACTGAGTTGTGGTGCTGATTAGAGAGGACAGTAAAATATTAACTATCCAGTTCTGCAACGCCTTCCTCCATTCCTCTTCAAAGGTGTTTTTAACAGCAGTAGGAAATTGTTCAGCATTCTGCCAACTGTACATACCAGTGACATGATGGTTACTCATGTTACTTAGTGTTCATTACTTGTTTTAAAATGTTACTATTTATGTTCAATATATTTTGTGGTTTCAAAGTCCTGTATGAGGTTAGAGGCAGATTTGTTCCAACTACCTTGTAACTACATTGTAGTACCATCTACCTTGTAGTTCCAACTACACCTACACTGTAGTTCCAGCTACACTGTAAGTACAAACCAGAATGTTTGCTTAAAGCAGTAGAGGGAGATGAGTAAATGTCTGTGTAGATTTGGGGTTGTTCCACAGTGTGGTTTATTTTTTCCAATAGGTCATGTATTTTAATCTTTTTGTATTGCCTTATGCATGGAGTGGCTTTCAGTGTGCGAAGTTGTGGTGTAATCAGTAAAGTGATGGTATTTTAACAATTTTTGCTAAACAATCACTCCACACAGTCCTGGAGGAGAGATAATATTTCTTAAAGCTGGCAAGCATGGGAATACTAAAAAGTGCTTGAGTCAAAAATTACCAAAAATAAATGCAAGAGGTTACAAGTAGCCGAAGCATTTTCTGGTGGACTGCTGAAAGGCAAAAGTGAAGGTGCCACCCACAGCTTCCTCCACAACATTTTGTATTCACATTAAGTGATGCTGTCTGATGACATTCTGCATGAAGTGCAATTTATCTTCCCGCACCCGCCTACCCCACCCCATCTCACTACTTTTTCTGTAATTAATGAAGCCATAGTTTACAGAACTCAGGATGGTGATCAGAGTGGGATGCAGAAAGTCAGCATGTAGAGCTGTATGTTCTAAGGACTGGTTTTTATAAGCAGAGGGATGGCAGTTCTTGGTAGCCCACAGAACTTTCAGGTTGGGAGTAGTCTGCTGGCAGTCAGTGTGCTAACTGAAATCTGAAGATAATTAAGGCATCTTTATTCACCACTAGGGTCTCTCTAAGACTTAGCACTTCATGTCAAATACTGCATGAACCTGGTCTTGGAAGGACCACATATATCTCACTAGATAAAAATTAATTAGTTTTGCTGGTTTCATTTTTTAAGAGTGTTTCACAAACAGGAAAACTGATACCAGCTGACCTAATAGCTCTTACTCTTACATCATCCCTCAGGTACTGTATAAAGCTTCATACTGCTTCTAATTCCTCTTGTATGGTATGTCTGGATGAAGTCAGACTATTCCTTTTCATATACTAGCAGGTTTTGCTTAAGTGCAGTATCTATCTATATAATCAGATTCTGATGTATCTTTCTAGATCAATGTAATCTTATGTTTCTCTTTTTATGGAGGGGTGCCCATGTTTTATTATGCTGTTATCAGTCACTTGTGTACTGTGCCTAGGAGCCTGGGATAAAATGGTTAATCTGAAAACTTGAATGCAAAGGCTTTATGATGAAATGTAATTTGCATGGAACAGTGTCTTTCCTCAAGTCACTGGTGACAAGCTGGAATTCTCATAAAGTAATGCTTCTTTTCTGTTATGCTTTCACACTGCTGTGTGAATGAGTCTGCAATTTGTAAGTCAATTTTTAAGCAAATACTGAAGATACCCATTTCCTTTACCCAGACCCATATCATACAGAAATTAGTTCATTACATTTTTACTCTGACAGTATGTAATTCCTAGTTAGTATCAAGATTTCCATTTCATAAGGAGTATGCATTGCTATAAATTAAAACTTAAATACATTGTTATAAGTAAGATGGGAAAGCAGCAGTTTTAAAATAAAATCTCAGGAACCCACTGAAGATGATAAGAAACAATGATATATTTTTATGGAGTATACTTGCTGTCCTATATTGACTTTCTTGTTTTGTTATAGAGCCCTGATTTGTTATTATGGAAAAAAACATTTTTATTGCTTGCTAACTGCATTGATTTTTTTTTTTTTTTTAAATTTTTAAACATTGTCTTGCTAAACACTCTCTTCCTTATCTGGTAAGATTCTTGTACTTATTTTATTTTTATTCTGTAGATTTTGAAGAAGACAAAACAGGAATTTCTGAGGTTCTATCATTTTTAGCCATATGCTCACAGAAGTTTTCAATGCCATTTCCTCCTTTTTTTGTCATGGTAGCTTGTTGTTTTAAAAAAACCCCAAACATTTGCAATAGTAGCTGCCATTGTTAAAGTGGGTGTAGTTACTGTATGGTTGGCTTGTGGTTAGCTTAGCTGACCAATCCCACCAAAAGGTCTCATTGTTCCAAAGGAGACAACCCTGTTCAACACAGAGCACTCTATACCTGCAAATCCACTGCATGTGTGAGCATTAAGGGTCTGCAGAACCTAAATCTGGATCTTCATGGTGAGAGCCGGTTCCCTTGTAGCTCTCTGCTGATAGGGGATAATGCTCTTCCATATGTACCTGCCATAAGTGGTTCGGGGTTGCTAGGGTTATATTTTTTTCACTCAGCAGTTATAGAATAGGCTTGCAAGGAATTTTTTATGTTATTTCTGCATTGTAGGAAAACTTCTTGTGACAGTCAGAAATCTCTGTGGAAACATTTAGCCCACTTTGGCCTTTGAGCAAGATTCAGTGTATGCATGAATCTTCAGAGCACAGGGCCTTTTTGAATGGGTCTGACTGTCAGTGAGCAAGACATATCCCTCTTTAGCAAGTTCAGTACCTGTTTAGTATATTTAGTTCAGTACTCTTTTTATATCATGATATCATACTAATGATATAAATTCCCAGTGTGACTTGGATTGATAAATATATAGACAAGAAATATGAAAAGAGGGAAAAAATAAAGCTTTAACTTTTAAAAATGAGTGCCAAATAACAGAACCTAAATTCAAAAAACAAATTGGGATTCTTAGAATACTAGGGGCCTGCTTCATGACTTCTGATTGCCACTTCAGTATAACTAATTGATAACAATGGTAATTGGTTGTAATTGTCAGCAGTGTATGCTAAGAAACAAATATCACCCTGGTGAGAAATAATGATTATCATGAAAGCATGTCAGTCAGATCATTCTTCAGAAAAGAGCAGGAGGAGTACTGTTAAATTTCTTTTTGCATCCCTGGTCTCCTTCTGTGAGGCCAGAGTAACCAGTCACTAAGACCTAAAATTTGTAGAGGATGTTATCGTTGTTTGTTTTGCTTAAACAAAACAAGCCTTCAGTTTTTTCATTTGCTTTCTTCCATTGTTTATTTTTATGATAATATTTTGCTGAGAGAACTTTCTGGCAGGGATCTCTGAATATTTGGTATCTGCTGATAATTCTGCCATTTTGAACAGCACCAAGACATTCTTAATTTTTTCGTATTTATAACTATTACAGAAATAATTTAGTAGGTTGTTGCTTTTAAATTCTACGTAGCTTATCCTGTCCAAGTTACTTGTTTGGTGGAAATAAGATAGGATACATTCTCATAGAAGGTACAGAATGTAGTGTGCAGGTTTATCTGCTTAACCCTACTATCTTAAGCTGATTCAAAGCATAATTTTTTTCTATTAAATATCTGATGTTCTTTACTCTGGTGACAGGGGAGTAAAATTGGCTAAGAAACTCTTAATCCCATGCATTATGTGTGGAGATGTTTTACTCTTCTCTGACAGTCACCTAATACAAAATAAGAAATGTTGTCTTTAAAAAATAGCACAGACACTTGAAGCAGTAGGATACATGCCTGACATATTGACATATAAAAATCATTTCCATTGAGAACTTTAAGGACTTGTATTTTGCGTCTTACCCTACCTTTAATTCTCATCTTTCTGTTAATGGCTTCTGACTTCTGCATCAGCGCGGGCCATATCTGCTCTGACCTGATCCTTTCTATGTGTTGGCCAATCACATTTCAACTAGTACTCCTAATTTGAGCTAGGACAGCCTTGATGAATCTGGGGCGAAAGATCAGTTTCGTGCCTAAGAGATCAAACTTCATTCTAGAAGTAAAAAAGGGAGTTGACTTGCATGATATGTAACATGTAAAAACTTGTTCTTACACTTAAGAGCTAGAGGACAGCTCTGGTGGGCCAAGCTGGGGGAAAGAATCCCTAACACCTGTGTGTGAGATCCTGTAACCTGGTGCAGATGAACTAATCATATAGCTGTCAGTGAGCACTCCTGTTCAGTCTTTGTAATGACATTACTGCTGTTTCTGTAGTAAGACCCAGTGCTATGTTGCACTATGATGGGGACAGGTATTCTCTGGTATTGCATATTCTCTTCAGCTGGCATATCATGAACTGGGCATACTGGGTTCTGCTGTCTGCTGGGATGCTGAAGTTTGTCATACAGTAATAAGTATATGAACCTTTATAATCTCATTTTGAGTCTATAAAGCAAAATTCGTAATTAAAATAATTAAACTACACAATTATTATTACCTTTGGGTCTCTTGTATCAATATAAATTATCTACCTCCTGGAAGTCCTAGAAATTCTGTTCAATAATGGCATAAACTTTAAGGGTTTTAGAGATAAAAGTACCAGCTTTTCTCTCTAAAGCATTTAGTATGGAAGTATAGAGTCCAAGAGATCATATAATGTTACTGCTGTTTTGAAAACACCTGTATGTACACCCTGATCAATCTGGACTGCGACTGGCTGACTAAATAATGATAGAAAGAATTAGAGAGCCCTAGAAACTTTTCTGTAATACTGGTGTGAGATGTCTGATAGTTTTTTTTAAGAAATACACAGGAGAGAAGCCCATTTTATTGGCTTAGCAGCAAGTATCTGTTGCAAATGGAGGCTGTTGTTTCTTGTTTTGTAGGAGGACTCATTTTCTGTGGCTGCTGAGTAATGTATCTCAAAGGATCAGCTAGGTGGTTTCAGGCAAGAAACAAAACAAATGTTTTACGTAGGTAAATTTTACCTCATAGGAGGTAGAAAATCTCTGCAGGAAATCTACCTCTGTATGTTTTGGCATCCATTTTTGGAGTTTTGAGCCTTCATCACTGAGGCTCAGAGGAAGGATGATAATTTCTGACCAAGGCCTGTGAGGTTCCACGGAAGGGGATGGCTCTGTCTGTGTAGTTAGAGCTTTGATTGTGAATATTGTCCTGTTAGCAGTGAAATACTCTGACAACTGCACCTTTTAATGTACCAGCCTTCGAGGAAGTACTCTTACAGAATAATACAACTAAATTTCACACTTCTATAACATCCAACTAAAGTATCTGTAACTATTTAAGGAAGCCAAGTACCTTGTCTCTAGGAAGTAGCACATTCAATTCTGTTGTTAAGTGGCAGTTGCTGCCATTCATTACCAGGTTGAGAAAGTTCCCTGTGAAGTTTTTCACAGTATGTGCCATACCTTTTGTATTGTTAGAATGGACACATATGGTTAAATGATAGCTGTCAGCAGTAGTGAATCATCAGGAGAAGGAACAGGAGACTTGTCAGGAGGTCAGACAATGATTTGTCCATCTTGCTCTGTTTATTTACTAATCTTGATTTCATTAGAAGTACTTCATGGCAAAAGAGAAACTGTGAGCAGTGCTGGAACTGTGGCAAGAAGTTACCTAACATATTAGTAGCTGACCTCCTCAGTTCAGGGAATGGCTAACTCTTTTGTCCCTGTTCTTCACATTGAGCACTGCTCCTGTATGCCATGCTTCCTGACTGGCTGGCCAACTAGCCTGGTGTTCTTGGCACCTTTTGAGGCTAGGATTGCATTTAGCTGGGTGACAATATTCTTAGTTCTTGCTTAAGATCCTCAGAATGAGATCTTTATATCCCATCTAAGGGTTGCTTCCAGTTGTGATTGTTATAATCTGTCCAATAAAAATATGTAGCATTTTTATTGGACAGATTATAAAATGTCTGCTGCATTTGTTCTTTCTCATCCAGTGCTCTTCCATCAAACCTGCTACTAACTCCATTGATTGTTCATAACTTTTTGTGACCACTTTTGTTCATAATGTTTCTTCTAGTTCCCCATGGTTTGACCACTGCTCATATGCAAGTTGCTTTTGCTGAGTTTCTTCAGACAAATGTTTAAAAGAAAAAAAACCCCAAACAACTCAGCAGCTAATAATTTTTCTCCTTGGTATGACTGGATACTTGCGGATATAGCAAATAGGACTTCCTTTCCCTTTGGAATTGACTTCCCCAATTGGTGAATTGACTCCTATTTCAGAGCTTGCGTTTTTCCTGCCTGCCTGCTGCTAATAAAATACGGTCCAGTCTGGCTATTGGATAAAGCTTTTTTACCCATGTAAGACAGCAGAGAAGCCAAGACATCTAATTGTTGAGAAGCACAATGAAATGTACAATTGGCAAATGAACTGGAGCTACAGTTGAGGTTTCATATGCCATTATATAGTTTTGTAAGAAAAATACTTGCCGAGAATTAGTACTGAATTCACTAAGCTCTTAGAAGTAAAGTTTGCGTATGTACTTCACAAAATAGTGAAGGAACGTGTTTCCTGGGCTGTCGGGGTCCACTCCGGCTAGCTATAGACCTTTGCCCACATGATGCTTCATAGATGATGGTGAAAGATTGAGAAGTGCTCTCCTCCACATGGGAAACATCCTTTTTTCCAAGACACACATCAGGCAGCCAAACCCATGGGAGAAAGAGGGCGTTCCCAGGCAGCAGGGAGCTTTTATACCCCCCGGGATGGGGACAGAGGGAGAGGTCCACAGCCAGTGGGATACCAGTGAGGAATGGTGAGGGGAGGGGTAACCCAGGGGAGAGACCACCAGGTGGTACCTGGACAGGTGAGGGAAAGACTGTGTGATAGGGAAAAGGGGTAACAAACCACGTGATATAACATAAGCTATACAGTGCAATGCAAAACTATTCTGTGCAAATTCCCAATCACCCAGTGCAAGAGAACAACTAAACTGGTGCACCACAACAAAATAGCATGTGTAATGCATACCTCAGTATAAAATACTGAGTCATTGATCCATAGGAAACAAGTTGTTAATGATCTAGCTATTCCGTTGCTGTTTGCAGGTCTTCAAAATTAAGACACAGAAATTAAGGACATTTTGCTTTCTCTAGTGCATAAGATGTTGCAGTGATTGTTTCCATGAAGTGTGTTAATCTTACTGTAGTGAGTTTTGTAGTTTATGAAGCAAATAATCCAAAGTTAATAATGGAATTATTAAAGTGTAGATCTGTGATCTTATGCATTAAACTCCAGTATTCATCACACAGTTGACCTTGCTCTGTACTCTAGAACTCAGATTAGACCCATTTCTTTGGAACTTCTTGACTATTAGTACAGGAGCTGTTGTAGGAGCAGGTCTGTTGGTCTGAAAATACCAATACAAAGAATTCAGAAGATACTTGGAGTTGGGGGAGGGAGGCAAAGTTTAAAAGTTAAAATTTATCAGGAAAAAAGTGCCTTTTATCTTTTTTCTTTGGCTCATGAGAAGCTGAAACATTTAAGAGCAAAATCCTTGCTTCCTAATGAAGCACAGGAGTGGACTGTTGAGAAATGTAAGGCTCTCCTGGTTCAAGCATGTTCTCAGAGGTTTGTTTTTAGCTTGCTCATTAGCTTTGCACTGTGATTCAAATAAAACACCACCTGAGAGTCACTTAAGTATGTGGCTATCACAAATAGCTGCAGCTCTGTGAAAATCAAAATACTCTGTACACTGCAGGATGAAGTACTTGGTGGACTGTGCTCTGGATTTCTTGTTTTTATTTTGTGCTGAGTTACAGTGATCTATATACTGGCAATCTAGACGTTGCTGTGTAGAAAAACATCAGCTTGCCTGAAATAAATGAGGGAGTTTGCTTAAGATGTTAAAAAAAAAAAAAAAAAAAAAAAAATTTAAAAAAAACCCAAACAAACCCTGAACCATTCAGGTTCAGGGACACAAGGTGAGGATATCTTGCAGTATGTAGGAGTTTGGTGCAGTCACAGGAAAAATATTTTTTTCCACAGACCCAGCAGGTATGAATATTCTAATGAATATTTTAGCCAAGGCTTGATTTAAAATACAAAATATGAAGTTGCTTAAGAAGTTGTGCTTTATAACTAAAAAGAAATATATATGGATATACATACAACTTAAATTCTGCATGAGATAACTGATCTACTAAGCAAAAGCTTTCAGACACAGTTGGTCTTTCCCACCTGCGTGCAGAGAAAGCACAAGAGTTCTTTGTGCAAAAAAGAGTAGATCGGTTTAGCTGTCACATGAGAGGAAGATAGCTGCTTCTGCTTTTTAGAGAACAAGCAGAGATTGTAAAGCCTCTACTGTTGTATTACATTGTTCATGAATTCAAGTCCAAGGGCCTCTAAAAGACTTTTTTTGTATCAGTTGGGAAGTTAATCATGGTTATATGAACAAATGAAATACTGTGTCGTTCTTTCACTGCTGGTGTGGTGTTTTCTGTCTAGTATATGAAGTATTCATGCAACTGAGATGGTTCATGCCATGAAATAACTAATATAAAAAATAATGATGTTTTAACTTGTGCCTATATTACTTTAGAGTTGTGTTCTTATCAATTTTTTTTTCTCCTTGAACAGATTTTTTTGATTGAGGAAAAAATTTAAAGTTGACTCTTTTTACACAGTAGTTTCTTCCACATTTGAAATTTTCAGGCATGTTTTTCATTTGGTCTCTACCTACTGCTATAATATCTTTGGTTTTCATTAATTATCACTACTTTTGTCTCTGTATGTAGAAGGCAGTGTTCTGGAATTCATTTGCATTACTTTTAAAGTTAAGCAAGCATGAGTGCTTAACCTCTGAAAAAACATTCATTCTTAGGTGGATTGTGTTTCTACTTATCAACATTTTTAAGTCCTTAATCACTAGAATCACACAGTTATGCATATCTAAAATCAGTTATTAACAGTAGGTTTAGAAGTTAGCTTGAAAGAAAATATATTTTCTTTACAGTGTCCATCTGCTTATTACGTTTCAGTACTGAACAGGAAGTATTATTTCCTGCCTCAGAATCCTTTGTTTCCTTTGTCTCTACAATGAGAGCAGAAAAAAAATAACAGCACTCTCCTTCTGACTTGCAAAAAACTTATCATTTTCTTTAAAGCACATTTATTGGTCATAAATGAACTCAAGAATACAATGCTGCTGAATATAGGAATTGTAATTTTAACATCATTTTATTACAATGATATTGCAGGGAGTATATTTTTAGGTCATCATACAATACATAAATGCAGTTGTGACTGCATGGTAACTGTTTTAGAAACTGAGATTGCATGGAAGAAAGCAGTGCTTGTAGCTGAATTATTATATACTCTCCCTTTTTAAGTTGTGAATTTATTTTTGGAAGAAAATCTCATTCTGACAGTTGGCTTAATCAAGCTTGCTTATTTTGAAAGAGCACTAGATTCAAGAAGATGGGTGGGGATCATGTGCTGCTGCTTAAGAATGTGGTTTTCTTGGTGATTTAGCAGATAGCTCAACAGAATCAGGAAATCTTCCAGACTGTTCATATTTGTTTTTCAGTGTCTGACAGTGTTTCTTGCCTTTTTGTTGTTGCCAGCAATCACAAGGAACTACTTTGCTGTAGGTGAAAAAGTACAAGCCCAGATGGATTAAATTTTCATTTTACAGATATGAACTTGCTGTGAATTTTTGCTCTTACTGTAGCTGATTTTAAGAACTCTTGAGTCATTAGTCAACCTGGAGAGAACTCACAAGGCCACTAGCCTTAACTTTGTGACTTCTGTGTCTAGTTTACATACAGTTTAGGCCAGGTTGGATGGGGCAGCCTGGTCTCGTGGTAGGTATCCCTGCCCACAGTGAGAGATCAGAACTAGATGATCTTTAACAGTTCTTCCAACCCAGGCCATTTTATTGTTCTCTGATACTGACTGTGTATTCGTTTACGAGTTCTCTGGTTTTGAGCAGAGTTAATATATGAAGGGGCACTAGGTATATAGTTTCATGCTTGTGCATCCTGTAATTGTGGGAAATTTTCATCTTTCATTTATACTAATTTTGTAAATTATTTTAAAATGGAGAAAGGAATGTGTGAACCATTGCAACATTTGTAAAGCCTTTGAAAAATGGCATGGCATTATATAGAAGGTAATTTTTGTATTGGTTTTGTATTTGCTGAGATCTTCATTTTTACTGTGCTACAAGTAGTGCACACATTTTAAAGAAATATCCCTCTGAACAGGTATTCTGCTGCAAATGGCAGAATAAGTGATTAGTTGTAACTCTTAAAAGACTTCTTGTAGTCTGGTGGAAATAATGTTTTAGCAGCTGCATTGTAAGGAGAGGGAGAGTAGAGTGGCACAAAGTTTAAGAATGCTGTGACATTATACTTCAACTGAAATTAATTGTGTTTATGATTTTTTTTTTCTTTGCTGTAGTCGTGACATGGAGAATAAAGAAACCCTTAGGGGGTTACAGAAGATGGATGACCGCCCAGAAGAGCGCATGATCAGGGAGAAACTCAAGGCAACATGTATGCCAGCCTGGAAACATGAATGGCTGGAAAGAAGAAGCAGAAGAGGCCCTGTGGTAAGTGGCACTGATTGAAGGACAGTATCTGTAACAGCTATTACAAATAAAAATCACGTACATTTCTTTCTATTAGAAACCTCTTTTTCTTAACAATTTCTCTACTCTTAACTGTGGTGCTCGTGTCCGTTTCCTGCGGGTGTGTAACAGCACAGCGTGGCTGCTGCAGCGTCCCGCGACTGCAGCTGTTTGTTTTCCAGCCGAGGCGTTTCCGCGGCTGCGGCGCTGCTGCCCTCCAGCGGCACCGACCGACGGCCTGGAGCGGCAGCGAGCCCGCTCCCAGCTCCGCTGCAGTTTGCGTGACAGTGTTCTCTTAGCCCTTTGGATACTGCTTTGGCATAAGTGGCTTGGAAGTGCTTTTAAGAAACTTAGGTAGATCAAACTGGAAATACTTCAAGAGTAGTTCCATTATTCTATTCAGCATAATGCTGGTTAATGAATGGCCGTTACTTACCTATGAACATAGTTGCAATTGCTTGATATGACTCCCATGTACCACTGATGTAAAGTTAAGATCATCTGATGCGGTAGGCAAATGTTTGGGGACAGCTTTTCTGGAGCAGAAATAAGAAGGTTCTGTTGTTAGAAATAGTGTTGAAAATACTTGAGAGTACACCAAATCCCGTTACCTCAAAGGGTCAAAAACCACAATTTTAAACTTTAAAAATTAAAATGCTTTTGTGGGTTACTGAATAGCTTGAAATTATTTCCTTGCTCAGCCCACTTCCCTTGAGGTTTGTGGATGTGTTAATACAACATTTGGTGCTCTGGATTCTCAGTTACTATAATTTGACATTTTTGATGTTTTCAAACACGAGTAGTTTGTCCATAGGTACATGAATTAGCATTTTGATCTTCCAGACAAGGAGAGGCATTACTGCTTTAATATTACTGCATTAATTGGTAGGAGGGCTCTTTATATTTCCCTTTTATCCTGTTCACTTTTCGTAACTGGGCACTGAGTCTAGATATCTCTTACTACCCTGAGGAGGGAAAGCCCCGTGCAGTTTTTGTCTTAAAGAGACCTCTGGAACTTTCTAGGAATCTGCTCTGTTTATCTGAGTTGTTGCTTGGAGCGTCCTTCCAGTGTTGAGTCAAGCCTCTGAGACATTGAGAAATGAAGAGCTAAAACTGAATCTTCCCAATGCGACTGTTCTTAATTCGATTCCCAGGGACGTTACTCTTCTTATGCGTTATGTGGGTCTGACTGGCAGAAAGCTGAAAGTTGTCTTGAAATATTCCAGTTCTCAATTTCAAAATTTAGTGTTGATTCGACAAAGCACTACTGTGTATGTACTCTCTTTGCATGAGCACCCCCTCTATCCGCACTGTGCAGCACCATGCATAATGGTTAGCTCAGATACCAGATGTGGTGTAGCTTTTTTGCTTGTATGGCAGACAAAAAACCTGGGTGTGGTTTTCACAAAGAACAGGACACCTAATTTTGCTGGAGTACCTGCATGTTTGAAGTCTTTATTTTGCAAAAGTGTTGTGTTAAAGAAATAGTAGCCCTAGTATTGTTCAGCTGGTACCATGTGGAGTGCATGGATCCAGTATTATAGCTCTTAATAAGCAAAGTATCTATAGGGAAGAAAATTATTTTGGTTTCTGCTATCCGATGGGGAAACAGCTGTTTTTTGAGGTGTGAGTGAAAGTTACAGGAGTACTTTGAGAGTCAAATCAGTTGCTGCCACAACTAACATAAGCTGCACAAACAGATAAGAAGAAAGGTTCTTGCTTTTGTGTTGCATATAGATTAGTAAACTAATCCCTCTCAAATGTTAGTACTATGGCCTAAGAAGTATTTGAATATCTGTATAATGGCTTCATTACAACAAAAGATTTATTGATTAATTTGCTTTGCTTTAATGTGAAATTACCAATTAATAATTTTAACATGTGGTTTAATTCCTGCAAGGTGGTGAAACCTATCCCTGGAAAAGTAGATGGATCAGAAATGACCAAACTCTGTCTAGATCCTCAAGCTGAAGGACATAACACTGCTTCTTCACCTTCTCAAAAAGGAAGACGTAGTCCTTCTCCTAGCAGTTCTTCTTCATCGTCTGCTAGGACAGTTAAATCTGAGTCACCAGGTGTTAGAAGAAAAAGGGTATCTCCAGTGCCTGTAAGTTGCAAGCTCTGATGTAATTTTCAATTTGGTTATATCCTACAATCTTTTGCTTATAGAGGCAGTTGATGCTCCCTCTGTAGAGCAAGATGCTGACATAAAGAGGTTATTACAGGATATCACTTGAGAGACATACATATCTCATGTGGTATTTCTCATGTGTGTTTTCTTTTTCCTTCAGTCCTGCTTTCATTTGTTATTGCTAGGAAATAAATGAAGAAATATAGGTACTCAATCATGAATACATGTATGTTCTCTTAGCTTGATCAGCATGAAGAAGTGCTGGTAGATTTTTTGTTGGTTTTTTTTTTTTTTTGTCGTTGTTGTTGGTTGGTTTTTTTTTGTTGATTAGTAGGGTTTTTTTTCTTTTTTTCTTTTTTTTTAATAACTGTAGTCTCTCCTGCCTGTCAGTTCTCTGGGCAGGTATATTCTATTAAGTATGGGACTGTGGATAAGATGAAAATTCCTTTAGAAAAGTCTTACCGGTGTGCTGTAGTGATCCTCTATTTCAGAATTTACCTTTATGTACAGATTAGGGAAGACTTATGTATGTACTTTGTTAGAAGTCTGCAGTTACTATCACTGCATTCTAGAATTGAATGCTTTGAGCAAGAGTAATTGGCTTAATTAAAGAAGATCAAGATTATATTTTGAGCAATAACATCTAATACTCTAGCTTGTTGTAAAAAGGCTCATCAGCAGTTAAATTCACAGTGCAATTAGAGGATGAATAAGATCTAATGGGTTTTATTTTCCCATTGTTCTAAACAAGTTTTTCCAGTGTCAGTTAAAATATGTACTGCCATTCTTCTGAACTAGAGACAAGTATCAGAAGTTACAGGACAGCAGCACTGGTCCTTTCTTCTTGACGTGAGAAAATGAAAGGTTAAGAAAAAGAAAACAACCATTTTTACTAGGTTGAGGTTTTTGTTTTATATTAACTTTTCACATTAAAAACATTAGAAATCCAGTTTACGTTTTACATATATGATGGACAGTGAATTCATTATTACTTTCATTCTAATGTGAAACTAAATGCATACAAATAAAAGCAGAAGATCTGAAATGGGATGGAACCATTAATACATCTAATCATGTTAGAAATGTGAAGAATTTAAATGAAGACAATCTTTCTAAAATGTTTGGGCCATTGACTTTTTGATTATGGAGAAACAATATTAAAAAAACCCCAAAGCATCCTCATCTAAAAGTTGCTTGTATCTTTTTTTCTTTTCTTTGGAGTTTTCTTAAACTTTTGATTTTTGTTGAACTTATATGCCTTTTTTTAAACTATAGTTATAGCACTTTTTTGTTTATGAAATATATTAGTGTTACAGCTATATAGAATAATCCCCTTCATCGAATAATGAGTCTCTGATTATTTGGAGATTGAATTACAATAGATAATTCAGTAGTAATAGAGGTAGTATAGAGGTAGTAATATAGGTAAGGCAACCTATGATGTCATGAAAATAGGAAGCAATTTGAAAAACTCCTTTTATGTCCCAATTTCAGACAAGTTTCAGCTGCAGAATTTATTTTCTTCTATCCTTGACTACTGGGTATGGGAGAAAAGTAATCCTTTTAAATCATATAGTTGAAGGGTTTGTAGTAGTTCCAGGCTTTGGGGACTCTTATTCTGTAAATAAATAAACCATACCTGTTTAAACATTTTCCTGTCCTTTGAATGCTCATGACGGGGGCACTTCTGTAGTTTCAGAGCGGACGGATAACACCACCTCGACGAGCCCCGTCTCCAGATGGTTTCTCTCCATACAGCCCTGAGGAGACAAATCGCCGTGTCAACAAAGTGATGCGAGCCAGGCTGTACTTGCTGCAACAGATAGGACCCAACTCTTTCCTAATTGGAGGCGACAGCCCTGATAATAAATACAGAGTGTTTATTGGGCCTCAGGTAGGCAACATTTTTGGCTTGTCTGTAGCTTTTATCAGTTCATAGTTAACCTCGGAAAACTGTTCATAGCCAGATTAGTTCAATTGATAATCACTGTTCTGTAAAGTAATGTTTAAAAGTTGTAGTCTGCACTCATGTAATACCAAAATCAGTTGGTAACTTGTAAATTGCATTTGTCTACAGTTTCTCTTTTTTAGAAGAAAAAAAGGCTCATTCCTAGAAGTGGCTCTGAATTATATGTCTTACATCTTCTTGACTAAAATTTGGTCAGTTAATTCCTCTGTTCATGGGATGTGTATAAATGACAAACACATAATTCCCTTAATGGTGTGATAATTTCATTCATACCCGTAATGAGATCCCTTTCATAGGCTTTCTTGGTACTAGTGTGATGCAGTATTGGGTGTATTGGGACACATCCAGGTTGGGTGAACAGAAGCATCTCATTTAAGTTTGATTGATGTCATGTTGTGACATCATACTTCCAGTATGAAGCATAAGAATAGCTTCAGTTGATTAAAAAAAAAAAGGGAGCGGGGAGAGAAAATAAATTGAAAACTGTTGTTGTAATGTTATGCATTTATGTATGCATTTCTGAATAATATTTTAGGAATTCTCTGTTTCTGTAAGGCTGTTCAAGGGAATATTTATGCCTTTATATGAAATACTTATTTTTGTTGAGGGGTAGGTATGTTCTGTGATACACTTAAATGTGGAAAAAGTACCAAGTCAGTAGAACCTTAGGATAAACTTTTCTTTGCAGACTTGTAGCTGTGGCCGTGGGACGTTTTGTATTCATCTGCTGTTTGTTATGCTGAGGGTCTTTCAGCTTGAACCCTCAGACCCAATGCTCTGGAGAAAGACACTGAAGAACTTTGAGGTAATCAATTTTTGATAGATGTAATGATGATCTAGAATACACTCCATAATGTCTTTAGGACACTGTCTGAAACATGCTCAAAACTGTTAGATTTCAAAGCAACAAGAATATGTGTTTATATCTTTAATTCAGTCTCAGGAGCTCTGTAAGTGGAAAAAATTACCTGCAAATATAAGACATAACTGCATAAATAGTAGAGAGCTGTAGTTTGATGAGTAATTCAACTCAAGGGATTTTCTGTTAAGATTTATACATCTGTCTCAGTGATTTGCTAAAAGGAAAAAAAAAGGGGTATTTCAAAGTAACTGGTTGTATACTTAAAGCTGGTATTTATTTTCAATAAGCAGATAAGTTTTTGGTGTAAAATGTTTCTTGTGATCTTTTTAGTAGTAAGACTTCTGAAATTGCTGCTGCGACTGCTAATGCATTATTGTGAAGGTGAATAGATTTTTCCTGTTAGCAATAGTTTACACTTCTGTAATATGACTTTTAATTACCAGATATTCATAGCATAAATAAGACTGTTGCTATCTTTTAGGTTGAGAGTTTGTTCCAGAAATATCACAGTAGGCGTAGCTCGAGGATCAAAGCTCCATCTCGTAACACCATCCAGAAGTTTGTCTCACGCATGTCAAATTCTCATACATTGTCATCATCTAGTACTTCTACATCTAGTTCAGAAAACAGGTTAGTATGTTTTAAAGGAATTACAAGCTTTATTCTGTAGTTTCAGAATCACCTACATTATTTTTGTTCAAAGCTGCTTTCATTTCAAGCCATGTTAAATCTCTGCATTTGCAAGCAATCAAGTCAAGCATACATTAGTCACTGTGGTACCAAGTTGGCATATTTGTTTTGTAACTTCTGTTTGGGAAATGTTAAGTAGAGTTGTGAAAAGAGTTTTTTTTACCCTACATGATTTCTGCAAAACAAACTTTTGAAATCTTGAGTGCAAGACTGAAGCATACATCAACTTTGGAAGCCTGTTGTGTGCATCTTTTTTTAATATAGGACTTGTGGAAATGTTAACAAAAGAATAAATGTGATTTTTTTTGTCTCCTATCCTGATTTGGAGAAAAGCTTATGCTTCTGGAAATACACTGGAAAATGTTTAGGTAAATGCACTCTATATAAACACATACATAAATATAAAAACAGAAACAAGCATATGTTTTTTTTTAAAATTACTTAATTAAAAATGGGTAATTAAATGATTTCAAGAGAGCTATTACCATATTAGTTATGCCTTGTCTATGAATTTCTGTGATGTGTTACTCTTTAATTTTTTTTCCCTGATTACTTCTACTTGAGTTCTTTTATACATACTTTTCCATGGTTTTGAAAATATACTGATTTTTTTTAAAACAAATAATTTGTGCTTGCATTATTTAGTGGGTAAACTGTACTTAATTTAAAGAGATCAGACCAAAGACAGCAACCCTACTTAAGGTTTTGTTTTGTGTGAAGTGGAATCTAACTGAAGGAGTACCTTGATATGTTACTTTGTGATAATGAGCACATAGTAAGTTGTATATATTCAGACAGGTTTATAATTACTCTGGAACTACTTATCTGGCAAGCCAGTTCCTTTTATGCCAATACTTTTTGTAGGAAATTTTTTTTTCTACAGGGTTGTGAACTTTGCTGCATTAGTTATCACTTCTTACAGGATGAAAGATTTTCAGTTGTTTGCCAGTACACCTGGTGGTACTGATTCACCCTGCTATACTCATTCAATGAGAGAAGCTACTGTTCTGTCCAAGTCTAAATTTCTATGGTATAGGTGTTGAAGAACACTGAGTATCAGATTCATTTGAGACAGAAGTTTACTCAGTTCTGCTAATTCCTGTGACTTGCAGTTATGTTTTACTTACTGCTAATTTGTGAAAAATAAGTTTCTAATTAATATATATACACACACATGTGGAGAATTATTTTTCATTGTAAGTGTACTTTTGTGGAGCTTTTCAAGGAATAAATAGCTTTGCAAGCATTTGCAGAGAAATATAAAGGAATACATGTGAATAGAAATACTGCATATACAAGTTAATTTTATTTTAAAAATATATGTTGGTGAACAAATGTGGGATGCCCGCAAAGTTTTAGATGCACACCAACTATAATTTAAATTTTTTGCAATGAGTAATTAGAGTTTTGCACATTTAAACAATCTATTAATTAAATCTATTGCAGTAGATTAAAAATCTGTGCTTTTCTTTACATGTTGTTTAAGTTTAGAAGAAGTTTTTGAGGAAATCTCTGGTTATCCATTTAAAAACTAAAGTGGAGAAAAGTAAAATAGAAACAGCAAATAAGGGGAAATAGGAGTTTTTTTAAAATATCTGTGTGTGACATGTATGTTAGTGTTTATCGGTTTCTGTTAGTGTCAGAAAATTCTTGAGTAGTTGTTTTGAGTTTTACTGTGTTCATCAAAAGTATTTACAGTTTCTTGTAAAGGGCTAAAGACTGCCTTGTGACTCCATACTTTGAAAGAAATGTGATGAAAAAAATGTGGGTAGTTTTCAAAATATAAGAATTCCCTAGTGTTTCAAACCCAAATGGTAAATTAAAAAGTGAAGGTTGGTTTGCTTAAAGAAGCCTTAGGGAAAAAAAATGTCAAGTGCCCAAAGCTGGGCCTTTCAATCTCTAATTGGTATCTGACCTAGTTTGAAAAGATGTCATGTGTTTTGTGACTTTCCCTTTCATTTTAACAAAGTGTTGTCTGTACTCAGTGCTTCTAAAAATCTGGTTGCTTACTTATTCAGACCAAGGTTTAGGAGAA
This sequence comes from Onychostruthus taczanowskii, assembly GCF_017590055.1. NCBI lineage: Eukaryota > Metazoa > Chordata > Aves > Passeriformes > Passeridae > Onychostruthus > Onychostruthus taczanowskii. Next base: position 146,149 of record NW_024502125.1, read on the forward strand.
TGATTCATGAATAGTTTATAGTTATCCAGAAGTGACTGTTCCAAACTGGAAGTTAATATTTTTTCACTATTAAAGCCTGTTCTGAATTCTGATATGCCTCTTCTACAATCACAAATGTCTCTTTTTATAGTATGAAGGATGAAGAAGAACAGATGTGCCCCATTTGTTTGTTAGGCATGCTGGATGAAGAGAGTCTAACTGTGTGTGAAGATGGCTGCAGAAACAAATTGCACCACCACTGCATGTCTATATGTATGTTATCTTTGTTTTGTCAAGTTCTGGTGACTCTAAATCTGCAAAAGTATTATAGCTTAGATTGAGTTTTTTGGTTTATGTTCAATTAAAAAAACAGAAATCTGCTCGTAAATGATGACTGGTAACTCTGAAAATTTGGTATCATTCAGGTACTGTTGATACACCTTATTTTATCAGTTATTCACAAATCGAGTTTGCAATATGATGATCTGATAGAGAAATTACCTGCAGGTCCAGAGGTTTAAGCCTGTCTTACCTGAGTGAAAAGACTGTCTAATTAGAACAAGGCTAGGAACAGACTTCCAGCTCCCTGTGAGTTGTCATTAGAATGCATAAAAGTCATATCAAGCTAGCTAGGGTTATATAATGAACTAGGAAGTATGTTTCTATAATGCATCAAATAAAATAGATAAATATTTGCAGTTTGCATTAACAAATAAAAATTTCCTATATTTGAGGTAGAAAGGATGTGAATTTCAGTTCATAAATTAAAATATTAATTGTAATAATGAAGTGAAGCATTTCTTCATGCAGAAAAAAATGTTCAAGCATCCATATTTTAATGTTCAGGCTGTTGAAAGTGGCTCAGTTCAAAAGTATTAATTATGGAACTAATGTTCTTCAGTAACACTTATAAGTAGTTATGTCATCTTCCACTTTTGTGCACTGTAAAACTTCAGTGCATATGATCCTGTTGCTGTATTCCAGGGGCAGAAGAATGCAGAAGAAACAGAGAACCACTCATCTGTCCACTCTGTAGATCTAAATGGAGATCTCATGATTTTTATAGGTGAGGATTCAGTTGGTATACAATAAACTATCTCTGGATCTTTAGTTGATATTTCTGAATATGCTGCATTATTTACCTCAGATGTTTAATTTGTTAATCTGTGTTGTTCTCGATCTGTAGTCATGAATTGCCAAGCCCTGTGGACTCTTCTGTTCTCCGTGTGGTTCAGCAACAATCTCAGCAGCAGTCTGCAGTTGGATCACAGAGAAGAACTCAAGATAACAATTTTAACCTTACTCATTATGGAGTCCAGCAGATCCCTTCTACATATAAAGATTCAGCTGAGCCATGGATTCAGGTAATTCTCTTCTGTGAAAGCCATAATAGCCTTTAGAGTGTAAAGGTGGGTTCAGCTGAGCATGGGGGTCACACACTTTAAAATGAGAACTTGTACTTCCTTTGTTTCTGCCATTATTTTTGTCTGGTGTACCCAGACCTTGGTTTCAGGACTGTTAATGTCAGTGTCTGGAAACAAACTTCTTACTTAATAGTTAAAATTCTTTCAACAGAGTTTTTACAGAACCAAGTACCATATAATTTATGATGTTTTATTTCTATCACAGAATCTTTTTTAAGACACTGTACCTTTGGACATATTTTTGCTGTCAGCCTTGATGATTTTTAACCAGAAATATCTTTCCTCTTTATGATTGCTCTTGTCAGGTACTTAAGTTGCAGCATTATTCATTTTGACTCCTGTAATGTTGCTTCCTTCCTTGGCAGGTATTTGGGATGGAGCTAGTTGGCTGCTTGTTTTCTCGAAACTGGAATATACGAGAGATGGCACTTAGACGTCTTTCCCATGATGTTAGTGGTGCTCTATTACTGGCTAACGGTGAAAGCACTGGAAACTCCGGAAGCAGCAATGGAAACAACACAAGTGCTGGAGCTCTGGGAGCAGCTAGTGGGTCATCTCAGACCAGTATCTCAGGAGATGTGGTGGTAGAGTCCTGCTGCAGCGTGCTGTCCATGGTCTGTGCTGACCCTGTCTACAAAGTGTATGTTGCTGCTTTAGTAAGTAGTTGTTTACTTGTTGTATTCTACTAATTTCACAGTTTCTGCATTTTGGAAGGAGGAGGGAATGGGAGAAGATATGTGAAATCAGGAATCCTAGTACTTGATGAGTACTACTGGTGACTTTTTAACTATGCTTTGAAAGTGGGATGATCAAGATACTCATCATAAGTGGAAGGACATGATTTCACTGGCACTTGCCACAGTGCGAAGTATTGACAGTATTTGTATTCTTTTCGCTCTCAAAAAGGATTTGACTAGTTTTAGCAGTGAATATGTAGTAAGCCATTTATCCTTTGAGCATTTCACTGACATTTTGAACACAATTTTTGTAGAACTGAATTTACAACTTTTTAATGTTTATTTATGTCTCTAAAAAAATAAAAATTGTGTAGCTAGTTGGATTTCATATGTATTGTTTTTTTCCTTTCTCTTAGAAAACTTTAAGAGCCATGCTAGTGTACACTCCCTGTCATACTTTGGCAGAGAGAACTAAACTACAGCGACTTCTCAAGCCAGTTGTAGAGACGATACTAGTTAAATGTGCAGATGCTAACAGGTATGATGTCTCTTGTACTTCATTTTTGATTATTACTGAAATATCTTAAAGCTTCAGTTCTTGCTATTCATGTGTAACCTGTTGGTGTTAAAATAAAAGGTGTGGATTGTAAATACATATCATTGTTTTACTAGCCTAACTGCTGCTGGCAAACTTGTGGCTTGAAATATGTAGGCTTTGAAGGCAAGTGATTGTATAGTTTGTTTTCGTAAGGGCTTTCCCCCCACCACTTAAAGTAAAGGAAGATGTTAGGTGCAGTCGTGAACCCATCCCTTGCATCTCTGTTTTTATTACTTTGGCCTATTTCTTGTGACTCTCCTTAGAGCTATTAGCAAGTACTCTTCAGTATTCTTCCTACCCGAGGAGCAGTTGTACACATCTTTGCCATGAAGTAGTGGCAGTAACATAACACTTCTGATTTGTAGTTCAGAGTGTAATGGTAGGAGACAGCTATTTAGGGAACTGCCCTTGGCTTGAGCCTTCCTGTCCTAGGCTACCCTGTTTGTTCTTCCAGGCCAACCATTTCTTCTCCTGTACTGTGAACTAGATGCAAAACTCCATCAGCTTGAGTTTTGTCTCTCAAGGTTTAGTTTCTAAGCAGCACTTTTTTCTGAAACTGCAGCTAGAGATCCCCCCAGCAACAGTCTAGCAAGAGAATATCTAAAGTTATAGTAAGTGAAATAGAACTGGTTTTATGCGTTCGACCACGTTTTGCAAGAGAACATGGCAATTCGGGGTTTTCTTTGTATATTAGTGATAGACATTACATTTCTGGATGTATCCTTGTAAAAATGTCACAGCCACGGGTAAGTGGTTGTGCAAAGTGGTTGTTACAAAGAGTGGGTTATAGAAATTTACTGGAATAAGGTGGTATGAAATCATTTTACACATAATTCCTAGGTGATGATATTTTAAGTGTAATGTATAGGATGCTTTTACTTGAAAGCATTTGCTAAAGGAGTTCTTTTTCTGGTTTTACTTTCTTACAGTCGAACAAGCCAACTTTCAGTTTCAACACTATTGGAGATGTGTAAAGGTCAAGCAGGCGAGCTGGCAGTTGGGAGAGAAATACTTAAATCTGGTAATAACTCTTCATATACAATTAAATTATACAAGCAAATAATACTGGAATTTATCAAGTACAAGCATAGCAAAGAGAACAGTATTCCTGTAAACAGTTTGGAAGGGGGCTGATTTTGGCAAACAATGAATAATTCTGAATGATACAGTTCTGGTCTTTGTGTAGTCTCTGATCATAACACCTAATCTTCATTTTATCAACTTTTTTATAGGATCCATTGGCATTGGAGGTGTTGATTATGTCTTAAATTGTATTCTTGGAAATGAAATCGAATCTAGCAACTGGCAAGCACTGCTGGGGAGACTTTGTCTAATAGACAGACTTCTGTTGGAATTTCCCAGTGAATTTTATCCCCACATTGTCTGTGGAGATGTCTTGCAGGCTGATACCATAGTTGACAGGTACTTTTTTGTACTCTATGCAAATGTTACTCTTTGTAGTTGAATTTGTTTATAGTGATTTCATAAAAGTAGTAGTTCTAATTCCTGTAAACAAATAACATATATTTATATGTAAAGTGTGTTTGCTTTACAGAGTAAGTAGTTGTCTTTTTAACAACTTCTGACCTGTGCAGCATTTTTGAAGCACCAGTGCAACAATAAACCTCCTTGCTACTTCAGAACTGACTACTAAATACATTACTTTAAAATGGCTTTTTTGATACTAGTTAACAAGATTATGTCAGTTTATAAAAGACTGCATTTCTTTTTTTAGGTATAAGAAGCTTCTCTCCCTCTTAACTTTCGCCTTGCAGTCAATTGACAATTCCCATTCAATGGTTGGCAAACTGTCACGAAGAATATTTTTGAGTGCAGCAAGAATGGTAGCAAGAGTGCCCCATATTTTTGTAAAGCTGTTAGATATGTTGAGTGTGACAAGCTCAACTCATTATGCAAGGATGCGTCGACGTCTGATGGCAATAGCAGATGAAATGGAAATTGCAGAAGCCATTCAGCTTGGCATGGAAGAAATGCACTCTGGGGAATGCCGACATGAAGACTTCTTACACCTACCTGTGCCAGATAACTCTCCAGAAACTACAGAAAATAATACTCCTAATAATACTGTCCAGTTATCAGGGAAAAGTGGGAAAGGTTTAAGTGACAGAAAACTGAGTGCCAGTCCAGATGACTTTCCTGAGATGCTAGCTGGCCTTGCCATGGGACTTCCTGTTTCATCAGTAACCACTGAGCAACCAAAACCAGCCATTCAAACAAAAGGAAAACCCCACAGTCAGTGTGTGAACTCTTCTCCCTCATCCAGTCATTCCCAGTCACTATTCCCAACACTTCTGTCTCCATCAAACCCATCTGTACCAGCTGGCACTGTAACAGATGTCTCTAAACTCAGACCTCAGGGATTTGTTCCCTGCAAAATCCCCTCACCTTCTCCTCAAACACAGCGGAAACTTTCTCTCCAGTTTCAGCGAAACTGTTCTGAAAATAAAGAATCTGAGAAACTCTCTCCAGTTTTTACCCAAGCCAGGCCATTGCCATCCAGTCATGTACATAGGCCAAAGCCATCACGACCCACCCCAGGTGATGTGAACAAGCAAGGAGAAATCTTAAAAAGCGGTATGACACTTGACCTGAATGATATTTCACAGTGTGATGGCAATAGCAGTGCAGTTATACCAAGTGAAGAGACAGTGTTCACACCAGTAGATGAGAAGTGCCGGTTGGATGTTAATGCAGAGCTCAATTCCAGTATTGAGGACCTGCTTGAGGCCTCCATGCCAACGAGTGATGGCACAGTTACATTCAAGTCTGAAGTTGCAGTTCTTTCTCCTGAGCGGGCAGAAAATGATGATACTTACAAAGATGATGTAAATCATAATCAAAAATGCAAGGAAAAGATGGAAGCTGAAGAGGAGGAAGCTTTAGCTATTGCTATGGCAATGTCAGCATCCCAAGATGCCTTGCCAGTAATTCCCCAACTACAGGTTGAAAATGGTGAAGACATCATAATCATTCAGCAGGATGTAAGTATATGTATGAGAATTTAGGTTAAGTCTCAACTGAGGGTCACTGAAATTATAAAGCGGTGTTGTTGTATTTCAAAAGTGATAGAAAACACAAAGGTGCTCAATACTCTTTCATAGGAAATCAAATATAAATTTGAGGATACTAACGAATTCCTTCCATGTTATTAACAAATCTAGAGAAGGTGTTTGCAAGAGAAACACCATATCATGTATCAACATTTAAAGTGACAAAAAAGAAAGTCTAAAGTTGGGGAAGCCAGGAAAAAAACCCCAAAAATTTTAAGCAGGAGTAGAGCTGTACTGTCCTAATGCTTTACTTTGAAGGTAATTGTACAAAACCAAACTAATTTTTGAAAGAAAGAATGAGAAAAGATCTTGTCATCCTATCTTGAGAGAAGATGAAAACTACTTTATTAGTCAGCAAAAAAATACATGTCTATTTGCAGATAGACAAAAAGCAAATAATAATAGAGAAAAGGGATGTTGTATTTGTGATCCTTTGAGGCAACAACATGTAAAGCATAAAATTTGAGGGATAATTAAATAGAAAACAACCTGATTTTGGTTCTGTTTGCTATATCTGCAAGCTAAAGCCTTAATTAAATGTGAGACAAGGAATAGAAAAAAAAAGTTGTGCTCCTACTTGTATCCACTATTCTTGCCTTTCACCTTCATGTAGTAACGCAGAGGAAGCTCTGTTTCATGTAGTAGAGTATGTCGGTTACAGAATACTCTGGTGCTCTCATCTTAGCTGAAACCTGTATAACAAGCAGTGTCAGGGAGAGGAGGGGCATAAGCTTGAATATTTTCTAACACTTTAGAATGTCTGTATTTTAGATGCATGTTAGTAAACTTGGAATTGATTTTGAATTTAATTTGTAGACACCGGAAACCCTGCCTGGACATACCAAAGCAAAACACCATTATAGGGAAGATGCAGAATGGCTTAAAGGTCAGCAAATTGGTCTTGGAGCTTTCTCTTCCTGTTACCAAGCTCAAGATGTGGGAACAGGGACGTTAATGGCTGTAAAACAGGTAAATACTTCAGGAAAGTACCTCACTTTCTTATGTTTTCTCTTTCAGACCTCGTGTTCCTGCTTCTTCTACTCCCTGTCATGAGTTCTGACATAATACATAATTAAAAAAAACCTTTATGTGCATGTATTTACTTAATATATACAAGCTTTTTCAGTCTTCTTAATATATACAAGCTTTTAGTCTTCTGAAAAAAGTCCTTTGTTCTGTTGTCATTTTGTTCCATAGTTCTTCAAGTGCATTTTTGCTTCTGTCAAGTTCATAAAATGGTGGCTGAGTTGAGAATGGAGCCCAGATAACAATTCCAAATTAAAAACCTATTTGCAAGATAGCTATTTTAAATAGGTTCTCCTCATTTGTCAAGAATATTTTTCGTATAACTTTAAATGGAGGAAATGTGATTTAGTATTCGTTTCTTCTGATTTAACTTTGCTAACTAACTAGAAGCAGCTTGGAGGCAAGTATTCTTACTATTTAAATTAATAGATACAGAAGTTGTGGCTGAGAAGAGGCATATGCTGCAGTTAAGATTTTTTAAGGTTTCAGGTGTGAGTAAATTGTTCATACTAGAGCTGCCCTAGGACTGAATGAATAGTAACAAAATAGAGGGAATTTTAGTCCCAACACTCTTATCAGTTCTACAATGAACTTACACCTATGAAATAGATAAAATGTTTTGAAGTTGCTCAAGGAAAGAGTATGTGCCACCAGTTATTCCTCCTTTGAAACTCTTTTGCTTATGAAAAAGTGGGACTGTCCATGTGGTCCCGGAGAGATGATGATGGTGATACCTGGGAAAATTCCCTGCAGCATACCATTATGTCATATTTAGTATGGATCACAGCTCAGATTGGCTCCAATTCCATTGCTTCTTATCTGTCAAGTTGAATTTTTTGTAGGAGCTTTAGTTATGAAACACTTATTATTTAACTGGTAAAGTTTTATAAGTGACACTCAGGATCTCATTTCAGGCCTTTTCTTTCTTTCTTTTCCTCAATATCTGGAAACCAAGAGTTTTTTCCTAGTTTAAAGCGAGTTGAAAAGAGGGATGTTTCCCCACTCTGTACTTGGAAAAGATTTTGTTTGTACCCTAGAAGATTGCTCTTAATTTTCTGTGACTGTCTCACATGGAGATACGTTCTCCATGCTGATGGGGTTGGAGGTAAAAAAGTAGTTCCAGATGGTGAAAACCATCCATTCTTGCTGCTGTACTGAAAGGTGATTACAGGACTTGTACTTAAATTAGTAAATCTGAATACCATATTTCAAAACAGGTGACATATGTCAGGAACACATCATCTGAGCAAGAAGAGGTGGTTGAAGCACTGAGGGAAGAAATAAGGATGATGAGTCATCTAAACCATCCTAACATTATTCGAATGTTGGGTGCTACATGTGAGAAGAGCAACTATAACCTTTTTATTGAATGGATGGCAGGTAAACAACTGGTGGAAATATCATTTGAGCCTTGAAATATGTAGTGTTGCGTTGCTTGAGATTGTAAATTTATCTTTTCATTCCTGTGCTCACAATCAGTATAAAGGTCTACTTACACAACAGCTGAAGTGGTCGTAGCAATATTCTTAATGGTGCTAAATTCCAAATCCTTTTGTGATTTGGAATTTTCCATACCTAATCTGTTAAAGCAGTTGGAAACCCTGACCTTTCCTTCCATTTCTGACTCCCAAGTGAGAAGTTTTAAATTTTGATTCATTTCCAACTGAAGTGACTGACTCTCAAACTGTTGCATTTTCAGTGTATCTGTGTAGCTATAGGTTATTATTAAAAATAACTTTGCTAGAAAGTTTGGAATACCTGTAATTTATTTTTGTCCCGAGATTTTTCATAAAAATTGTGTCAGGCATTGTGCAGAGGCATTAAAGAACATTTAAAGTAAGTTTCAAATAACAAGTAGTAAGTAGTGCTTTTGGAAAAATTAATTCAGACCTTAAATCTCTTAACTGGTAGCCTAGTAAAAAAAAAGTGAAATATTTTCATAATTCTGTAGAGCTGGGACAAGAAAATCTATCTTTATTTTGAGAAGTAGTTTTATTAATTTATGAATGTGATTATATGTTGCTGCTGTCCAGTTACCAAGTAGTGTTTTATACATCTTTATTTGCTGTAAATGAAAGCATTGCACCCTAAATTATGGTCAGAATGCTAATATGAAAAGCCCCCAAGTATGTGTTATTACAAGAAGTAGTGCAAGAAATATTTTCTCAAAATCTAGAATGCTAAAACTTTTAAGTGTAATTTTTTTCTGAAATATTATTGTTTAGATAGTTAAATGTCAGGAATTGGGTTTACTTCATTCAAGCCCAGGCTATATTACAGTACTTAGAGAGAAAATTGGAAATTCAAAATCTTGAGAATCTGTTACCAGCTTTTAAAAATAGAGGAAGATACTGCTTTTCCTTGCTTGTCTGTGTAATTCTGTGTATTGGATGATAACAAACATAAATTAAAATATTAAGAGGGAATACTTGCGGGAGGTTGCCTTTACCTATTGCCTCAAAAAATAGTTAATGTTCTGCTGTTTACATGTTAATGTGAAGTGTGGATAAAGTGTTGTTTTTAAAGAAGTATGAAATTGTTAGGTTGCATGAAGACTTTTGTCTTTAATGTGTACAATTCAATTTAGAAAGTAATTGAGGAGTGAACTACATCACTTTTTGCCTATGAAATTATTTCAATTTTTGGGGTAGGGAGAAATATAAATTAGTAATACTAATATAAAGTTTGAGGTTTAGGATGCAGTGTTGCACTCTGTTAACAGAATGTGGAAGTGTTGATAGAATGTACTGTTTTGTCTTTTAGGGGGTTCAGTTGCTCACTTGTTAAGTAAATATGGAGCCTTCAAAGAATCAGTTATTATTAATTACACAGAACAACTTTTACGTGGCCTTTCTTACCTCCATGAGAACCAGATAATCCATAGAGATGTTAAAGGTGAGAATAACTGATCTATTCTTTTAGAAGGAGTATTCAGAAAGCAGTATATGTTTTGGCTTGAGACCTGTTTGTTTTGTCAGATATCATCTCAGGAGTGGTATTTCTACTGGGTTTGTCTGATCATTTATAAGAAACTCTATTGCTGAAATTAATCAAAATGTTTGTGGCAAGCTTGTGGCATTTGGTACCTGTACTAATAGTTTAGAAAATGTCTGAGTTGGTTCAAATAAGATAGAAAGTTGCTATACAGTTTTAAAACTACTGCTACTTAAATGAATGTAAATGTCTACGTTGAAATGATAGTAAAACCTGTGAAAAAACCAAGATAAAGAGGCCAGATTTCTAATGTGTGGAGATACTGCGATGAATTTTCTTCCTTCATCCTAATTGAACATAAATACAGTTGTACGCTGAGTAACATGTGAATGTAACTGGGAAATACCAGTCTTACTGAGCTTTTCCCTTTAATGTCACTATAGGTGTCCATGAACTGGATGTATATTTATATAAGAAGAATATATTGATGGCAAATGTGTCTTTACTAATTCTTTTTGAAACAGTAAATCTTTACATTGCTTGTCATGATTTTTAAAGCAACCCAGAGTTGCTTGATAATGAAATAACTTCAAATTTCATGAGGAGCTGCAGGCAATGAAAGCCTCCAGGACTTTTGGTCACCATTTTCTTCCATTTTACCATCTCCAGGCATTGTTCCAGCATCCTGTGTGTTTGCCCTTCTTCGAAAGTTTGATTGTCTCTCAAAATCTCTTGAACAGCCTCAAGCTGTGTGCAGTATCATTCAGGCATAACAGAAAAGTGTGGTTATTAGACCATATCCTTGATTTTTAGGTTCCCTTGATACTGAGGTGGGGAATGTCAAACTGTTTTATAATTTTGAGGTGCAGGGAGGAAAATTGTCAAGTGTCTGTTCATCCTTTTCCCTTTAATAGAAAGCCAACTAGTAGTATTTTTATTGTGCTGTTGACAGGTGCCAATTTGCTAATTGACAGCACAGGTCATAGATTAAGAATTGCTGATTTTGGAGCTGCAGCCAGGTTGGCATCAAAAGGAACTGGTGCTGGTGAATTTCAGGGACAATTGTTGGGAACTATTGCATTTATGGCACCAGAGGTAAGATACCAATTTTTAAAGTTATTTCAAAAAGTTTGTTTGCATTCTTTAAGCTAATTCATATAGCCAAATAACAGAAATTTGCTGTATATGCTTCAGATGTGTTTTAAATGCCTTTGTTCTAAAGATTAGGAATGATTCCAACATGGTGATGATAAATTTCTTTCTTTCTGTCATTGTTTCAAGTAGTTTGCTATAAGATACTGTTATCATGAGTGTTGTTACTAATGCCAAAATGACCATTTGCTCAAAAACTAGCCATTGCAAGGTACTTTGCTTGCCACTTGCTCAAGTATTTTATTTACTAGATCTCTAGACCTGTGTAAGTCTTGTGGCATTTACATCACTGGTCACTCTCTTAGCCTGAAATGTTAATCAGAATACACTTTTTCGATGATATGTTGAGGTTTACTTCTAAATTACTTAGAGCTAAGAGACTTTGAATTGTATAATCTGATTTTTGATGTCTGTCTGTTCAGGTCCTGAGAGGTCAGCAATATGGAAGGAGCTGTGATGTGTGGAGTGTTGGCTGTGTTGTCATAGAAATGGCTTGTGCTAAACCTCCTTGGAATGCAGAGAAACACTCCAATCATCTTGCTCTGATATTTAAGGTAAGGTATTTTGTTATTACAAATATACTACAAAAGATGACAAGTAATCTTGTACACAGCGATGTGAATTTTAGAAAAGTGTGCATGTAGCAGGGATTGTTGCAATTGGGTTTTTTTTATGTTGGAGCTGTTAGAACAGAAGCAATACTGGTACCAGTATAATCATACTTGCTTCTTAAAAAAAAAAAAAACAAAGAAACTGATACCAGTAAAAAAGATACTAATACATTATATTCAGAGTCATTATAGAATGGTTTTGGAAAGGACCTTAAAGATTATCTGGTTCTACCTTCCCCACCATGTTCTGGGGCACCTTCCAGCAGACCAGGTTGCTCAGAAATGTCTAATCTAAGATATAAAAATATAGTGTAACAAGCTAAAAAAAAAATTAGGAATAGAGTGATCGTAAATTCGGCAGAAGATTGGGATGTTAACTTTTTCTTACAATCATGTAAAATACAGAAGCTCTTTCTTCCATAAACCATTTGTGCAGGTATTCACATTTCACAGTGGGGAAGCTCCTTCTTTAAAAGCCTAATGTTCCATGATCAGATCTTGCTGAAAGATATTTTCCATTATGCCATGCTGTATATGATTTTTTGCCCCTTCCTTTGCTTGCTAGATCATTCATCTTGGCATTCATGTTTCATACTAAAATCAGTTAGTTATATTTAATTCTAAAGGTCCAGTTGAACTGTAGGTATGAATGAAGAAAATACTGGTGCAAGTGAAGGAAGTATTTGCAGAAAACAGACATTTAACAGCAGTATTCAGATATGTTCTAAGTAAAATCATTGGTGCTAAGAGATGTAATTGTCTTGGTTCTGCATCACTGTGAATCTGGTGATGCCACCCTAGTGTTCCCAGTCATCCTGCTTTAATCCAGCTAGATAAAATGAAAATTAATTTGGTTAGGAGGGATCTGTGTTTTTCTGAGAAATATTTGCATTTGGGTAGTAGCAGAAATACAGTAAAGGCAGTGCAAGAAAGCACACCCAGTTTACTTCTTGTAGTGTAACATCGCTCAGCTTAATCTCTCTCCATGGTGACTCATGCCAGTTAACAGTGAAGGCAGCTAGTACACTAAAGAATGTCCGTATGTGTGCTGTATGAGCTTTTTCTGTGGCCTGCTGTGAGATGATCACTGCAAGATCTTGCTGTGAGGAGAACTTTTAGAGAAAAGTATCAGGAAGGAGTCAAACTAAAAAGCAATAGGCATAAGGACAATAAACTGAAAGTAGTAATGTAATCTTCGAATTGCGGTAGGAAACATGCTGAATGGAGAAGAGTTCATAAATCTAACTCATCAGCTGAAATGATCAGTTTGTGGAATGTTTGTGGGCTAGGAGAGGGGCCATAATCACTGATTTCTAAAAAGTTATTTCCCCTTGTTCAGATTGCTAGTGCAACTACTGCTCCATCAATCCCTACACATCTGTCTCCAGGCTTGAAAGATGTGACTCTTCGGTGTTTAGAACTTCAACCTCAGGACAGACCACCTTCAAGGGAGCTGCTGAAACACCCAGTCTTCCGTACTACATGGTAGCTACTTATTTGTAAGGCTGAAATACTGAAGAAAATGCTACTGAATATACAGTAACTGTCTTGCAGTGCAGTTATGTGCAGCAAATGATATTATTCTGCTGGCCTTAATGATATTTACATTAAGAACATAAGGCCAGTGGAGGACCCTACCTAAGTATGTGATTGACAAATCAAGATCTTTACCTAAGCTCAGTATGCAACATTTGACAATTCATGCAGAGATTTGTAAACTGTGCCTTTTCAAACATCTGGCTCTATGTTAACATAAAAACATTTTTCCTTAAATCTGCATGATTATTTAGCAGGTAAGTGATTTTTATTTAATTTAGAGCACTGTTTCAGCACTATTAGAAGCTGAGAGGCTCTAGATCTATTTTAGTATTGCAATCACTGTTCAATTTCACATGTAGATGCTCTGCAATTAGTAAGTTTTCAATACTGGTTAAAAGGACATTCTGTATCTGTCCCTTTTAATTACCTGATGCTCTCTGAGTAACAAATCCAAATATTGATGGAAACTTTAAAAAAAGCATTTGCCTTCCTGTAAAGTAAGAGCAGGCACTCATGGTTCACTGTGCATTTACTGCTGGCCATGTAATTTCTTTTGAAATCAAAGTTTGTTTTCTTTGTATTTTTAACTTTCATGAAAAGGGGATATTTTAAAATAGTCTTTAGAAAAAAAGATGCAAGCTGTGTCATGGAATATTTTCCTGACACAAGAGTTTAAAACCAGATTTGCTGGAAATCTGGGATAAAATGCCACCTTCAACAAGGATATGTTGAAGGCTCTGATAGTGTAGGTTATTTAATAAACAAGATTGTTCTGTATAAAGCAACTTAGTCTGAACCATGCTAGAAGTTGAGCCTTTTTTTTCATATAGCAGTTTCTTCTGGCAAATCGTGTAGAGAAGTTTCATGTCAAGGGCCCCCCAAACCCCGCTTCCATTAAAATTTTTATGGGAGACTTTGGCATGTACTTCAGTGTGAGCAGGTGCCAAATGAGCAAATCTCATTCTTTGTGTAAAGAAACTGAGGTTACATTCTCTACTGATAACAAGTTTTACCTGCTGTTTTCCTTCTGCCGTACATCATCTATTTACTGTAGCCATTAGTGGTAATTTAATTTGAAAATGTTAAGAATATTACCATAAGAAAGGTATTTATTTTAACAACAAACAAACTTGGACTTGAAGATCAAGATAAAGTAAAATGTGAAGTAAAGCTTCACCTTTAGTGCAAAACTTGTTGGTTTTTAGGAGATGTGGGGGTTTTTTTTAAACAGGTTTTTAAAATTATTTTAAAGGCAGGTTTTTAGATTCTGATGCATGTAATTCTGAAGGAAAATGGCAGCTTTTTCTTTTGCTTTTTTAAAAAATGGGGATCTTTTTTAATCTAATAATGATTGTGTTTAATCCATTTTGAAAAAAATACTGTTCATGTTATAACTCTTCAGAAGCCAGTTGGATTGTTGGACTCAAATAGAATTGGTTATTTTCAAAGACTCAGGACAAACTAAATAAGCTATAGTACCTTAAAAGTGTATAATACAAATTGGAAGCAAGACATCTTAAAGATAAGTTTACATGAATGATAGTGCTCATACTAATAAAAAAAAAAAAAAAAAAACAACAAACCATGTCATTAGTTGTGAATATGTTTCTTTTGGAAATTATACATTCCTTTGTTTTTGAAGATTGGCAGACTTTGAAGAGTTAAAAAGATAATACCGAAATGTGAAGTTTGGTAGCTCTGTTTTGTACTTGACATTTTTTTGACCACTTTAGAATTTCTCATTCTAATAAGATTGTTTCCAAGTCTTTCCTATGTGCAAGCTTTAAAGGATGCACTCTTGCCAATTCATGTACTGGAAGATCAGTTTTCAGATTAATACTGTTTCTGGCAGAAATGTAAACTGTGTAAACTGATGAACCTCAGCTAATCAGTATTACTATGTAGATCACCATGCCTACCACATTTCAAACTCAAACTGCCTCTTAGGTGTCCAAATGCGTTTGTTTGAGTTTGCATTTCCCTCGGCTTGCTGGTAATTGTGGTGTTTTTAAAATGGATATGTGATGTAATATTCTTATTTTCTTTGGATCAAAGCTGGACTGAAAATTGTATTGTGTAATTATTTTTCGTGTTCTTAATGTTATTTGGTACTTAAGTTGTAAATAACGTCTACTGCTGTTTATTCCAGTTTCTACTACCTCAGGTGTCCTATAGAGTTTCTTCTACCAAAGTTCACTTTCACAATGAAATTATATTTGCTATGTGACTGATTCCTAAGACTTCCAGGGCTTAAGGGCTAACTTCTATTAGCACCTTACTGTGCAAGCAAATTTTACAGAAATCTCTGGGTTAAGAAATTTGGCTTCATTGTATCCTTTGTTATTTTAAATATATCAAGATATTTTAATTAAAAGTTTTTACCCCATTGAACCAATTTTATATAGTATAATTTGTACGTATTTTGGTGGTTTTTGTCTTTATAGTAAATAAAAGTTTTTGAACAAACTTTGTCCTTTGCTTACTGTAAGACAAACACATTCCTTTTACTGATGGAAATAAAATATTTCTGGTACACTTCACTGTTCATACACAATTTCATACACTTGCTATATCAAGACTTATTTTCTAATAAAGGGCAGCAACACAGACTAATTTTTTAAAAAATTAATGATAAAGAAAGGAACTTGTCATGTGACAGCACTGTTACCTACAAATCTCACTTGATTATGCCTTCAAGCCAGAAATTGTCTAAATTTTGCATTGCTGCAAAGGTAACAATTATCTGTTCAAGTGAGCTGGTTAAGTCAGTTCTAGAACCATTGAAGTGTGTTGGAAGTCAATCTGTTGTTTTATGTTTCTGGTGAAATAATTCTTTTGGTTAAGATTTTAATAGCAAACATAAGCCTTTTATTATTCAGGCAATCCATACGTTGCAAAGCTAGAGCTTGTTTCAGTTCTTGTGTTTCTGCAGGTATTTTTTAAATTTTAAAAATTAATAATTTTTTATGGAAACAGATTTCAACTGTAGGCTTTCTTGTGACTATAAATTCTGTATTTCAAAGGACTGCAGTTTTTATTATTTTTATTAGGCATGAGACTTTCTGCAGATAGATACAAGTGTATCAATTCAGAAAAAACTGGCAGCAGAAATCTTCAAATAAATTCTAATACCTGATTTCTCAAATCAGAAAAATGTACTACCTGAAATGTCGGAAAGGAAAATACATGGCAGGGATTAAGTAGGAGATAAACTTACTGTAATGTATCTGATTTCCTGTAGAAGTTCTGAATCCTACAGTACTGTGTCCTACTTGTGATGTTGCAGTCTCCTTTTTAGGAACGAGGGATGGCAGAAATCACTGGTGCCCAGCAGATGACAGTAAACTTCAAAGACACCTACTTAGGGAGGCAAGTATGTGCACAGGGCATGTTCAGTTCTTGCACAGGGAAAGGGTAAGCTCCATGCCTGGTGTGACTTCTCCAGTGAGAATAAAACCACATTTCTGCCTGTTGGTCATAGGTTGAAGTCTGATGGCATTTCATCTTTGCAAGTTCTCTCTCGATGCTAAGGAGTGCCTCCAGAACATGTTGGAATGTCACATATGTCCTTTCATCACATGAAAGTGGGCAACTTGTGTGCATGGCAGTCAGCCCACCTCCCAAAGTTCTCTATTTCCCTTACTAAATTTTCACTCATTGCTTAGTCTTCCTTAGTGACCTGTCACTGCCTTACTTTTAAGAGCCACGGTATGCATGTGACGTGGGGAACATGTCTGCTGTTTTGTGGTTATAGCACATGGCTGCTGAAACCAGAGTTGCAAGTCTTTATGTGAGACCTTTCTTCCCTGTAATTACCGAGGAAGGCCAGGAGATGGCAGGAAGCACTTTGTGACAGCCACTGTGCCTTTTCCTGCAGTTTCTTTCAATTTCTTCAGTTCGGCACTAGCTCTGCACTAAGCTCCTGTTCTTGGAAAAGATGAGGCAGGCCAACAGTGGAATTGAAGCGATTGTGGAATAAATCAAGGCACAACTTTAAGAATTTGTAAAGCTCTGAGATGGTAAGTTAATTCTGATAGTTACATTGCTTTGGTGGGCCTGTCTCAAATTTCCCAAACCCTTGCCAAAATTTCAGGTCCAGAGGAAGGACTGTAACCCCTTAGAGTGTTTTAAATGTCTGATTTCTCTGTTTACTCCACAACAAATTCTCAAATGCTCTGTATTTTTTAAACTGCTTTCCAAATAAAGTAAAATACATACATATGTGTTCTTTTTTCCCAGTTTAATGTGTAATAAATAGGTGTAATTCATGCTGACAAAATTGAAACAGTAATCAATATTGATACAGTAATTAATACTTGGAAATAATAAAACAGTTAAAGGTGTAATGCCAAGAAAGAAAGGGAGAGGAGGCGCTCTCCCCCCTTCTCCTGCAGATGTTCAGAACAGGAAGAAGCAAGAGATAACTATTACTAAATTTATTTGGAAGAGAGGAAAATTTGGTTGTACATCCAGGAAAATGCTAATTATGTGAGATTTATTGCTTTGATGCTAAAACATAATATTGGCTTGTATGATACTAGCTTTGGCTTACATTATACCAGCTTGGTGTGCATGTGTAATTGAAAAGGTGAATCAAAGGACACTGAGGAAGAGGAGAGGCCTTCATCAGGGATGACCCCCAAAGAGTGGTGCAACCACCTGAAAATGGTGGAGCATGCGTGGTAAAGGTGGAAATGAGGGCAGAGATACAAGTGTGACAAATCAAAAATGGGAGGAGATAATAATGACATACAGCATAAAAGGGAATTTTGGCTTGGCAAGCTTGGCCGTGAGGTGACAGGGGTCAAGCCCTGCCCTCCGTACCCTGCGCTACCCCACGCGGTTATTTTTGCTTCTATGCTATTATAAGAACCTAATTATCCCTTATTTTAACCAAATTATATTGTCAATATTTCAAGTGTATTCAATTTTATATATTTTAAGCTACTTAATTAAAATTGCTGCTACATTTCATTTCATTGGGTTTCTTTTATGATGGGATAATTGGGCAAATGTAACAATTAGCAGTGTTAAACTAAAACTGAAGATGAGCAGCATCCAAAGATTTAAATTTAATGAAACTGGGTATCCAAGCAGCCAAAGGACAACAGTGGCCAAAAATGGTAACAGTACCCTTATCTTTACACCTCTGGTGGTTTGTAGAGAATTATTTGGGGACCATTGCTAATTTCTGAAGACCAATTGCTGAGTGATTGTTTTCCTCACTAGAGTTTTTTTAAATTAGCTTAGAGATAAGTGATGGTAGAATGTGGCACCAAAAGGGTTATGCCCCTGTTTGTAAGTGCTCATGATTTGTAGTATAATCCTTCAATCTGTGTACTCCGATGCTGCTGCTTGCTGTACATCAGTCAGTGGGAAGCACCTTTAAATCTGCAGTAGCTTATGATGCTACAAAGTACAACGCATGTCTCCTCGTTACCACAGCCACATACTGGCTAAAACTGTGGACAGAGTGTAACAAGGCTCACGTCTATAACTGAGCCACTCTTTTTATGACATGGATCACAACTCTGGAGGACAAATCTTAGGAGGAGCAGCTGAGGGAGCTCGGGTGGGGGTGGGGATGGGCTCAGCCTGGAGAGAAAGAAATTCAGATGTGACCTGCCTGAAAGGATGTTGGAGCCAGGCGCGGGTCGGCCTCTTCTCCCGGGAAACAGGATGTGAGGATGTGGCCTTAAGTGCTGCGAGGGAAGTTCAGGTTGGATATTAGGAGGAATTTCTTCACAGGGAGGATGATTAGACGTCGGAATGGGCTGGCCGGGGAGGTGGTGGAGTCGCTGTCCCTGGAGATGTTTAAGGGGAGATTGAACAGTGATACTCACTGTGGTGTTTGGTCATAGGTTGGACTCGATCTGAGAGGTCTTTTCCAACCTAATTAGTTCCGTGACTATCTGAGGCACTAACAGCCCTTAGCATCGCTAGAAGCAGGCACTGGATGATTTTGGAGAGGTGATCTGACAGAGTAAGGAGTGGTCTTTAACGGCCGCTTCTAGATAATTTTTAAACCACCTTTTCATCTGATCTTGTCTTTTGGGATTGTTCAGTACAACACAGAAGGAGCAACGTAGCATTGTTCCAAGAGAACTGTGTGTATTTCCATATGTAAGTGCCCACCCAGGAGCTATGCGTTTTCATTCCCGGTGTCTGCAGCTTTCCCGGTTCTGGGTATTGCGCCTCCTTACCGGCGGCGCGGAGCTAGACCCGGGCCCGCGCCCTCGGCTCTCGCAGCTTCCCCTCACGGCCCAGCCGCCGCTCGGCGCCCGCCGGCGGCTCGCAGCCAATGGCAGTCCAGGACACAAACGCGCCGGCGTGTGTCCGGAGCGCGGATTGGTTGTTCCCGTTTGCGCGGGCGCGGCTCGGCAGGGGGGCGGGGCCGGGGCCGTGAGGCTGAGGTCGCCATGCTGCGGGAGCTGCGGCGGCGCTGGCGCTCCTACAAGTACCGCTTCGTGCCCTGGCTCGCCCTCAACCTCCGCCGCCAGCGCAGGTGAGGCGCGGAGAAATGCCCCGGGCGCCAGCCCAGACCCCGCTGCCCCTCGTCGGGATGGTCTGGGGCGCCGCAGGAGCTCACTCGGGTTTGACACTCAGAAGTGCTTCAGCATTGGTCTCCCCTCGGCTGTCATAAAATTCTTAGTCAGACACCTTAAAATGGTATTTAACGTTGAAGATAGATAGATAGATAGAAAGGATAAGAAAAATAATTTATTGTTGGTAAGATGTGTATGCCCTACTTCAATCGTAAAAGTAGCGTTTGAATTTAACTTGTTACGACATGCTTGTAAGTAACAAAATTAAAACAAGTAACTAAATTAAAACCTTCCTTGCCCATGCAATATTTGTCATGCCTCATTTAAAGTGTAATGAGCTGTTTGTATTTTTTTAAATAAACATGATAATTTTGGTTTTAGTGCTTTTTTAAATTAAGAGCTCAGTAGGGTTTAACCTACTTGTGGTAAATACTCAGAGATGATGATTTATAGTAGAACAGGTACCAGTTTTTATTAAACACTCTTTTAGTGTTTTAACAGTGGCTTTAGCTTGAGCAAGCATGAAAAAAGCTTGGGGTTTTCTAAAACAACAAGTGTATCAAAGTTACTGGTGCTGCAAAATGGCTCTTTTCTATTTAGAAAAAAAAAGGTAACATATGCTTCTTATTTTAAAATTTTGTTTTCTTTACAGGACCCTTCGATATGTTCCTGAAAGCTCTCAAGACAAAATTATTGCTGATGAAGATGTTTTTGAAACACTGCTGAAAACATTTAAAGCTCTGTTCATAAATGACTTCAGTAGACAAGCAGATATTCTGGCCTTGCTTCCAGAAGTCAAGTGTCAATATCTGGAATTACTTACTGTGGAGCAGAAGCGGTCAGAAGTAAATTCTTGTAACCATCAGGGTCAGCAGGTGTTTAGTCCTGAGGAAGTTTTGTTTAACACGCTTGGGTTCACTGTTAGCAGAGAGCGGAGTTCGCTGGTGTCTGCTGGAACTGGAGTCTTTGTTACCAGAGGTTTTGTTCCGAAAGGGACGGTTGTGTCCATGTATCCTGGTAATGGAGCGTTCTTATTTTTGATTAAGTTTGATAGGACTTGTAACCATCTGATCGTGGAATGCCAAAGATCTACACTAATTTTTATTCTATGGGTTTTTTCTTTCTGTCATTCCTTAACAAAATCGCTGGTTAGGCTGTGTGAAAATATTTATAAACTATCTAGAGTTATTTTGGAAATACAAAAAACAATATTGGGAAGGATAATTTTGTTTATAAAAAAATTTTAGTACTTAAAGCCTGATTTTCCTGCAGCTGTAAAACCTGTTCCAGATCCTTTAAATGTAAGTGCACAGGAGAAATTTAAAGTAGATTAACAGAACAGTTTAATTCCTTGGGGTTTCCATTTTGGTTCAGGATTTGAAAAATGAGGTTTGAGATCTCCACTCAGGTCAGTAGACAATTGCATGAGCTTCTTCAAAGTACAGAAGGACAAAATGGAGAATGAAAATAAAACCTTCATTTAGCAGAACTTTGTTCCATGAAGTGTGTTTGGAAAAATCAATACTTCTGTCTTCCTTATTTCTTGGAACTGTATTTGCATACATTTCTCAAAAAGGTTTGTAATTCTATCAGTATGGTCAAGCTAGCAGCTCTGCTGAGTTGCTTTGGGTTTGTTTCTGTTTCATCTGCCAGCAGAATCATCCCCTGTGGTCTCTGGCTTGTGCCAGCGATGCAGCATCAGGAGCAGTCCCAGCATTCACTGGACAGTGGAGTGCACTTTTTGCAGTGCCTGCCCATTGCCATTGATTACTCGTGAACTGACTGGTTGTTAAGTGACAGCCTGCCACTTTCACAGCTCACTTCAAATTTCAGGCACATACTAGATGTGAGCATAGGCTCATTCAGAGTCTCCTGTGACAGCTTTTCTGGCAAAACAAGAGGATGGGCTGTTGAAATGCCTTCTCAGGGTAAGGACCTGCCAGGCTGGGCAAGGGACCTGTGTACAGGGACTGCAGCCTGCCTGGGGCCTTTGCCTGGCTCCTTGTGAGATTGCAGTGCAGGATTTCTGCAGTGAAGTGCTGAAGATGTAGTGGGTGTGAGGGATGCAGGACAACGATTTCATGAAAATTGGCAAGCCAGTCAGCTTGCCGGTTGCTTTTCTCTGCTTGGAAGTCTTGGCAGGTTAAATCCTCTCCTCAGATTTGGGAAACAGCCTACTGAAATATTTTTTTCTGGGTTTGTCATTTTTCATCTCCTGGACCAAACAAAATCCCTGTAGTAATGGAGAGAGGTGTTTCAGATTCTTTGCTGAATCTGTGTGTGTTTTTCAGAGTCCTGATGTAGTAGTAATAAAACAACTTAGTATCTTAACCTGTGTTTTCCTGAACACAGTATGACCTGATGTTTTCATCTCTGAAGCACGCTAGTTGGATGTAAGGCTTCATCCACCTCTCCCAAGCATATTTGGTTCAGGTCTTCTATGATTTTCTGTGGGGCATCTCTCTTTGTAATATATCAGCTCATTTAGTTGAGATGGGATTTTTTACACAAAAAGTTGTGTCTGAAAGCTTGTAGGTTTACAGATGTCAGTGTCACTTAGTGAGAGGGGACTTCTGTCCTACCCACTGTCTCTCCTTTGAGTTTCTGTGTGGAGGGGGCTGAAGGCCCATTCTGACAGTTAACTTACTTTCTTTTGAAATAATATCTGTCTTGCAACAGGTACAGTATACAGAAAGCATGAGCCCATCTTTTTCCAGTCCCTTGGCAATCCCTTTATTTTTAGGTGCATTGATGGTGTCCTTATTGATGGGAACGATAAAGGACTGTCAAGATCAGTGTACAGGTAAGCAGAAGAAATAGAGAATTATCACTCATCTGATTTAAAACAGGGGTACTCCTCATTTTAGTACCTTGTTTCTTACCCTGAGTTGTACAAGATTGTCATCCACCTGTGCATTGCTCATAATACAAACAGCACAGGGATGAGAGATGTTGGATGTGATCCATTATGTACTTGTGTCTTCACCTGTAACATCAGTGAGATGCATTTTGATGCAGAGACTTTCCTGTACAGAAAATAATTGTACTAGAGCAGGATGTAGTGTAAAAGTATTGAAATGTTTCTGAGCTGTTACTCAGACCTGCTTACTTCATTAAGTCCAAGTCCCTGCTCCTTGTGAGACTACCTAAAACTGAACCATGTGACTAGGACCATCACACACGTGTTCCTTGAACTGTGACAGATTTGGTGCTGTGGCCATTCCCTAGAGGAGCCCTGTGACTGGCCACCCTCTCAGTGGAGAATCTTTTCGTAATGTCCAGTCTGAACTTCCCCTGACACAGCTAACTGGTTATTTACCTTAAAATGCAATTTGTGTTTAAATATGATGTGAAAAGAACTAGGAGGTTGATATAAAATAATAGCTAGTTTGAATAGTAATACCCACTAATACCAGATTTTAATTTCTAGAATGAGTTGAAAGCTAATATTGTAATGAGTCTTTGCATTTTAAGAGATGAGTGAAAGGTCTATAATGGCAACATGAGATGTTGGTTTGTGGAAGAGTGTGTGGTAGTTTTGTGCAGGTTCTTCCACCAGAGTCTGAAGGACATCACAGAGTAATGGGAGCTGTTGGTCTATGCACATGCCCTCCACCCCATGTGGGTTGGGCAGCTCTTAAGTTTATGCAGTGACTGTGGCCATTCGTACAGAGGAGGTAAGATATCCTGTTAGACGAAGGAGCCGTGACCCACACTAATGCTGTCGGGCATTTCAGGTCTTGCAACAGAAGAGATCAACTTGGCCCTTTTCAAATGAGTGATGAGAGCTGGCTCACAGCCACCCTGCAAAACCCACTGGCAGTGGGACAGTATGTCAACAACTGCTCACGTGGTAAGTAGCCAGGTAAATTTTCCAAGTATGAGTTTGGCTTTATGAATACAAATTATTTTGAAGGTGACACAGAGAATAGGAAATTGATCTGGGGGGCAGTAGTGCTGTTTAAAACAAGCACTTAGGTAGTAAAACTTTTCTGAGGTTTTTTGTCACAGCTGAATGTTAGAATCCTTCCCTGCAGCAACATTTCAAATGTTCTTTTTCTTTTCTCACTGATGCCCCACTTTCCCTCCTGGTATGTGAATGAAAGGCACACACCCAAAAGTGAGGTGGTGGGAAAGGATATCTGGCAAAGTACCACCAAGACAGTTTAGAGTTGCAGATCAACTTCTCCAGTATTGTTCCAGGAGGCTTCATGAGAAAACTATACACAGTGACATGTACATTAAGATTCTATCACTGCTCACTTTGAACTGTAAGACCTTTTTTAGACTTACATTTATGCACAAAATCTAGGAAACTGTTGTTGTAATCGCACTTGTTGGACCTGAAGAAGGGAACTACTTATTCTGTGTCACTGTTGGTCTTAAGTAACTCACAGGAACAGTTGTACTACAGAGAATTGAATTGATACCATACTCAGCTTCTAAGTGGCTTTCATAGCCTGCATTGTGCTGAAGATTCTCTGCCTCCAAGTAGCATTCAGAAAGGTTGCTGGATGAGCAAACTGGGGATTGGCACAGAGGTACAGGGGTGTCCCATGAAACTGTTTCTTCCAGGTGATGTCTGTGTAAGAGGTGATTTTCTCCCTGCCTGTATTTCTGACATGTTTTGCCACCAGGCAAAAACATTTTCCAATTTTTTTAATTGTAAAAGCAAACACTGTGTATTTGGAACTATTAGCAGCACTGTAAGCTACCCCTGGCACTAAACAAGATGTGCCTCTTCGCTGACATGTTGATAACTGGGCAAACCTCCTGTACATGATTGCGAACCTCGTGTAATTCAAAATAGGCCTTCAGAGGAGTGCAGTACCTCCCAGCAGAGGAATGGTTTTCAGTCTTGGTGAAGCATCTGGTTCTTCTATAGCAGCACATTTGATGTTTTTACACATCTCTTAAGCTCTATCTAATAACTTTTTTTTTATTCCTAGAAAAAGCAGCAAACGTGTGTTATCAAGAGTTCGATGTGCCAGGACATTTTCCAGTAGAATTGAAACAATATCTTCCAAACATCGTCTACAGCCATGATATAGAGAGGTTGGCAGCAAATGAAAGAGCTCGTAGATTTGTATTATACAAAGCATACTGCATGTGTAAAGAAAAGACAGACATGGTTGAAAAATAACAAACCATATGAAGATGAGTTGCACAAGAAGTGTGTAACTGTATGGGAGAGTTACCTCTCTGAATAGACTAATTTTAATTACGAGACTAATTTTTTTTCCTCATTTTCACACATGAAATCAGTGTATCTGAAGATACTTTTACAAGCAGTGTTGCACTATAGTGCAATTCTACTGAATCCCATAAAGCAGTAGTTGTGCTTTGTATTACAGTGCTGAGGATTTTCAGTACATATCTCAAATCAGTTTCAGCCTTGACCAAAGCCCTTCTGAGATAATTCAAATTTAGGCTTCTTACTCTGTTCTCCATCTCTTCTGCTTATGTGACAAATAAGCAGATGAATTTGCAAGAAGAAACCTAAAATTGTATTGAGACAATACAGTGTGAAGTACTGTGCAATATAAGGGCATATAGTTACAGTACAATTAGTAAAATTACAACATCCTGTTCATGACTTGAAAGTCCACCTTTTTTCAGAAATTAGAACACTTGAAAATATTTCTCAGATAATCCTTTTAATTTCAAGGATGTATAGGAATTTTAGAGTAGATCATCTGAACTTATAGTATAATTCTGGAGTTACTTAAGTACTCTGACATTGGAGAAAGTAGTGGTGCATACTGGAAAAACGGCTTTTCTGATTAAACTTAGAGCTTCTTGAGTGAAGGTTAAAGGTGCACTTGGAATCTCTAGATAATTTAGTAGTGCTAATAAAATACACAGTAAGACTAAATTCTCAGGAAACCTGGATACTGTACTTGAAGTGTGAAAGCACATAAACTATGGGACTGCTTCAGGAAGGGGGAATTTTGCTCTTGCTTGGAATCTGTCCAAAAAATATGGTCTTCTGGTCATCATTTCTCCCAAAGTGCTGACACGAGACAAAAGATCCCATCTGCTTCTAGGTGCTTGTTTCATACTGACAACATAGATTATATGGCTTCTAGAAACAGTTCTCAGTACTTATTTACCTTGTTGTTTCAATATGTTTCAAAATGGCCTCACACTAAATTTTGAGTAGTGGAGACTTGAGTTGATGCCGTTTTCCACTTCCTGGTTCATCAGTACACAAAGCATGTGCTCTCCTTCCCAGAATACATACTTCAGTTTTAGGGCATAGTCATTCACTAAAAGGAAGTTCAGAGAGGTGGGTTTCTACATTTCTCTGTGAGGAACGGGCTGCCAGCCCCTGTTTTCAGCTGACTGAGGGAACTGGGGGTGTTTAGCCTGCAGAAAAGGAGATTCAGTTTATCAGTCTCTACAACTCCCTGAAAGGTGGCTGTAGTCAGGTGGGGGTCGGTCTCTTTCACCAGGCAGCAACTGACAGAACCAGAGGACAGTCTTAAGCTGTGCCAAGGGAAATACAGGTTGGATGTTAGGAAAAAGTTTTTCACTGAAAGGGTGATAAATGGAATAGTACTGGTATGGTTTGACCGGGGAGGTGGTGGAGTCACCATCCCTGGATATTTAAAAAAAAAGACTGGATGTGGCACTCGGTGCCATCGTTCAGTTGAGGCGTTAGGGCATGGATTGGACTCAATGGTCTTAAAGGTCTTTTCCAACCTCGTGATTCTGTGACAGTTGACCCATCTGCAGATGGCAGCAGGTCTCTGGTGCAGCTAGGAGCCGTATTCCTGGGTGGTGGTAGGCCTTAGGAGAGACACTTTAGCCAGCTGGCACCTGTGGACAGGTGTTTCCACAGGAGTGGCTTCTGCTGCATGAACTTTGCTGTAGCTTCTGTTCCTGTCTGAGTAAGTGTGTCTCTTGCAGTCTTGACTAATTCTTTTCATCACTGAATGATTGTGTGAAACAAATGAGTGGAAACACTTCTTTCATACCCACATAGGCTGTTGGTTTTTAAATTATATTGGTTTTCCTTATATTGCTGTCTGTATTCCAGTGTTGTTTTCCCATGTTCCCTGCCCTGCATTATGCGTATTACTCAAAACTAATATGGATGAGGCCACTGGTTAGCTTCTTGAAATGAAGAATTGAAAACAATTCAAAGAAAATATAATTTCACTTTGACATGTTTTGCTTCTTTTACAGCCACTTGAGGTGCGTAGTCCTTGTCACTCTGAGAGACATCAAGCAAGGAGAAGAACTTTTTTCAAATTACTACACTGTTGTCAGCTGAATTAATAGAGTCAAAACTGAAGAAATCTGTGTCAATAAAATATGTATGGTGCCTGTACTTCAAGCTTCATCATCATTTTTGTGTAAGGGAGAGCTGTAGTTTTACCATCCAGAGAGCAAAACTGTAGGCTTGAATTTCTCTGAAAATGGTCTGTGTTTGATGCACAGGTGAAGATGTAACCATTTACATCATTAGGTTCTCAGATGTCTGCTGTTGTTGATATTTCTGTATATTGGTGTTCAGCTGTCCATAAGGTAGTTCATAAAATTAAAACCTAAGTTCTGGACATGTAATTTGATCTACCAGATTGCACAGTTGTCTGTAACTGGAACTGTTGTAGTATTTTTCCATTTAATTTCCTATGCTTAAAATGGACACAGCGTGTAAGAATGACTATCCTCTTGAATTGTATAATATATAATGCTAATCCTCACAGTTCACAGTAGTTACTAGGTATTTTATTTTTTTTTTTGTTTTCTTCAAGTTGACCCCTTTGGTATCAGCTTGCTTTTAAAAAAACACGACCGTGCAGGCAGTTGTCCTAATCTTGTATGAAGCCCATTTTGGAGCCATGCTGATAGGCCCCTCAGCTGTACCTGCACAGTGCCGTCTTGAGCCACTGGCTTTAGCTGTGCCAGTCCTGTGCCTGGCACAGGACTCCCCTAGTCCTGATTCCAGTGATTCATGACAAGTTTCCTGGCATATGGCAACTTCCATTGCTTTTATTCTTCAAGAGGACTTAGTTAATCAGTTGCTGGTATAAACAGAGCCAGCTATTCCCACATTAATTTTTGCTGCTGTCTGCAAACTGCTTTCAGAAAGATGAAACCAGTATTTAACTGCAGAAGTCCAAGCAAGCCTCCCAATGAATTTGTGGTTGGCATAAGCTCATGAGAGAGGAGGAGCTGGGAAACTGTGCTGTTACAAATTGGGTAGTGGTTGGGGCAAGTAGGGTGCCCTGCTTAGCTGCTGAGGCATCATCTCCTTTTCAGAATGCAAAGCTTTGTGGTGTTTGCATTACGTGGTCTGCTTCCAAGCCTGAACCTTGCCTGTCACATTCATTTGGAAGTCCTTTACTGCCAGAGGAGGCTGGCTATTTCAGCAGTTCACCAGCTGAAGTTAACCAGCAGAGCTCTGAGATAGAGAGCTCTGGCGTCAGGCTCAGTGTGGGTTGTGCAAGGTTTGTGATGATGCTCAGGGCAAATTCTAGTGACATTCTTTGTGTCTTCACTGCTTGGTAAGGGATCAGAGCGGTGATCATCAGTCTGCTGAAGAGGGAATTCATCCTCCATGACTTCGAGGATCCCTTCTCCTGAGCTGACTCTTCTCCTCAGCTCTCTGTGAGGTTATTGGGACCTCTTGTGGAGGAAGCTGGGTGTCAAGGGCACTTGCAGTATTCCTAGTGTAGGGGGTATGGTTCCCAGGCAGTTCACATGGCACTCTTGAAGGAAGAGAGCAGGAAGGGTGTGTGTGTTGTGTCTGTGTGCTGCTGCTTATTTGTCCCTTTTCCCTTGCTATTAAAGCTGCTGTTCTTTCCTAGCTACTGCTCATCAGACCCTCCTATGAGCTGGTCTGACCTGCTAAGGACAGTAACACCATCTCCACCCCGTGCTTTCTCTGCTGTCTTGTACTCTTCCGTTGCAGTGGGCTGAAGCAACTCATAGAAAACAGCTTATAGAAGGCCAGAGAGAGCCAGAGAGCAGGAAGCCCGTAGGTGGTGTCAGAGTTGCTGATTTGACTCCCTGGGTCTTGCAAAGCTCTGCTTTCAGACAATTCTATTTCGCACATAAAGGTGATGCTGTACCTGCTCGATGTCTCACTCCTGCCAGGCTGCTTTGCTCCCCACTGCCCGTTGCTCCTCCCCCTGCCGGTTCTGGAGCTCACCTGGCAACACAGGAAACCATGTCAGGAACGGCAGCAAGAGGGAGTGGTGATGTTCTGCCACCTTAAAGAACTATGCATGCCAGGCCTGTTGGCACAGCAGGCAGGTGCATGCCAGCCACAGCAAAGGAGCGGGTGGGGATAAGAAGCCATGCTGCAGAGCAGGAGTGGGCCCATGGCTCAGCACGGTGAAGAGAGCAGGAAAACACATTTCTGCTGGAGCATCCTGGCCTCCTCCCCTATCAGAGGGACAAGACTTACTGGGAGCTTAAAATTACTTTCCCCTACAGAGAGGGAAGACAAATCCAAGAACTAGTAGAGGAAGTGTTTTATCAAACCGATAATCAGGGTTTATGCTTGAAGTGTTTGCTGCCTTGCTACTGTGGACAAAAAAGTCAGTCGGCGAGGCAGCAGTAGTGACCGGTTGAGTAGATTTGGAGGTGAGGGCAAGGTCGTGCTGTTCATGCAATCCCTGAGCTCAGCAGCGCTTGAACAGCAGCCCCAAGCCCTGTCTGGACCCTGAAGCCCTGGGCAGCCAATCAGCCACTTTGCCAGGAACAGTGCAGCAGATTTAATCAGCTCTAAGAAGCTTCAGCAACCCAAAGTGCAGTGAACAGGAACATGGTACAGCAGGATGACCAGGAAGGGCTCCTTTGACCATCTGGAAGAAGCCAATAGAGACAAACAGACTCATTGGGGAAGAGCCACAAAAAGATCCTTTCAGCCTCAGTCTTATTAACATAAGCTAATATTAGCATAAACTTCAGTTGGCGTGTTGCTGTACCACAGTGCTCATTCCCCCGCAGCTGGTGGAGTCACTGACCCAGCCATTTCAGAGGCCTCCAGCCGGACAGCAGACCTGCTGACGACAGATGTATCTCTCCAGAAGTGTCTGATGCCTCTCAGGCTGGGCCAACAAACAGTGCTTTTGCAGAGGGTGTGCTGTGGTTGAAGAGATGTATAACTGGGTGAAGGAGCAGTGGAAGAAGTGAACAAGTAGTATTTGAGTGAATGAGTAAGAGATTGACCGATTATTGACCAGTTATTTACAGAGATGCTACACTCTAAAGACTCTCAGGAGTCTCAAACCTCCATGGTAGTGGAGAAGCTGATAGACACAGAATCCTGCAAGGTAATTAGCCAAGGGTCTGTTGAAGATGAACGCTGAAAGCAGGTCACTGCATGTACCAGGAGGAAGGCTCCTCCTCCTGAAAACAATCAGGATTAGCGCTTGTTACAACAGGTAGGAGGCCCTGGAACTAGAAATCCAGACAACAGATGAGGTAGGTGAAGATCCTTCTGGAATAGTGAGACCTTGTAAAACAACACTGCCTGTACTCCACATCACAACTGTGTCTTTTAAGAGAAAATGAGAAAAAGAGAGGAGACTCCCTTCTAAGGACAACAGAGGGCTAATATGAAATCGGACCCAATGCACAGAGAAGTCTGCTGGCTCCCAGGGGCTCAGATAAAGGATGTTACTGGAAAGCTCTTCAGTCTAGTAAGGCTGCTTGATTACTATCTGCTATTGGTTGTTCAAACTGGCAAAGACAAAAAAAAACAACAAAAAAAACCCAAAAACACAAGAAGTCTGAGGGCCATCAAAAGAGCCTTCAGGTCCTTGGGACAATTTGGAGTCTGAAGGATCAGGAGTACAGGTAGTGATTTCCTTGATTCTTACAGTAACAAAGAATAATATTGATAGGAAGATGGACCAAGAAAGTCTCAGTGCCCTGAGCTGGAGGACCATGACTCAGAATGATCATCTCCCAGCTGAGCTTGTGTGGGACCTGCTGCTCCAGATGGATCCCTACAAATCTATGGGGTCTGACAGGATTCATCCTATCAGGATGGATAGAATTCCTCCATCAGAGAATCCTCAAAGAGCTGAGTGATGTTGTTGCAAAACTTCTCTCAATGATTTTTAAGCAGTCTTGGGAATATGGAAAGGTTCCATCTGACTGGAGCTGGAAAATGTCCCAGTTTTCAAGAAGGAAAGAAGGAAGATCCCAGAAAACACAGGCCTGTCAGTCTCATCTCAATGCCCAGTAAAATAATGAAAAAGAGAGAGTATCCTGGAAAGTACTGAAAAACACCTGGAGGACAATTCAGTCACTGGGCTCAGCCAGTACAGCTTCATGAGAGGGAAAGTCCTGCTTGTTCAACCAGATTTCCATTTATGACAAGGTAGCACATGTACGGAAGCCAATTGGTGTGATCCTTTTGGATTTCAGTAAAGCTTCCATTGCTCTCTCTCACTGTATCCTTCTGGACAAAATATTTGGACAGCTGTGAGCTGGACATCACAGCATGGGTGAGAACTGGCTCAGTGTCTGGGCACAAAGGGTTACAGTGAATGGGGTGGTATCAGACTGGGGACCTGTCACTAGGGGGTTCCACAGGGCTCCATCATCAGGCCTGTGCTCTTTGACATATTCATACGTGACTTGGACAAAGGATGAAAAGCAATACTAAGTTTGCTGGTTACTAAACTTGGAGGAGCTGTTGACTCCCTTGAGGGCAGAGAGCCCTTAAAAAATTAGAGATGGGCAATCACCAACTGCATGAAGTTCAACAAGGACTGGTGCCAGATTCTGCACCTGGGATGGGGCAGCCCTGGATGTACAGACAGACTGGGGAATGAGAGGCTGGGCAGCAGTGCCATGGAAAGGGCCCAGCGTGTCCTGGGGAGCATTGCCAACAAACTAAAAAAAGGGAGGTGCAGCTTGTAACTGAAGTGTTTTGAATAGATACTTTGTTTGCAGATTGTACTGATCATCATTAGAAAGACAGCCTTGTATCTCTCCATCAGGGGAAGCAAAGCTCATTTCTTGGCAAATTACAACTTTTGCTGTTTAGAATTATACCAGCTAGTAATCCTGTCTAATTAAAAAAAATAATAATTTCTTTACTTGAAGATTTACTGTGCCAGCCACCATAAAAACAAGCATGCTGGGTCTAGGAAAGAACTCCATTAACTCTCTGGCATTTGACACAATTGGTACCTAAGATCTTACAGCTTTTCAGGGTCCAAGATTAGTGTCTTGGGGCACTGGAGAATTAAGTCAAAAAGCATTTAAATTTGTTTAAGTTCAACATTAAGAGTTAAGCCAAGTAAAAGTTTTGTATGCACAGCAGTAATCTAGCTTGACATGGATTTTCTTTCCCCAGAGAACAGGTATGTGTTTCATACATCTTACCTGTAGTCTGAACACTGGGTGACTGCTGCAATTGAAGTAACAATTAAGTCCCAGGTGATACTTACTTCACTTTAGCCATAATGTTTCAAATGTCTGAGGGAAACATTACTCATTAGCTACCTGCTACTCTGCTCATTAGCTACCTGCATCACTGCATGCTGCATTTTTCACTCCTCTGTGTACCTCTACACATGTGCCAAGTTCTTAAAACTGCATTCAGAGTTACTGCTAAATTCTCTGGAAATGAAGTAGCAAACACAGTGCAGATGCATGAAGAGCTTTACAAATAAAGAAAGGTTTCCAGACATTTATTTCTGGAACTGTACACCAGGTATTAAAGTACAACAAATACAAAATAATGCTCAAAAAAATCAGTGTTTATGTACAAATATTAAAACCAATGCAACAACAGCGACTTCCTCTTGAACATCTGATACTAAAACATGTTCCGATTGTCACTTGATTTGTTGTTATGCACAGGGTAGTTACTTTTAACTGAGAATAACTGGAATCTCTGTTTTATTAGGAAGACTATAACCATTTCTACTTTATTGTACAATTGATAGCATCTTCCTCCTTCTTTCAATGAAAAATAGGAATAATAAAAATAGTAACCTTGTCATTATCTTACAAATTACTGTATTTCATTTCCCTGTCTGTAGACGATGTGCTTGTAATGCTGGGCAAATAGCGTCCCTGTTGGTCAGTTTATCCATTAGTTTAC
The DNA here is from genome assembly GCF_017590055.1 of Onychostruthus taczanowskii. Lineage (NCBI taxonomy): Eukaryota > Metazoa > Chordata > Aves > Passeriformes > Passeridae > Onychostruthus > Onychostruthus taczanowskii. The sequence goes on from NW_024502125.1 coordinate 178,789, forward strand.
ATTCAAAGTTGAAATACTCATTAGAGACTTTGGTTAAATTAAGTATTATCACTGTGTCCTACTTGAACTGAAGTTTTCTTATATTTTTGACTCTCAGTCTCAACTGCACAATTCACTGACCTAATTGTACACAATTTAGTATTCTTCAAACAGTATTGTACATCCTTCAAGTAAATTCAGCAGTTTGACCATTACAAGAGGAAGACTAAACACTTAAGAACCTAGCATGGGAAGATGACGTGTGACCAACTGTGGTATTGCTATAATCACAGCACCAGTTACACTTCTACATGAATCTGCTACCCTCTTCAGAGTCCCTGTACATAAAAAGAATACATTTACCAACACTGCAATTGCCCATTATGGATTTTTTGGTTTGTTTGTATGAAAAAAACACGTGGCAAAGGACAAAGAAATCATCACAGTTTCTTACAAGAATTGTGCTTCACTGTGTAATAGCCAAGGCATTGTAATTTCTTCACATGGTTGCAATTCAGTTATCTCCATGCTGACTTTCAAAACACAATTCTTTTAATAAACAGTAACAAATTCTCCATTTAAATGTTAAAACTGAGAGAAAAAAGTAAGTCCAGCTTTTAAAAGTAAAGTTCAATAAATAGCTATTTTACATGGATAAAGTCATAGTGGTACAAATTTATGGATGTCACATCAAGCATGCACAAAAATGTTACTATACACAGAAGTAGTCAGAAAATATTGAAAGAGATATCTAAAAAGATATGAAGAATTTACATATTTACGAAATCTTGCAAATTATTGCCTCATTTTAACAAGGAATTAAAAGTAAACGATACCAGCTAGCTAGCCAACAGGCTAAATAAGATCAGCATTTATATTAGACTACCCGGAAATCACTTTTCTCTCATATCATTTTCTGAATTTTGGTCAAAGTCTTTATTAAATAACTAAAGTGTCCATTCAACTTGCTGACAACCCAAACCTTAGACAAGTCTCTGCCTACTTTAAGAGCCCAGCAATGCATAGATAAACTGAGTAAATTACTGCATCAACTAATGAAAATGGGCATGTTCATTTAAGTGCAACTGGTATAAGCATTCAGTCATCTTTGTATGATTTTTATACAGACCAGCCACTCACTGTAAACCCACAGATAAACCTCAATGTGTAACAATGGAAGATTATGGCCAGAATTCTACAAAATTACTTAAAATGGGTTGATTTAAAAACAAAGGAAACAAGGTACAAAGTTCAGCACAAAACACAGCAGTAAGAAGCTGAGAACTTGGCTAAAAATGTCAAGAGTACAACACAGGGCCAAGGCTACCCGTTATTTACTGTGTACTTACTAAAGTTAAATATTTCAGATGTTTAAGTTAAGAACTGATTACAAAATCATACCTACTTTTGTCCACTGTGCTAAGCTAATTTGTTTTTAATATGATAAATGTGCTACTGCATAAACACTTCAAAGCAATCTTCATTACAATGCTGTAAAGAAAACTCCAAATGCTGCATCTGAAACTTGGGATATCAATGCAGTTCACAGTATGCATAATAAATACCCTCTTCCCTTTCATATACTAAAGTCACTACTTTCTAATTACTCAGCACAACCTTGAAGCAACTATTGAAAATATCAACAATGCAAACTTAATTGCCTGAATAATGAAAACAAATTAGTGGCAACTAAACTTGTAATACAAACAGTGCAAAGAAAAAGTATGAAGGGACAGGAGTAAACCTACTGAAGGGAGGTTCAGGCTTTCATTAGAACACCCTGCAAGTTGAATGTTACAACATGTTACAAGCCAATACTATGCTTGGTTCCTGCAGCAACTGGAACAAACATTTGCAAGACAAACATCCTGGATGGCTAAATTGCACTCAACGTTCAAAATAAAAAAATGTAATGAAGTTAAATAGTTGCTTTTATGGGATGGCTTTTTACTCATCCTTTCCTATTTGACACAAGAAGTGAAGTGCCATTTTGAAGCCAATGACTTGCCAAAACAAATAAATGCAATCCACGCTAAATCAAAGTTTTCAAGCATGTACTTCAAGGTTCTACTATTACTATATAAACTAGATAGTCCCTCAAAACTGTAACACTTAGAACTGCAGTGCTCCAAACAACTTAAGATGTCTTCCAAATGTAGACTGTTTAGTGGTAAATCCTAAGCTGTGCAGACTGTAGCTTTATACATCAGCTGCCTTAGGAAAGTTAAGGTACACGATTGCATTACTCTTCAAAGTTGTGGACAAACCCCTTCCAAATACAATATAGCCTAAAACTCATCTGTTTGAGCCAGTAAGTTTAAAAGTACACAGACATCTATGGCAGCATGATTACTTCTGTGTAAGGTAGCCATGACCTTTAATTTTGCAACAGCATTCAAGTGTAGATCTTCACTTTACTCATCTTAAGTCCCTTGTGCTAGCTTCCACCAACATGAATTTGCTGCTTTGTAAACTGAAGTGCTCTAGTTTAGTATCACATGAGAGAAGGTTCCATTTAAAAAACATCCTTGTATGTTTGTGCAGTTTAAAATAAACAAACCCATCCCTGCCTTTATGGGGGGGGGGGGGGAAATGCTACATTGAGCAGGGATCAGGATCAGTACCTGTAAACATTGTTATTCCACTGCATCCATTACGGCAAAAGTAACTTACTAAAAAAGCCACTCCAATCCGTTCAGAACTTCTGTGCTGGTTTTGAAACGGTGACCTCCGTCTACAGGCTTTAGGAAAAAAAACTGAAGCAGAGCTTAAAGCTGCACCACAGAGTTCTCTTAGTCCCAAACTCTGCCACACATCCTATGACATTTCCACATTTATGGACTGAAAAAAAGAAATTACTCTTGATAAATCAAGATATAGTTCTATACATACAAAGACATCACTGATGTCATAAAGTTCAAACTTCCAGTGAAAGACTAAGCAAACCTGATAGCTCCCATCAAGTTTACTACTACTGCATAAAGTACCCACTGTTTGTTTAGTTTTCCAAAGTCATTCTGAATGAAGGGCAGCATGTTGGTGGAGAGTGTGGGTATTGATAAAACCATTAGTCTCATTTGCAGATAGACTGCTGAAGTCAGCCACTGAAACAGCCATTTTGGCACTGGTAATGTGGTGTGTGTGGTTCTCAAAGTCCACACCAAGGTTATTTACAGAGACATCATTCATGAAAGACTCTGGGACAGCAATCCCCATTTTCAATCTCTTCGCAGGTCTTTCTGCTTCCTCACTGCACATGTTCATTTGGTTTAGCTCTGAATGATAAAAGCCAGTCTCAAATAAATTAAAACAATCACTTTCACCATTGCTAGGCAAGTTAAGCAATTCTTCTGTTCCAACAGGCACATGATTAACTGGTGCTCGGGGTAAGCTGTCCATGGGAGGAAAAGCATCATCCAGGCAGTTCACATCTGAAGTGTGGCAGACTGTAGCTACACTGTTTGTCAGCGCTGGAAAACAGATGAACACAAATGCAAATGAAATAGCTGTTTGCGTAGTTCTAACAAAGATTTTTTTTTTTCTTGATTTACCTGTCAACTCATTGGCAGTGATAGAGTTCAGAATGCTTAGCTGTTGATCAGGAATGGTTTCTGTTCGACTATTAGATGTTAAGGCTGAAGAATGCACTGCTCCTCCAAGGGATTCAGCTTCATCTACCAAACGATCCATGTAGTCCCTAAAAGAATATTGCATCCATAAGGTATTATGTAACTAGAAAACAAGACCTATAAATGATGATAGATTTAATTTCAGTTGCCATAGCCACTGAAGCTTTACACTGCAATGACAGAAGTGGGGTGGGGGTAAGTCTTCTACATTTACAATTTGCAACAGAAACACATTTCAGGAACATTTTACTTACGTAACTCCTGGATGATGGTTATATTTCTTCTTTCCAAATCTTGTTTGCTGAGCAAAGTAATCATAACGTTCCGATTTTTTCCACATGTAGTAGAAAGCCACACACTCAGCAACTGTTCTGGTTCTTACCTGAAGGGCAATGAGAAGAATTGACAAGATTAATGCAAAGACTTAGGTTTTGCCATTTTCCCAATTCCCACTCTTCCAATATTGTTAATTTTTATTGTTCTGGAAAAAATATTTCCAGACTTCAAACAGACCTATAGTTTCAAGTTTTACATCTGTTCTACTCAATGGGATTTTTTTTTTAAACGAGGTTGAAACTCTATCTACATCTGAAGTACTCAGACATATATATAAACATTTTTTAAACTGTAAGATACACCCTTTCTTACAATGGAAAAATCTGAGCAAATGAATGATCTAAGACTAGTGAAATACCAAAGACTCTGGGTATGTATTCCTTTGGGGAAAAGTTCAGAACTGTAGGGGCTTTGGCAACAGAGTTGTAAAACCAGAGCAGTAAATGCTTAAACAAAATAAAATTGTAGTCTTGTTGAGAAGGTAGTAAGGACTGAAAAGACTAATTTCATCTACATTAATTGTTGGTCTCTTTCCCTAAAACAGGTGCTACGTGAAGTCAGATTCTTGGAGAAAAAGTCATTACTTCCACTTTTATATACTTTTTGATGCAGAAACATTTCACATCACCATCGCATCACCCACACTTCCAGTTTCACAACTCTATCCAATACAGTCTGGCAGTAAAATATTTGAGTGTTTTCAAACAAACAGAAACATCAGTGGTGAATCCAAAATACCTTGGGGGCAGCAGTAAACCTTGCTAGTTTCGGCAGACATACCAGGAAGGGGAGGAAATTAACAGATGTCTATATGTTAATGCATAAAGTCCCAGTTAACAAAGCTTTGCACTGCAGTGACAAGGAAACACATCTTGTAAATCTTGTCTAGCTGATACTTGCTGTATACAAGTGACATCACCTTATGCTGGATCCTAGAACTTTCCCTAAACTTTCTTGCCTTTTGCTTGGGAAAAAAACCCAGTAGATTTTCTTAGACAAATTCTGGTCCATAGTGACAGACACATCAACACGTGTTTTGTTCCATGTTGGAAAATATATTTTTAATCTCTGATGCATTAATGCTTATCGTTAAAGTCCATTTAAAATCTAAATTATCCAAATTATTTAGGATGGGTCAAGAAATTTGGAAACACTGATGATGTCGACTATTGCTTTTTGGTAAAAATAACAAAAAGGCCTATTCTTCAGGCACAGAGATGTCAATCAGAAGCAATCCAGACCAAGATTAGAACTCATTTTTGGCTTAGAAAAGAGAGTATTATGGACGACTATACCTTAGGAAAACACAGAACTCAGCCTGATTCTGTAAACTTGTACCCTCCTGGTGACAGAATAAATTAGGCAAAGATGCATTCTCCATTCCTATAGCCATGGTATAGAAATACTGTTCACTTCTAGGAAAGGCATGAATTTAGATTGAATTGTGATGCATAAGCACGAATAGAAGTAATGTCAATTTAAGTTGATTTCAGAGATAACACATTAACTCATCTCACAATGCTTAGTATTTCCAACAACATTTGGAAATATTAGTGAGAAATATTAGTGAGAAATATTAGTGAGAAATATTAGTGAGAAATATTAGTGAGAAATATTAGTGAGAAATATTAGTGAGAAATATTAGTGAGAAAGGAAAAATTAATTCAAAAATGGGAAGTTTATTTTAATATGGTTCCTACCTCATCTGTACGGCTTCTGACAGATTGCCTTCGCATAGTATCATATAATTTACCAACTCTTCCATTTAACTGTAAAATACTAACCTTGTTTTTCTGTATGAGATGGAAGTCTTTTCCATACATCAGAAGTGCATTTTCAAAGCTTCTGCATTCTTCTTCTGTCCATGCTGTCATCTCTTCTAGATAATTATAAAAGTAGCATGAGAAACCTGATTTCACTCAATAAACTATTACAAAGAATAAAATTTTTTTTCCTAACAGATTAATATCCAAATGCATTCTAAAATTAAAGTAATTCAGTTATTTAGATCTATTTTATTTCCCCTACTGAGAAACTATCCTACCTGAAATTTAACGTTCTTCTTTACAAAGAAGGATCTAGAAGAGTTTGACTTCAGAAATCTTTCATACTTGAAGGCAAGGGATATTTCAAAGATTTATTGTTCTTAATAAGTCTGTCATCAAAAAACAAGTGTTTTATAAACATCACTGAGGTGGTTAAGTGTGATAATTTTTCTCGATGTTTCTTGTTACACAGGACACAAGGAACAACGGTTGTTGGAAAAAAGAGCAAAGGAAAATCCTGTTTTGATGGACGGCCCTGTTCTGACTGAGTGAGCATCACAGACAGGAAGGCCTGACAGAGCTCAGCCCTGCTGTGCAAACCACAGGAACAGTGCTAGGCCCACACCCTCCCAGGCACTCAGCAGTCTGGGCAATGCCTTACCCAGGAGACAACTACCAGCCTGGATGCCAGCCATGGTGCATGGCCCTGTAAATCACAGCTGAGACACAGGGTGGGATGAACTGTCATCAGGAGGGCAATTCCAACCTGACACTAACAGCCAAATGGATCCAGCATGAGACAGACCAGAACATACAACACCTTGCCTGATATCATAAATCCCCTGGTGAGGTGAGGTAGTTTTTCAGCTCCTGGAAAAAGCATAATGCACCATGGAGGAGAGTGCCTCAGCGCTAAGCCTAGGTCAGGAAGCCATACAGGACAAACTGACTGGAACTATAGTAAACATGATCCGGGCTTTTGAAAAATAAGGGATATCAGGGAATCCAGAAAAAAACCCCAAATAACCACCTGGTTCTAAAGAGCATAGATCTCTTCTAACCCCTTCAGATCTCTTAAGGAGAAACTGCAAATTTCTTTTCTCCTTTTTTTTTTTTTTCTTAATAATTAAGACTACATTTTCTAGAACTGGATTTTGGTTTGAGAAACAACAACAAAAATAATTCCAGACTCTTGTTAATATCTTGACTGTAGCTTTTGGTGTATATATATATAAGTAAGTAGGGATTTTTCAGATATCTTACATTCATAATGGTGATTTTAAAAGTTCCCACTCAACTAAAATTTAAAGCCAGCAGGGGAAAATGCATACACACATTTCCAAGTATCTCTGGAAGCAGACACTGAAAACTAGACCTTTCTGCTCCCAGATAAAAAGCAATAATCACCCCACTGCATGGCTGTTTTTTCTTTCGCAACCCCATTAATTTTGGATTCCTTACTACAGAGTTCTCAGCTTTTGAAGAAGAGAAAATGCTCCCATGTAAAGTCTCATTGCTAAGAAACTTGCCTTGGAGTGGTGTGTTTTTGATTTTCACACTGAGAACAGTAGTGAGCTTCAGTGGGTAGAGTAGATCATAGTATAATGGCTATTTGAAGAGACAGATTCTGACAGCATTATAGAATCACAGAAACATTAAGGTTGGAAAAAACCTCCAAGATCATGAAGCCCGACCTTTGATCAAACATCACCAAGTCAACTAGACCACAGCACCAAATGCCTTATATCCACATGTTTCTTGAATACCCTCAGGGATGGCGATTCCACCACCTTCCTGGAAAATCCATTCCAATGTTTAACAACCCTGTCGATGAAGTTCTTTGCAATATCTAATATAAACTTCCCCTGGTGCAGCTTGAGGCCACTTCCTCTCATCCTGTCACTGGTTTCCTGGGAGAAGAAGTCAATCCCCACCTTGCCTTTCAGGCAGTTGTAGAGAGTGACAAGGTCCCCCCTGAGCCTCCTTTTCTCCAGGATAAACACCCCCAGCTCTCTCAGCTGCTCCTCACAGGACTTGTGCTCCAGCCCCTGCCCCAGCCCCACTGCCCTTCTCTGCACTCTCTCCAGCTCCTCAGTGTCTTTCCTGCAGTGAGGGCCCAGCACTGGACACAGCACTGGAGCTGTGGCCTCACCAGTGCCCAGCACAGGGGGACAATCCCTGCCCTGGCCCTGCTGGCCACACCATTGCTGATCCAGGCCAGGATGCCATTGGCCTTCTTGGCCACCTGGGCACTCCCTGGCTCATGTTCAGCTGCTGTCAGCAGCACCCCCAGGTCCTTTCCAGCCACTCTGTCCCAGCCTGTGGAGCTCCCTGGGGTTTTGTGACCCCAGGACAAGACTCAGCACTTGGCCTTGTAGAACCTCACCCCACTGGCCTCAAGCCCATTGATGCAGCCTGTCCAGATCCTCTGCAGAGCCTTCCTGCCCTCCAGCAGATCAACACTCCCACCCAAATTGGTTTTGCCTGCAAATGGCCTGACGGTGCACCTGACCTAGATCATTGATGAAGATATTAAACAGAACTGCCCCTAATACTGAGACCTGGGGAACACACCAGCTGGTGTAATTCCATTTAACACCATTCTCCGGGCTCAGCCATACAGACAGCTTTACCCCAGCAAAGAGTGTCCCTGTCCAAGCCATAGGCTGTCAGCTTCTGCAGGAGAATGCTGAGGAAAATTGTGTCAAAGGCTTTGCTGAAGTCTAGATAGGCAATATGCACAGCCTCTTCCTCATCAACTAGGCCTTACACCTCCTATCTATCCCTTACCATTTTAATGAGGGTATAACGATTTCACTTGAACTGGGGATGGGGTATGGGTAAGGACTACTAGTCCTTAAGATGGAATTTTGGCCTCTAAGCTGATCCTCAGGTTTTAGCTTCTATATTTTTAGATTTTGTGCTGCTTTAGTGTGTAGTTCTGAGCTTCATATTAAGGGATGGTAAGCTCTCTTCACAGAGTAGGCAGATAAAACAATTCCTTCTCTAGCTGGGGACTAGAGACAATCAATCCAAATCTAGGCCCAAGAGAATAAACAACTGCAGAATGAAGAGAGAAAAACAAGAAGGATGGGACTTCACAACCTAAACTTATAATTGGACAATAAACTCCAATATGTAAATGGACCAGAACTTGTAAAAGTGAGAAACATCATGACTGGTCATGCATTTTGTGACCATTTTGGGTACATCTTGTGTGTAACCCTGGATGGGCTCTTGTACTGCACAATGTGTATCCGCTGAGGCCTTCTAATAAATACCTACTTTATTCTTTAACTCTGTCTAGCCTCCATTCCAGGTCAGCCTTCACAAGGTTTCAAAGCCACAAATCAACAGAGGTATTTTTCAATCCTGAAACAGGAATTTAAATTCCAGAGAGGTACTGAATTTAGGATACAGCAGCTGATACTTTAAGGTCTACACAACCTCTTCTTGAACATGAGCTTTTTAAAGCATTCTTCGTATAGTCCTTATTGCCCCCTTCAGCTTGACCTTAGTGTCCTGATTTTGGCTGAGATAATCTTCTTTCTAGTAGCTGGTAAAGTGCTGTGTTTTGGATCCCATATGAAAATAATATTGGTAACACACTGATGTTTTAGTTGCTGCCAAACTGTGCAATTAAGGACATTTCAGTGTCCTGTGCTCTGCACTGATCAGGTGCCCCAGAGGCGGGGGGAGCAGGGCCAGGAGAGCTGACCTGACCTGGCCAAAGGGATGTTCCATGCACAGAACAACATGGCCAGGGTGTGAACTGGGGGGAGCTGGCTGGGAGAGGCCAGGAGCTGCTGGGGGATGGGCTGGGCATCGGCCAGCACGTGCTGAGCACACATGTCACTCGTCTCCCTGGGGTTTTATTCCTCTCTCTTTCCCTTTCATAACAATTATTATTATCATCAGTCTCACCAGTATTCTTACTATATTCTTTCCTTTGTTTCAATTATTAAACTGTTCTTAGCTCAACCCCAAAGTTTTACTTTTTTCTTCTAATTCTCATCTCCACCAGGAAAGGAAGTGGTGGGGCAGAAGTGAGTGAGCAGCTGTGTGGTACTTTAGTTGCCAGCCAGTGTTCAACCACTCAGACACCTGTCCCTCACAGCACCTAAACTGCTTCCACTCAGCTTCCCTTTGGATCTCAGTAGAGGGCTATCTGCCAAAATATCAACTTATAGCAGAGCTCATAACCCTTTCCGCTTCACACAATACACATGCAAAAATAACGGACAAAATCCCATCTTTGTTAAATGACAGACTCTGGTTTTCATTTAAGGGATTAATAAATAATAAGGACAAACAAGACGGAAGCCCATTTTCCAAAGCAAACTCAAGGAAAGCTCTCCATGCTCTATAGAACTATACAATAGAGCCCATTTAGGGCTGGCATAGCACAAATGTTAGCACAGAGTGGGGGCTTATTTATGTACCAACCTATATTCTGATTTTGGTACAAATATTATCAGACTGTAATCAATCATGACCTCAAAGAGATACTGAATAGTGGGTGAGAACTTCATAGCAGCAGAATCACATCTCTCCCCACCCTCCTCCTCAATCTGTTTCATTGTTATAGTAGCTGTGGAGGAAAGAAGGGAAGATCAAAGGCAAATCCTCAGCCTTTCTGCAAACTGCAAACTCTGTGGCAGAACTTTCAATAGGCCAACTGCCAGATTATACCTAATTTGTGCTAAAACTATCATGACAGGAATGCGATGATAATGTGATTTGATAATGTGAGTCCTACTCAAGGACTTTCCACATAACTTTTTTTTTTTTAAACCACACTTTTCTGAAAATACAGGTATTCTCTTACCCTGAGAGGCCTTTCCATTTGAGCAGTATCTCTCAATTGCTTCTTTAACATTATGGCTACTTTTAAGAAGTTCATAGAGTGCCTACAAAATAAAAAAATTCTTTAGAAAAAGTCAAAGTTTTCTAATATCCAATCTAGACCTCCAAAACTAGTCTTCCAGTGAACATATCTAGTGTAAAAAAAGATAGAGGATTTATTTTTACATATTATGAAAATTTAAAAATAAGAGCCAAAACCAAAACCACCCAAAAGCTGAGGCAAGATTTAACTAAAAAAATGTAAAACACTATATGCAATTATTAAAAAGGCTGAATTTGTCAACAGTATGACAATCAGAAACATCATAGATCACAAGGCTGCCAACATTCAAATACTCAAGATTTTTAAACATGTGCTTAAAAATTTTAAGTAAGATCTTGACTTCATAATATTCAACATTGAGTAGTAGTGCCTTTATAGTACAAAGCAGAGAAGGAGACCACATATTAATTACAGAGTGCTGTGTCACAAATGGAATAGGATATAAAACCTACTTGTTCATTGTCCCGTGTATGTAGTCCTTCAGGAATTCTGCCAATCATTTTTTCATTTCCTGTTCTTAAGGAGGTTTCAAAAAGGTATTCTTTAACTTTACTTTCTGAGATCACATCAGGTTTCCAAAGTAAGTGGTCTTCATTTTCATAAGCTGATAAAACAGAAATCCATTCATGCCATGTATAACATTTTTAAGGTGTAACATTAAAACCTATTTCACAAAGAACAGGAACACAGAAGTAATCAAATCAAGCATGACCATATCACTTCTAAACTGCAGATCACTTTAGCTATTTAGTAATTTTCAACTGAAATCTGCAAAAAATTATGTAACAAAATTGCAATCTACATGGCAATACGTTTTTTCATTCAGTAGCAACTGAATGCTGTTAGGAACTTGGTATGTTGAATGCTTTAAGCGATTAGGATGTAGTCCTCCACAGCACATTGAAATGACATCTCCAATTCTCAGATAGCTTATTTCAAGGATGATACAACACACAAGAGCTGACCTGAACCTTGGTTAGTCTGTGCATATGTTTCAATAGTAGATTAACCTATAAATCCTTTACTCTGATCAATAGATGTGATTACTATTGCACATCATGTTTTATGTACTCTTTTGGCAATACAGAATTTGAGTTATTTAATTAATATATAGAATCCTAATGGCTGTTACAGCAGAAAAGATGGAGAGGCTCAAAGCTCTCCTAAAACTGCAGGAAACAACATTGGGCTAAGGTGAAGAATAAAATGACAACTCTGAAAGTTCTTTAATGGCTTAACAACACAAAAGCTTTCAGTCAGACATGTTTCAAGTGTAAAGTTTATACGAGTGCAGAACTGCTTTCTAGCTCAATTCTGGTAGCTGGACTGCATATACTTACAAATGTAAGCCCCTATTTGCCACAACTAGTTCTTCCAGGCGTACAGAAAAGGCTATAATTTCATCCTCCAGTCCTGCTACCAAGCCCAAGCTTCCAGAGTGCTGGTGATACTCCTCTTCAGTTTTCATTATCAACCAAGACAACGCAGTGCTTTTTGCTGGAGACCATTACTAATAACCTCAAAAGGTGCTCCTTGAACTCTCTGATCTGGCAGCTACCCCTTTGCTCTTGGCCATGCTATCAGACAACACTTTCACTGGTTCTCTCTACTACCAGCTCATTACCGAGAAAATTGTCAGATTCACCCCTCCTTGGTCATCCTCTGGTTCTAAGAACTTCCTCAGTTCTTCGCTAAGGATAAGTCAAGATGTGGAAATAGTTAAAGAACTACCTACATAAATCCAGTCCTAACTCCTCCACTTCTTGCAACCCACTAGCACCATGCTTGAATCTTAAAAAATTGGAGGCTTTCCTAGATCTTAATCAACACAAAGATGTTCACTTTAACTTCCTAACACTTCCAGCTCCATCCCTACCAAACATTCTTCCACTCTATGGCAAAGGATTATTCCTCAAAAGAGCAGGTGGCATTGTTGAATAGATTCAATTCAATTCACTCAGTAACATCCCCCTTACATTTTAAAGAACCCTACAGAATATCAAAAATTTACAGAAAAAAATAATCACAGAATGCCTTTCATTTATTATTACATCACCTTATCTGTTTCTTAATTTCACAGCTGTTCCACCCATGAGCAAATTTTTTTGCATTATTTGCCTTTTTAATTTCACAGCTATATGTGCTATGTTTCTAAAGAAAAAAAAATATTAAATAAGGCTCTTTTTTTCAACTCTACCACAACTGCAGTTTTTAACCTGAATTTGCACTGGAGTAACATCATATTTAAAACACTTCATTTTTAAGAGACAGTGTAACAGGAACTATACAAGGAAATTTAAAATAGCTTATTGCTTTGTTTTCCATACCAATTTTGTAATCCACATGGTTTTACCTGCTAAAAAAAACAAGCAAGGAAAGACACTGTTTTGAACAACTTCAGTGTAAACTAAGTTACATGCTCATAGACAGCTACGATTCTCCAACAAAAGTAACTCCTACAGTTAGCTGACATCTGATATTACCAAACACTTCAGAATTAAGCCTCTCATTTTGTCGTAAGAATGCCCTCTCTAAGTTGGATAGTCACACTTCCAAGGTGTAAGTATACAGTTGTGCTACTTCAATTTTCTACTACCTTTTTTTAATGGTCTCTCAGACTTCAGCTAGGTAACTGAATTGACCTAACAAATTTAAGTAACATTTTTCCATCAAAAGCTATGTATAAACATAAAATAAGACGTAAAACAATTAGAAGAACATACCCTTTTCATCATCACTGCATCTGCCAAGGTAAGCTGGAATTTCAGCCTGGTACTGTGAACCAACCATTATCTCCTGAAAATGTAATAAAATTAAGAGAAAAAGTGATCAACAATATTTTGTTGATCCAAGTATAAAAAACTTCATTAACCTGGCATCTGACATAGAATTGCTGAAGGAAGGTACAATTTTAGATACATACTAAAAATGTTACTCGTTTTAACAGCAAAGTTCCAACTTTTAAAAAATATAATTATTACCTTTCTCAAATCTTCAGATGAATTACCATTGTCTGCCTCTACATCTTCACCATCAGATTCCTTATCTCCATCACATGTGGTGTTTGCTTCAGAAACAAAGGAGTTTGTTTTTAGCTATGAAGAATTTTCTGTTCAAGTATAGAACTACAAGTTATCATTTACTTTTGAAAGGAGCACCTGCTTTTATTCAGGGAGACACTTATTGTGCATCTGTTGACCCAGATTTCTACCAAAACCAAACTAGAATGAAGTCAGAACACACTGGTATTTGTATCCTGCAGAACTGAAACATTTATCATCATTGAAAATTACACAATCTACTATATTTCCAACCATCAAAAGGAAACAAAATTTTTTTTGGTTGATTTTCTCAATAAAAGCTTCTACATAGAGAAAAACCAGAAAACTTCCAGGGCTATGACATAGCCTCAGGTTAATCACAAAGAGAGTAAAGCTGAAGGCATGCCTTTATTACCTACTAAAACCTTTCCACAGAAGTTTTAATGGGCATTCACAACATTCCTTTAAACCAGGCTGCCTTAGCATGGAATGAAGATTACAGGAGAGACATACAAAATGGAGTAGGTAAAACAGAGCAAAAGACTCCTTATTTCTCTTATACCTTTTTTTTTTTCCCTTCCCTTAGGAAGAAATATAGCAGAGCCCTCCAAACAATTTAAATACATTACTCCATAGAATAACTCATATATTAGAATCTGGAACGCTGTGGCACTGGGTTCTGAAGCAGTTCTATTTTTATAGTTGTATAATCCCCAGCAGAAGGGAATCTACAGTTGTGATACAATTACACCTATTTTGTATTCTCCAACTTCAGGAAAAACATACTCATAAATTGGGCTGAAATTTAACTTCATCACAACTAAAACATCATGAACATCAGAGACAATATCCAAGACTGCATGGACTGACGGTCTTCTTCCATAGTAATTACTAAAATCACCAGTCTATCACTTTTTGGTTTTACAAGTAGCAAGCAATGGGATAATCTGAATGGATGGAACAATATGCTTGGACAATCAGGCAATTGTTTTGCCCATTTAACGTAAACTTAAGGAAACAGTCCGTGTTATGTATTGGGTAATGCGTATCTTAAAAATTAATGTTATCTTAGAATGTGGGAAATGGACAAAGATCAGAAAAAAGATGGAACTGCCAACAGCACAGAGAACTGACATCTCCTTCCCTGAAATGGTGAATACTTGACCTTAAAATGTCCAGCTTAATGTTCAAATAAAGTAACATTTTGAAATAAAACCATGACAGCAGAGAACAAAGATGACTGTTTCTTAATCCTCAGTACAGATGAGGGGCTAAACACATTTCTCTACGAAGTTGCCACACTTAAAATGTCATAGTCATTAACAGTTCCCAAGTGCCAGCATGTTTTGGAGTTTGTTTAACTGAAAAAGGGACATTACAATTTTGAAGGTTTTTGTATCTCTCTTTCAATACGAATGTCCTGCATTTATCAGACAACAGCATGCAAAGGACTATGATTGCTGGTAACTGAGCCAGCACAACCCCTTTATTCCCCCCCTCCTCTACAAAAATGAAATCCCCCATGGAATACCTTAAGATATTTGCCAAATTAAAACTGTGATATAAGTCCTCCACACTGCTCTAACTCTAGGATACCAGTGAACAAATGAGATGCAACAGGCAATGAGGAATATCTCATCCAGGTTGGATAACTGAACCACTGGCTTTTTCCCATCACAGCTCCATGGATAGTGAAATTTTGGTGGTCATGGGTTTACGGGCCCCATCCCATATAAAACTACTTTGGCTCACCCCATGAAGTCCTATGGAAAAGTGCTGAATGTGTGAAGGGAAATAATCACAAAGACACTGCGTCCCAGTTCACATCCACAGGCTGCACGGAGGAGTCACTGGCTTAAAAGCAGCAGCAAAAATTTTAGTACAGAAACACTAATTTAAAAGAATGGGTTACATGTTCACATAATTCACTAACATATCGAAAATCATGAAGGGTGTTCCTCAATACTGTATTAATGATTGACTATGAAGTCATTGTATTTATAGAGAAATGAATTTTACTTGTGCTTTGAGCAGACAACCAAATGTAAGTGTTTTAGGTACTCAGTAATGCCAGCCAAAGGCATTGTTCATGTACAACATCCTGCAAAGCACTGTTTCTGAACTCCTGGTACAGTGAGCAGTACTCCTCAATTTTGGTATTTTAAGGTATGAAGCTATATATAATGCTACGACTTTTTGAGTGCTATTATAAAATTATGTTTCCTACATCTTAGTGGCCGAGGAAAGAAGTCAGTAGCCTCGTGTGAAGTAACTGATGGTGTCAAGTCATCAGCAGAGGACTGCGTTTCTTCATCATCACCCGACAAGAGATCTTTAGCGATTTCCTCCTGTATCATTAAAATAAAAAAAAAGAAACCTCACAGTGACTATAAAATATAGACTGATAAGCACTTAGATTCGGCCAATTGTAAGCCTGATTAATGAAAATGAGTTACCTTCCCATAAGAAAATGTAGCACACCATACTCCTATAAAGAAAAAGCTGGTTTGCTCCTACTAACTCTAAGAATATAACCTTTCATGTCAGAGTCAAACGTAGTCATTACCCTCTGTCTTCTTCTAAAACAAATGCACAAGAATTAACTTCTGCAAGTATCAATGTCGTATGTTCCTCCAAGTGCTTCTGGTAAGAGACACCAATGTAAACTGCCTCATGTACTTAGCATTCTGTCATTCTTTGCATCACAGATATACTGAAGCTTTAAAAGCCTACTACTGCCTTCTAAACTCTGGGGGAAAAGCCAACCAACCAAAAAAAACCAAAAAACCCAGCCCAGTTTTTTGTAGACTTTTGCCGAGAGGATAGTTCTAGGTAACAAAACACCAAAAACATCTGACATTTTCGTAGGTTAAAGCAACAATATTAAGAAAGAAAAGGCACATTTCCTACATTCACAGACATCTTTGAACTCCTCTAACAGAGATTTGGAAGGGAAAGAACTGTATTAGACAACAAGCCGACTACATTTTTGTAGCCTCAACACAATCATCAATCCTAATGAGAATCAGATGTACAGAGCCATCACTATATCCTCCTTTCTGTGGCGTTTACCATTACATCATACTCACAGGAAAAAAAAAGACATACACTTACTACTTGCATACTTTTTCAGCTCAACTACAAGATGCACATGCTTTGTGGCCAAAAATCAGAACAAAATCTCACAATTTAAAGTTAACTTGCAAACCACAAAAGCTGAAGTTTCAGGGTTTTGTATCAGCAATAGTCACCACACATAAAACAATCTCTCATCCCCCATGGCTGAGACCTTTCTAAAAGATATACATTTGAAAATAAAATTCCAAAGCATTCAAGAGTAAATTTTCAAGCTATTTTTCATACCATTTTTGGTACTTGATGTGTGGTGGAAGTCAGAGTTATTTCTGGACATCGCATATATTATCCAAAAATCCCACTTCTTAACTAAAAAACTAACTAAAAACCCCAAAAAACTAACAAACCTCCTACTTAAAAGTTCTTCATGTGTGTTTTAGAAGAACTGTTGACAATATTTCGTTTTCTTTTGTACTAATATAGTGACACTAAAGTTGCTGTACATCAGTATCAGAACTAGATGCCCAATATTCTTGAAAAGGTAAGATCCCAGAGTGATAATATATATCAAAATTAACAAAGATATGTATTTTGTACCATAAAGAGATTATGATATGTAATTTAAAGCCACCTGGATTTCTGCTTTTAAACAAAAATTCAAGTGAAAATTATTCTGACTTACTTTATCTAGAGTCATATCTGGAAGTTCATCTGCAAGTTCACTTGGAGAGCTATTCGCACTGGAAGCTGGCATAACTGGAATCGTGGGTTCATAGCCATAGAATGCTAGTAAATCTTCCAATGGCATGTTTCCTTCCTAGTACAAGAAGATTTACAACACTTCAACATATTGCCAATTACCTGTAAACAGGCCTAAGAGAATAAGACATATTCTGAAGAACAGAAATAAAAAACAAAGAAAAACTAAGCTGAAAGCAGGAATGATTAAAGGTTTAAAATATTGTGATTCTGTGATAACAATAATTCATAAACATGTCCCTTGGCATATAGTGAAGTCCTGTCAAGCTGCTGGGGAAGACATTTTACTGGATGCAACTAAGGAGTAAGTATTAAAAATCTGCTCCTTATCTGATTGATACTGTAGAACATGATTTGACACTATTTCTTCAAGAGAAATATAGAAAACCTTGAAGACTTAATTCCTCCATAGCTACAGCTGCACATGTGAAAACCCCCACAGAAGTAAACCAATACAGCAACTTCTAAGCCCTTCCTTTCATCTCCTGCAATGTATTTTATATTAACCATTGAGAATAAACAAGACAAAGACAGCCAAGAGAAAGGCTTGATTTTTAACTTGTTTTTTCCAATAGCTTTTGATGAAGTGATTCTAATAACTATCATCATACTTGCATCCTAATACAATTAATAAAACAGTGAAGATTTTTTTTTGTTACCTGGGTCAAGACATCAGAGTATGAAAAATATTTCCAAATATTTACACCTTTAGAAGTTATACCTCTAAATTTTATTGTTGAACTCATACACTGATCAAATTCCTCTTTTTTCTTTATCCAGGCAAGGTTTTAGTCCTGTAAAGACTTTTTACAATGGCTAAATAGAAACTGACATCCAAGCCTTTCCAGGATAAGGACTTAAAGCAATAACGTGTTTAAGGTGAGTGTCTCTCAGTTCTTCTTTCTTCTATTACAGAAGCAGTAAGAGAATCTTGTTGAGTAAAATCTCCATTTTAACCATCAGACCTGGCAAACTGCTTCACTACTGTAACAGCAGGCTCATAATCAGCAAAAATGTAACTGTAAAGGCAGTAAGGCAAGAAAAAAAAAAATCAGGAGTACAAACACTGTAAACTCCACATGTAGAAAATTTGTTTTTACATGGACTACATAAACACAGCCTTATATCTGATGCTAAGAAATACACCTTTTCAGAAGTATGTTGACCAAGACCTGCAGTTATGCTGAGTGGTGTAAGTGGGTTACCTAACAGTAAGGCAAATAGCATCAATTTCTTGGTGTTCAGCAGATTAGAATGCTTGCTACACTGCTATGGATGAACAAGAAGTGTAAATATGAAAAACTTCTTATTAAGAAGTGTAAAATGGAATAGAAAAAGCCAAAGAGCACACTGATCATTTTGTACACCCGCTGAATGCTAAACTGATCAAACTAAGACATGGAAATACTATTCATATAGCAAATTAATGTGCATAAACCATTATGCACAAACCAGCATTGTTTGTCTGCATATTGGAAAAGTAAAACCTGACCAACATAATGAAACAAAGCTAGATGTCATTTTAATAGTATGCAAAATGCACGGTTTTAATGTACAAGTGATCTTAGATAACAGGCCTCTAAAACCTATGTCAGTGATTTCTCTACCAAAGCAAATGTGCTAAATCAAAGAAAATATGAGCACCAATACCTTTAAGAAGCTAAGTTCAGCCTTTTCCGTGATGATACACTGCCACATCCTAATCTTTTATGCAAGCTGCAAATGCATTTTTGCAGAAAACTGCATTATACAATACAAATTGAAGGGCAGGTTGAATGTTCTTTTCACTAGAAAAGTTACAATATGTATGAAAAGTAAAATATGTATAGAAAAGTACATATAAAATATGTATAGAAAAGTACAATATGTACATTCACAAGGGAGAAAGTCTCTCTTACCTTTTCTAAATCTTCAATTTCAGAGCTGAAATTTTTGCTTTCTTCCATCATTTCCTCTTCTTCGAGAGTTCGCTCATCATCATAATCGTGTACCAGCATTTCAGCAGATGGGTCAAAGTCATGATCCTCAGATGACAAAGAGCCAACTATCAAAAAAAACCAACTTAATTTGAGAAATTTTTTTCTCCTATACCAACATAAGAAATTAAATCCCAGCAAAAAAATTTGCATTAATTCTCTTACAAATAGAATCAGAACTCCCAGCGGAGTAACAAATTCATAACTACTTGACAAATTCAGCTGCTTTAGATGACCTTTCCTTTTCATATTTTTAAGTAACAAGTACAGCTTTCCCTCTTCCTACAAACAGAATAGCAGGGAGAAGTAACTAAAGGAGCAAAACTAAGTTTCAGGAAATACAATTCCAAATTAATATTTTATTGAATAAAAGATTGTTCAAAACACTCTTGAAATCATCATTAAGGTACAAAGCACACACATGAATAGATATCAGAAGCTGCAAGACTGTAATCTATAGATCCTGATTTTATTGATCTGATTTATATGGTAACAAGCATAGTTGTTCACTGGCAAACAGGTAACTTAGGTTATGAATTCACATCCTACTAATAGCAAAATAAAGTGAGACTCGCGTCCAATTGCTTTAGCCTCACAAATGGATCTTCTAATAAAATTAGGTTGTAGCACTAGATATAGAAAAATAAACACAGCAGAATTTCAAGAAGTACTATGGAAAATACACTAAAAATAACAAAATGCTTCTGATGGATCACATTAATTAACAACCAAGTGTGACACCTCCGTGGTCCATCAGACACTTTTTAATTACTGAAGACAATACTCAGAAGTAATCAAAAAAGCACTATTATAATGCACTTTGTAATTTGAAAGATTATCATTAGAGTCAACCAATTTTCAAGACGAAAATATTCTGCATCAGTAGTCAGTGTTCTATGGTTAAGAATCACCAAATTACAGAGTTGTTTTGCTCTTTAATGTTCACTTCTTTATAGCTTTCAGGTTGGAGGAAAAAGACAGATTAGTATATTTCTTTTCCACTTCTAGTTTCCCCTTACATACTAGGAGTCTGTTGCAATCCTTGGCTTTCAAGCATCAAATAAAAGGTTTATCAATAATTATTTCTACCAAGGAACTTCTTCTAAAGTTTTGAAAGAAATAACCACAAATTTTCAACCCCCTTCAAAAAATAATACAATATTCCTCTTTGCACTGTTTTCAGCTTTGAGACAGCTGAAACACTTCTGAACTGTAAAGAATGCAACTGTTCATCATTAATGCTAAGTATTCATTCTGTATATGCAGGTAACTGAACTACATTCAGTTTGCCTAAGACAAAGCTGTCAAAATTTGTAATATCACACTGTAGAGAAACATTCAGGCCGAAAATGCTTTTTATTCACATGCTATTCATATTATGGCCTCACAGAACTTTCAGCATAGCTGACAATGCTACTACAGTTCCAACAATGACATTATGTGTTTAATCCTCCTCCTGTTGGCCATCACATGGTGCTCAAGTTTTAAGAAAGTATCAACTGCCTTAATCTAACATGAACATATAAGGGTGTGATCAAGACTATTGCTTCTAATTGTTTTTCTAACTCACTTTCCATTTAACTCAAGGGGAAGTTCTGTTCCACAGACTTCATTAAAAAAGTCCCACTTCTCCTGTAGTTCTGAATGTTTAATATTGAAAAATACAAACTCAACAAATTTCATAATAATTAAAGATGATGAAAAACACTGCAGAATGCATTTACATAGAAGCACGTATCTTCTCCAAATACTTGAGAATAGCCCTGCTGATGTTAATAATGCTTGGATGTATAATGTAGTCCAAAGAACCTGAACAGCATTTAGTTACAGCCTTAAAAGTTACTTGTTGTTATGATTTTAAACATTTTCTGCTATTACCAAGAAGTCAAAAATTTAGACAAGCCTGTAGTCATCAGCAACAAGAGAAGCTGTTTTTCTTCAGGCTATCTGGCTTTACTGAGATGCTGACTTAAAAGTGCTACACAACTCTGATTTCATTTTTGGTTCCAAGGAGCCAATTTCTAACTGCAACTGCACTTAAGTAAAGGATTCCGTAGCCCACATCTCCTCTTAAAAACCTGGCAGGCGGTTAACAGCGTGCACACGAAGCCTTAGGAAAACTACGAGGGGATAAATTTGGGAAGGAGCAGCAAGGAGAGAACGGCGTGCAGGCGACAGGCCGGGTGCCGATGCAGAAGGTGGACGAAGACGAACCTGGGCTCGAACTCCCAAAGGAAGCCTGCAGGGAAAAGAGAGAGCGAGATGAGAGCGGGCTCCCTGCGGCCCGGCAGCAGGCAGGGCCCTTCATTCCACGCAGCCGTCGGAGCTGCCCTGTTTCCCCGCACCCCGCTTTTCCCCGCTCCCCTCCAGTCTCAGCCCCAGCGTCCCGCCCTGTTGGCCGCTCCATCCCGCTCACCCTCGCCCATCCCTCCTTCCCTCGCTCCCGCCTGCCGCTCTCCGTCCCTCCTCCTCCTCTGGCACAAGGCCCCCCCCGGGGCCGCGCCAGGCCCGGCCGGCGATCCCGCTCCCTCCGGCCCCGGCCAGGCGGGACGTGTCACGGACCGGACCGGCCGCCGCCTTGTCCCCGCTCCCAGCCCAGGGCTCGCTCCTCCTCCCTCCCTCCGGGCTGTTCTCCATGGCCCGCGCCGCAGCGGCGACACCGCCGGCCCGTCCCGCGGCCCCCTCCGCCGCCCGCGGGCCACGCACCGGCACCGCGCCCGTCCCGCGCTCAGGTGGAGAGGTCGCCCGCCCCGCCGGCGGGGCGGCTGCTGTGGCAGGCAGCGGAGCGCTCGGGGCCGGCCGGAGCCGGGTGATTCCGACACCATGGGCCGGGAGCGCCGAGCGGGAGCGGACTTTGCCATGTCACCTCGGTACCGGGTACTGGGGTGCAGGAGAGGTGGCGTCACGCTGACCCCCCGCCATAAGTGTCACAACATGAACCACAACTCCAAAGCCTTCATCCTTTCTCGTGTGCGTTGTCTGCTCCGACAATCAGAGAAAGTAAAATTTACTTTGCAGTGTTTTTATCTAAGACGTGCCATGTCTGTTACATGCAAATTATATCTACTCCTTTATACACAATCACAGCATTGTCAGAGTTGGAAGGGACCTCAGTAGATGCCCTGGTCCAAACTCCTGCCACAGAGTGGGTGTTCAATGTCTCAAGAGAAGAAGACTCCATGACTTCCCTGGGCAGCCTGTTCAAGTGCACTGCCACCCTTAATGTAAAGTTCTTCCTCATGTTTAGGTGGAACTTTTTTATTTTAATATATGGTCATTGCATTTTGTCCTGTTGCTGGGCACCACTGAAAAGAGTCTGGCACCATCCTGTTGGCACCTGCCTTTGAGATATTTATACACATCAATGAGATCTCCTCTCAGTCTTCTATAGACTAAACAGGCCCAGGTCCTGTAGTTTCTCCTCATTAGAGATGTTATGAATGAGGTCCCTATATGTCTGGAATTTAGCAGCAATTTTAATTGAGCAGCAATTTTATATAAAATAACACAATCAAATATAATCAAGCAGGTACAAAATAATTTGGCAGGGGTTCGGATAAAGCATAAGCAGAACTGATTGATAGGGATACAGGGAAGGCTTCCCCACCCTGTCTCATGTATAAAAGGCAAAAGGATCCAAACACTTATATACTGTATGCTAATATATGTTCATCAATATTTTGCCATAAATCTCCTATTTTTGATTCTTGAAATCCATGTCATATACTACATAGCACATGCTCCGCTTGTTTCTAAGGGGTCTTCTTTGGCTTTTGGTGGTCACTTCTGGCGAAGGCTTCTCATCATTGTCACTGTCCTTTGAAAAACCCCAGAGATAGCACATGCGCCCCAAGTCTTGTGTTATAGAAGCCAGCATTATATTCTAAAAAGAAGACTTATTATTTCGTAGATACTTGCAATAACTTCAATTTTTGACCATTTCAAGGCCGATTCTCTAATTAGCCTGAGGCCTATTCCATTTTGGGATGTTACTTGTCTCAAACTACCTCCTGCATCCTTTTTTCTCATGAACATCTGAAAACATGTGTTTTGTGACACTAATTACATATCCTTTTCCTCTATTACTTTTTAACAAATATTTTCTAAAATATTGATATAGTTACAATTGTTAGCACGAATCACATTCATTTATCACAGAGAGATGCTCCAGTCCCGTCATCTTTCTGGCCCTTCACTGGACACTCTCTGGTACTCCTTGTCTTTTTTTGTACTGAGAAGCCCAGAACTGGATATTATACTCCAGAGGTGGCCTCACAAGGGCCAAGTAGAAGGAGAGGATTGACCTCCCTTGACCTGCTGGCCGTACTCTTCCTGTTCTCTTTGTGGCATTTCTTGTCCCTCTACACATAAAGTTGGGTTGGGCTGTCTTTAGCTTGATTCTTTCATCCCAGGCTATAAAGACTGATGCTTTTAATTTTGGATCCATAAATTCCTGCTTCTGGCCAAATTTCAACGGCCATACTTTCTATATTGAATATTGCTCTGCTGGAGGGGTGGTGTGTGTCACATCAACACTCACAGGCAGTAGTGTCCAGGCTGTGTCCCACATGGGGCATTGGGGGGGCTCAAGGCTGTACACAAAGTGAATGGCTGCTTTGGATGCATCCTAAGTTCGCTTTGGAGAGAGAGATCTCAAGCTAGTTTAGATACTTGAACAGGAGAATTTTACAATGCACATTACAATTCTCATTCTGCTGAGACCTGTTGCTCTGAGAAACAGAGTAAATGGAATTGTGTCATGCTGCACTGCTGAGTCTAATGTAATTCCAGTACTCAAGCTGTTTGTATGCCTTCAAACTACACAGCAGCTACCATGTAGTCATACTGCTCTCAGTGTACCTGGAGTAGAATGCTGACAACATAAAAATCACACAAGTCTTTGCAGAAATATGTATTTTAGGAAAGTTATCACAGTCACTGGTAGCTTCATCAGTAACTCAACCTCTGTTGCCTGATCAGCCTTCATGTTTTTTGAAGTTACCTGGTAAAAATGGTCAGCAACAGACAGATGAGCTATGGCCACACTGCACATACTCAAACATTAAGAGGAAAGAGTCGATGCTTTCCACTCAAAAATTAAGAAAGCAGATTTAATCTTTTCCACCTCTGACTGATCCAGAATGCCATTATAACTCACTAATACTACTTAGCCTTTCTAAGTTTTGTTACCTTTAAATACAACAAATCCAGTTCCCTATACTCTTGAGCCTCAGGTTGGGTAAGGCAAATAGCTTCTCATGAACTCAGAATGTGTAACATAACATATATACAGGCCTGTTCATCTTATCAATAAAATTGCACAGAAAATGTAGCAGGAAAAAAAAAATCTAAATTCAGGAAAGTACATATTTGATACTATATACATTTTATTAATAGGAGTGCTCTCCAATTTGGATGCAAGTACCTGTTCCTAACTCCTGAAGTAGATTACTTCAGAGTCATTTGACTGTTTAACATGATTAAGCTTTTAAATTGTGTGCAATTTTACAGAAAAATCTACTGTTAATTTGCTACTTAAAATATTTTATCACATTTAGAACTGAGTTTTAAAATTATAATTCAGTACTCTTTCATAAAATATTATGAGCGCATAGTGCTATCACAGCAGGTGATATGTGTGTTCCAGAGCTGTCATATAAGGTGCAGCAAGTATTCTGGAGAAACTACTGTGGACAGGTGGTTGCAAGGAAAATGAAAATTACTAGATTCTGAAGCATAACAACAAAAAGGACTTTCACTGAGATTTAGTTTTGCACTTGGAAATTGTAGCTATACAGAAAAACTTAAAAATATTTGCACATTCCAATACTTAAGATAAAGAAAAGGAAAAAAGTCTGGATCTTTAAGGTTTGAAAAGAGCTGCTGTGATCCTGTATCACAGTGGGGGTTAGATTGTAATATCTATAATGCACTTCTATGCTGTTACAAGATGTTTTACCCCCCAGTGGTTTTTATTGAGTGCAGATCAAGATAAAGAGTGAGGATGGTGAATTACTGGACTAGAATTGTTTTTAATGGAAATAGAAAGGAACAGGGATGTGATTGCACCTCTGCTTTCTCAGTTTTCCTCCAGGAACAGGGGTGAGAACCTGAAATGCTTATAAAATGTAGCTTGGAAACAAAATCTTGTACTTTGGTGGAGTCTGGTATGGTGTTGGTGTGGAGCTTCTTCTGGAGCCCAGTGCTTTCACGAGTGTTTTTCTGCCCTCTGCCCTGCCTCCCTGAATAGAAAGGCAAGGTGATACTGCTCTTTCCATTTTATAATCTTTCCATTTTACAAGGACTCAGAATTAGACATGGCAGAAGAAAATATACCTATGCATATACAGAGCAAATCAAATAATTGCATCAATGCAGATGCAGTTTTCCATGGCCACCGTGCATTTTAAAAGCCATGGAGTTCTGTTTTTCAAGGTGTCTTTTCTCTTGAATTGGAATCAAGAAGATGGGACAAAAATCTGCCTAAACTGTACTTTATGTATTAATGGAAGATGATACATTATATATATGCTTTGGCTATATTTTATCATCTGATTTAAAATCAAACAAATAATTGTTTCAATTTATTGAAACAGTAAAGAAAGTAGAAACAACTAAAATTAATTATAAAAAAGCTGAAACCAAAAAATCCCCCAGCAATGCAATGAAACTGAGCAGTTATATATGGGGAATTTTAAGAGAAAGAGGGCAGAAGCTCTAGAAAAAAATCTCTTCATCTGTAGTAATTTTTTCTCCTTCACTCCTAAAGAAGGGTAAAATTTAATCTTTTGCTTCCTGCACTCTTACTGTGTGCTGTCACGAACATATCCAAGAGACACATGATGATCAGATATTATCATAAGCATGTTTGAAGTCTTGGTTTGTGTCTGGGTGGTGTAGATATGGTGCTACTTTTTTACTTCAGTCCACATTCTTCAGCAAACCATTGCCCAAAGCCCTAGAGAATGGCCTCAAATAGCCCTCTCTGTAGGCATAAGGAAAAAAAAGCAAAGCCTGCTTGTTCAGGAAATGGAGCTGGTCTTAGACCTTTTTTTGCCTGTATCTCTGCTAGTAAATTAAATATGCTCAGGGATGTTTGCTTGACATTAAAACCACCAAGAAGCACAGAACTTCTGTCTAGAGTACAGAACTTATGTCCAGACCTGCGCATATCTCTGCAGCCAAAACCCTACTTCTGTCAGAGACCACTTGTTGCAGGTGGACACTTGAACTCAGTAACCTGAAGGGTAATGAAAAAGAAGGCTGCTGGTCATGAAACACATGGGAACCATCCTAATAGTTTGAGGTCAAGGATAACCATGTCACAGCAGTGTTTAACTTCTTGGAAAAGAAATATTATGAAAATACAAGGCACCATCTCCCACCATTCTATATTCTCTGAGCTTTTGGAGGGGAAGATGAAAGGAACTCCGTCTGTGTATTAGGCATAGCACTTACTACTCCTAATCACATTTCTTGTTGTGCAGATGTCATCGATTTGAGGATTCTATTTCAACAGAGAATGGATGTGCAGGGTAAGCTTAAAATCTCCTAGATGTTTGTCATGGTTTAACTCAGTTATCATCTAAATACTGTGCAACTGCCTGCTCACTTTCCCCAGGTAGGGAGAACAGCCAGGAGAAAAAAAAAAAAAGTAAACTTGTAGATGGACATAAGAACAGTTTAATACTTGAAACAAAATAAAATATAATAGTAGGTCATCTTTAACAAATCTGGTCACCTTTTATGACCAAGTAACCCGCCTAGTGGCTGCAGGGGAGGCTGTAGATGTTGTTTATTTGGATTTCAGCAAGGCCTTTGACACTGTCTCCCACAGCATACTCCTAGATAAGCTGGCAGCCCGTGGCTTGGACAGGAGCACTCTGTGCTGGGTTAGGAACTGGCTGGATGGCCGGCCCAGAGAGTGATAGTGAATGGTGCTGCATCCAGATGGTGGCTGCTCATCAGTGGTGTCCCTTCAGGGGTCTGTGCTGGGGCCAGTTCTGTTTAATATTTTTATTGATGATATGGATGAGGGTTTAGTAAATTTGCAGATGACACTAAGCTGGGAGCATGTGTCGAACTGTTAGATGGACGGAGGGCTTTCATATGAAGAACGACTGAGGGAGCTGGGGTTGTTTAGCCTGGAAAAAAGGAGACTCAGACGTGACCTTATAACTCTCTTTAACTTCCTGAAGGGTGGCTGTGGTGAGCTGGGGATTGGTCTCTTTCTCTGGACAACAACAGATAGAACAAGAGGACACAGTCTCAAGCTGCGCCAAGGGAGATACGAGGGAGATACTTAAGGAGATACAAGGGAGATACTTAAGGAGGAAGTTTTTCACAGAAAGAGTGGTCAAATACTGGAATCATCTGCCCAGGGAAGTGGTGGAGTCACCATCCCTGGATGTGTTTAAAAAAAGACTGGATGTGGCACTTGGTGCCATGACCTAGTTGAGGTGTTAGAACATGGGTTGGACTCGATGATCTTAAAGGTCCCTTCCAACCTAGAAATTCTGTGATTCTGTGATTCTGTGTAATACAAATTATAACTATATCAATAATATCTTCATCATCAACAACAGTAATAATGAAACAGAGAGAGAGAGACAGAGGAATAAAACCCTAGAAAGACAACAGATGCTCAAATGGAGTTGCTCATCACCCAGTGACAGATGTCCAGCCAGTCATCCTACAGCAACATTCAGTACCTTCCCACCAGCTCCCCCCAGTTCACATCCTGGCCACATCAGTCTTTGTATGGAACATCCCTTTGGCCAGGTCAGGTCAGCTCTCCTGGCCATGGTCCCCCAGCTTCTGGGGCATCTGATCAATGCAGACCATGGGGCATGGAAATGTTCCTGGCCATGGAAAGTATTTAATAATAATAATAAAAATACAAATAGCAAACAACAATAATAAACAACAATTTAATTTTAGTAGTGAGCAAAGTAGCTTACTTTTGGTGAAGCTTGCAAAAATGGAAAGATTTATAACAAGATGTTTTATACAGACTTACAGATATATGACTTACATAGGCAAATAATTATAGCACTATTAATTACACAAGAGATGTGCACAAGAGGTGATATAATGTGAATACTTTAATTTAGGAGACTTTTACAGAGGTCATCTAAGGAAGGCTTCATAACAGGGATCCACTTTAGGCTGCAACCTTCAGCTCTCCTCAGATTTTAACACCTGTGGGATGGATAAACCTGGTATGAAGGAGCCCTATGCTCTGTTAAAGGCACAGTTTTCCCAGGAAGGTCTTCTTGCTTAGAGAAAGCATCTTTCTGATCATCTTCATGAAGAAATGCGACTGTCCGTGGAATATAACTGAAAACAACTGTTACTCAGCTATGCAAAGAAAAACAGACAATCGCGTACCCCCTCTGTATGCCCTGCTCTTGGTCACGGAGGAAGTTTTAGTGAAAAGGTAGGTATGTCATTCAATTATAAACAACTGACAACCTAATAAGAAACAGTTTCTCCTCAGTATTGCACATTGCCAGTTTTCATTTTGTAACATTGGCAGATGTGTCACACGTTATGATGGAAAAGACCCATTATGTTTTTCATTGTCTCTCAAAGTATTTTAAATGCATACACAATAGCCATCATAATTCAAAAAATATTTTCAAGAAACCTGTCTTTACTTATTAAAGATATGTTATTAGCCTTTCTGGCAACATTGCTATAGTGTAGTAAGATATCTTTGTTTTGGGAGAATTGAGGGAGGAGTATTTCCTAAACAGGAGGCTTGGTACTTGTGTTTTGAGGGTGTTTTGCCTATTTCTTTTGAGCCAATTTGTAATAATTACAGAACCCCAGAATCGTTTGTGCTGAAAAACCCCTCTGAGATCATAGGACACAACCTTTGATCATCACCTTGACAATTAGAAGGAATTCCATGTCCAGTAATTTCTTGAACACCTCCCAGCTTGGTGTTGCTCAGGCAGGACCTGCCTTTCCTAGACCCATGTCGGCTGGGCCTGATCCCTTGGCTGTCCTGTGTGCGCGGTATGATGACACTTCAGATGATCTCCTCCATGACATTGCTGGGCACCAAAGTCAGGCTGAGCGGCCTTTAGTTCCCGCATCCTCCTTCTGGCCCTTCCCATGGATGAGCATCACATTTGGCAACTTACAGTCAACTGGAACCTCCCCAGTTAGCCAGGATTGGTGATAAGTGATAGAGAATGGCTTAGCAATCTCTTCTGCCAGCTTCCACAGTACCCTAAATGATCAAGTTCACAGCAAGTATCATCACTGTCTTTCAAAGAGTTCACAAAGATACACATACTTTCAAAAACTTTGTACTGTGCACATTGATGGACAAAACTTGTAGAAAATCCTTGTAAAAAGTTTTCTTCACTTCACTTGAATATGCAAAGTTTTAAAATTAATCTAGTAATTAAAAAATGGGGTGGGGGGGGGGAAGGCACAAGTTGGTGCCAATACAGATTTTATAAAGAAAAAATGGCTAAAGCAAATAAAATTTGCTATGAAACAAAACAGCATTAAACTGAGATCTGCTTATATTTTGGAATGTGCAAGATCCTGATATCATGCCAGTTATATAGCTCTTTATTTCGAATTTAATATGGTCTATGTTCACAAGTTAGCAAGGCTAATTTTAGGAAAAACACAGAAATTTCACTTTATAGAGAAAAGAGTAGGGTAGAGACAAGCATCCAATTAGTCACTCGGTATTGAATGTTTAGTTCATAATTCCTTCAACATAATTCCGTTTTTATCGAAACAGTTTCTTGTCATTAACAGTTACTATTTTAAGGGGTTTTTTTTTAAAATTTAGAACAGTGAATATTCACTTGATGTTACTTCATGGGAGGGAAGTTGAGTACATTTAGAATTGAGACATGTAATATTTTGGAGAAGATGTATACCATGATTTGTCCTTCAACAGAAGAAATGTAATGTAGGCAGTGTTCATCTGGGACAGTTGCACCCTTTTATCTTCTATTTATTATCTCTCATAATGAGGAAGGAATGCTACTTAATGGAGATAAACCATTCAATTGGCTTCAAATAGTTTAGCTTCCTACTGCATAGTGTTTATGGAATGTGTAATTGGAGATGGATGCTTTCACTGTTGAAGGGAAAAAACTACTAGTCATGCTATTTTCAATTACAATATTTATAAAAAACTTGAAACAGAGAAGCTGCTCTTTTAAAAGCTTTGTTCTAAAAGAGGTTTTATGTCTAATTAGCATAAAGAAAAGCATGGCTGTTTTTGTCCATCCCTGTTTCTGTCCTGGCTTTTCACTAGTGTCACCAAGATATTGATTATTTCAGATAGAAACACACATTATTTTGAGAGAGGTAAAATGAGCAATTTATTACAATAATACTGGCCAAATTAATATACTTCAAAATTAATACTGAGGTATTACTTCAAAATGTAGACTGTTAACTAAGCTTTATTGAAATCTTTGCCCAAAAGTCAGCTCCTGTCAAAGTCAGTGGTAATTTTAATATAAAAATTCTTCAGAAATTAAGGACTCAATAAGCACTTGTGTTTTAATTTCCAGTCCTGTCTGGTAGTTGCTTATTATATTAAATGCATTGGATGTAGAGATGCTCAGACCTCCTGCAAAATCAAATAACTAGAGGTTATATAATATAACCTCTATATATAATATAATGCAAATAATAACAGCCAATTATTTAACACAGTCAAATCCCATTGCCTTATTTATGTAGAGAGACCCACTGAAATCTGGAATAAATTGGTAAAGTCACCTTACCCTTCTTACCTGGAAGGTATAACACATAGAAATAGACAAGCCCAGATACTTTACACTAGTGTTCATGTTATTGCAAATAATAATGCCTAGATGTTGTTGTGCACTTTTTCATACTGCTTCCATTCTTTTAATTTTGCTACTTAAAATATAAGTGAACATGCAGCTGAAAGATATTTAAATCTTGGCAGTAAGGATAGTTTATTAGAACTGTGTTTGTATTGAGGAACTCTCACTGTGTTTCGGAGCTAATTATACAAATGATCATTTGCTGAGAAGAACATATATTAGAATTGGGGTTTTTATTATTAGCATTAGGTGGCCATTTGCTTTCTAGTTTTTATTGGACTTTCTGCATCAGAAGCTTTCCGGATCAAATCTGTATTAATCAGTTTTAAACCTCTTACATGGAAATTTTTATTTTGGCTTTCTGCCTGATCCTTTGGTTCAGATTGTTTGCATATTGGGCACATTGGGTTTTTAACATCTTCTGTACATCTTCTGTACCTCTTCTGGAGTGGCACAAAAGTATGTAATAGTAGGAAATTAATTCTGTTTCTATATTTTTCTATAGTATTTCCTTAATTAACAATCTGTGTGTGTACTCATGTAAGTATCTTGTATTCCACTACTATAACTGAAAGCACATTTCAAGTGCCTGCCAAAATACATTTTTGGTCTCGTACTTCATCTCATTAGGTGAGGAAGGAGAGGTGGCGGGGTGTCTTTGTACAGTATAGAGCTCAAGGATAGTGATGTCATAAGTTTGAGTCCTGATGAGAAGGAATCAAGAGATGTAGCTATGATATTTTATGAAAAAATCTTTTGCTAGGATTTTTCCCTCCTGGGAAGCTGAAGAGCCTCAGGAGAGAAATATAAACAATAACTGTCTGCTGCTGTGGAATGCAACAGGTGCTCCTTGCATTAGTCCATGTGGATTGTTTTCACTTGATGACCAATCACAGCCACTTGTGTCGAGGCTGTGAGCAGTCACAAGATTTTGTTATGCATTCTATTCCTGTTCTGTCTAGCCTTCTGATCAATCTTTTCTCTCTATTCTTTTAGTATAGTTATAATGTAGTATTTTAATATAATATATATCATAAAATAATAAACCAGCCTTCTGAGAACATAAAGTCAATCCTCGTGTCTCCACACATAAAACACCAGACATGACAAAGGGGATGGCCA
This sequence comes from Onychostruthus taczanowskii, assembly GCF_017590055.1. Classification (NCBI taxonomy): domain Eukaryota; kingdom Metazoa; phylum Chordata; class Aves; order Passeriformes; family Passeridae; genus Onychostruthus; species Onychostruthus taczanowskii. The sequence goes on from NW_024502125.1 coordinate 211,218, forward strand.
ACAAGGCAGATATCTTGCTGGCAGCCTGTTCAAGAGCACCTAACCAGGATGAAGAGGTAGACAAAGCATTCTACAGGCAACTGGAGGATATCTCATGATCAGTGGCCCTTGTTATTGCGTGAGACTTTGCTTTAACTTGCTGAATCTCTGCTGAAAATTCAACATAGCAGAGAAGAGGCATTCTAGTAGGTTCCTGAACCATGTGGAACACAATTTCCTCACACAGATGGTGTGTGTGAGCCAGTGAGGGCTCTCTTGACCTGCTGTTTGTGAATAGAGAAGGACTGGCGGTGATGTGGTGGTCAGAGGCTGTCTTGGGCATAGTGACCACAAAATGATAGCTTTCAATCCTTGGTGAAGGAAGAGAAGATTTAGAGGAATCAGCTAAACTTCTGTCTTGGCTTACCAGAGGGCAGACTTTGGCCACTTCAGGACAATGGTTCAGAGAGTCCCTTGGGAAACAATCCTTGATAACAAAGGGATCCAATAAGGCTGAACGTACTTTAAGAAGTAAATTTTAAAGGCACAAGGGCAGCTCATCCCTATTTGCCAAAAGATGAGCTGGAGGGGGCACGGAAAAAGAAGACTGGCCTGGCTGTATAGGGGGCTTTTCCTGGAGCTCAAGCTAAAAAGGAGATTTTATGACCTTTGGAAGAAGGTAACTTGGGAAGTGTATAGGGATGTCATTAGGTCATGTAGACTGAAAATTAGAAAGGCAAAAGCTGAGCGAGAACTCAATCTGGTGAGTTTAATTATCCTGTGAAAGATAATTAAAAGGGTTCTTAAAAAAAAAAAAAAACAAAACAAAACCAAATCAAACCAAAACAAAACAAAAAAACCCATTAAAAAACCCCAAAAAACAACAAAAGGAGGACCAAGGAAAATCTCCATACCTTATTGGATGCAGAGGGAAACATTGTACCTAAAGATGAGAAAAAGGTAGTTAATGCCTGCCTTGGGTCAACCTTTAACAAGAAGACAGTTATTATCAAGGCAACCAGCCCTCTGAGCTGGTAGGCAAGGACAAGGAGCAGAATTGAGCCCCGTTCCAGAAGTTAGTTAGTGACCTACTGAGCTGCTTAGACATCAAAAGTGTAGAGGGCCAGATGGAATCCACACAAGGATACTGAGGGGGCTGGTGGAAGAGCTCACTGAGCCACATTCCCTCATTTACCAATGGCCCTGGCTAACCTGGGAGGTCCCAGGTGACTTGAGTGGAGATTGACCAATGTGACACCTATCTACAAGAAGGGTTGGAAGAGGTTCTGGGCAGCTGCTGGCCTGACGTTGGTGCCTGGCACGGTTATGGAACAGATCATCTTGAGTGCTACAGTGCAATCACGTGGCATGTGCAGGACAGCCAAGGGATCAGGCCCATCCAGCATGGTGTCAGAGTGGCCAACCTGATCTCCTTCTATGACCAGGTGACTTGCTTGGTGGATGAAGGAAAGGCTGTGGGTGTTGTCTACCTGGACTTTAGTAAAGTCTTTCATATTGTCTCCACTGCCATTCTCCTGGAAAAGCTGGCAGTCCATGGCTTGGACAAGTGCTCTGTTCACTGCCTGGTAAAATCTGCCTGGATGGCTGGGCCCAGTGGGTGGTGGTGAGTGGAGCTACATCCAGCTGGTGGCTGGTCACGGGTCGGGTTCCCAGGGCTCAGTATTGGGGGCATTTCTGTTTAATATCTTTATCAATGATCTGGACGAGGGGATTGAGTGTGTATCCTCAGTGCTGCAGACAGCACCAAGCTGGGTATGAGTGTTGGTCTGTTGGAGGGCACAAAAGGAGGGATCTTGACAGGCTGGATTGATGGACTGAGGCCAGTGGCCTGAGGTTCATCAAGACCTGGGTTGTTGGTTCATAGCTGGGCCAGGTGGCAGAGCACTGCCTTTGCCTTTCCTGCTCTCAGTTTCAGGTTTGGCATCAGGCTGTGCAAATAACTAAGGAATGGGAATCCTTGCTTTTGCAGCATAGGCAAATAGAAGGACAAGCAATTTCAAGGGTGAGGAGAAAGGTTTCACTGCAGTCAAGACTGTGTTGAATCTTGAATTCTTGAACCTAGAAAAATGCTGTTGGTGTTAGAAATCAGAACTGGGGTTTAACTACTCAGAGTTGAGCAGAAGATTAATGTTTCAGAGCTTCTGAATTGTTTCAGAGCTTTTGTCAGTTTAAAGATGAAATTATCATATGCTTTTTCTACCTTATTTTCTCAGCTGTTGAGTTTTAGTCAAGTTTCTGGTAATTGTTGCTTTCTAGTGATTTCTATCAAGTTATGAAAAATAATTTATTTTAACCATATATACAGGCCTGTAAAATACATTAAAAAAAAAATCCTACAGTCTGAGACAATTTTTGTCAAAGTCAGTGCAAATCTCAGTTTCTACAATAACTTTAAACTTGTGGAGGAAATTTCCACAGAAAAACCAGAAACAAATGTAGGTGCTACAAACACTTGCCAGCATTCTTTCTAACTACATCTAAATATAATTTTGTAAATTTACTTTTTTACCTAATTAATTGAAAAACAAAATTGATTGCGTTGGTAAAAAGATTTCAAAATTGCAATACTGATTTAGGCATTAGATCCCCGGCAGCAAGAATCTATCCATCACTTTTCTCTCAGAACTGCATACGCAGAATAATTGTGCAGACCTCCGGGTTATTTCCACTCGTGCGCTTGTACACCGAAGTATCTGTCGATTTACCGAAGATTCTGGTATTTTGTTTTATTAGTCGGTGGTTAGTGGTTTTTGCTGGCCCTCAGCCCCTGACCGCGGGACCTGTGCTGCCCGGTGCCCGCTGCAGCCGCTTCCTCACGCCGGGAATCTCACCGACACCCAGCAGGCCGATGTGGGGCGGCGCTGGGCGGGCGCTCTCGCACACACACGCGGCGCACGGCCCTTCCAGCCGGGGCCCGCGGCCCGAGCCCGCTCTCGCACACACACGCGGCGCACGGCCCTTCCAGCCGGGGCCCGGCAGCCCGAGGCCGCCCTCGCTCTGAGCGCCCCGCGCCGGCAGAGCCTCGGCGCTCCCTGCGCGTGCGCCGGCGGGGCCGCGCCGCTGCCCGGTTAGTGACGCGGCGCCGGGGACTCCCGCCGCGAGGGCGGGGCGGGCGCGCTCTGGGGATTCCCCGTCCCGCGCCGAACGTTCGGGATGGTTCCCGTGACGTCACGGAGGGGGCGGTACGGGGGAGCCTCGCCCGCTCCTCCCCGGGCTCCCGCGCGGGGGCTCTCGCGGAGCTTGCGCTTGCCCGCGGAGAGCACTGCGGCTCTGAGCGGCGCCATTTTGAGGGAGCGAGGCGAGCGCGCGGTGTGTGCGCGCGCGCGCGCGCGGGGTCGGGGGCGTGGGGGTGTGCATTCAGAACGCCCCGGGACAGCCCCGGGAACGGGCATGTGGGGAACGCGGAGCAGCCGGGCCGCCACTCTCCTTCCCCCGCTGTGCAGCCCGGACCGCCCTCGGGGACCGCAGGGGGAGCCGCCCCCGGCGGCGGGAGCAGGGCGGCCGCCGGGAGGGCAGAGGACGTGCACCCCGAGAGCCGGGGTTCTGCGTGTCCGCACACCCCGGAGCGGGCGGTCTGTGTCCGCACGCCCCGGGAGCTGAGTCTGTCTGTCCCCACACCCCGGGGAAAGGAAGCATGCCCCGGGCCGCGCTGGGGCTCCTTCGGCGGCTCCCGCCGCCCCTCCGGGGAATGTCCCTGGCGCAGGTCAGCGCTTCCCGCCGGGATGCCTTCTGTACATCTGTTCAGCTTTCCCAATAAAGCCAAACATGACCCTTCCTTTCCCTGTTTTCCCCCGCAACTCTTCCAGCCCCCACTCCCTGTCCGCCGTCGCTGCCCGCAGTGTTTTCCTGCCGGGCTTGAGCGGCGGGAGGAGGGTTTCGCTGATAGGCTGCGCCCGCCGTCAAACACTGCTGCCGCCCTCTCCGCGCCGCCCGCGGAGGAGCAGCCGCGGCTTCCGCTCGGCGCTCGGCTCCCTGCCTGCTTCCGTGCTTGTCTCTGGCATCCAGGTTTCTGTTTGTTTCTCTTTTTAAGATTCGGGCGTTTGGGTTTTGTTTGTTTTGTGTTTGTCTAACGCCAGTCCGGATTTCATAAGGGAAAACTGATTTTTCTGGTTCTTTTTATCTTAGGTTGCTTGAACGATAGAGTCAGTCCTGGATGTTTGCAGCCTTTTGCTTCAGCTGGCAGAGAAGAAAAAAGGTGGACACAGACTTGCAGCAGTTGCTTCCTGTGAAAGGGAGGAAATATCGGATACTATTCTGGGATAATTTGTGCGTGCTTTGTCCTGAAAAGGCCTCTGAAACAAGCAGTAGACATCGGGGAAGAGAATTGAGGAAATAGTGAGGTCTTTTTCTTCTAGCAGTGTTGAGCACATCACCCTTGGATCTTTTGTCCGCATGGAATGGATACATAGCTAAATTTATGAAGTTCTGAATACTTCAGCTGCCAAAATAAAGCGCTTTCCTCTTTTTACATACTCTTTTTCTTCTCTGCAACATCCTTTCTGAGTCAGAGGTTTAACCAGCTTTGTTAACTGGTTCCAGGTTAAATGTGGCCTGAGTCACTGTGGGGACATTGCTGAAAAGTTTCATGGCAGATTTTTTCCCCTCATTTTTTCATTTTTTAGATTTTCTGACATAGTCTTCTCTCATTTTGCAGTGAGACCGATTTTATAAATGAAGATTTTAGTAGATGTTTGTTTATACTTTTTTCTTTTGTATTTTATTTACTGTTTTTGTTGAAAAATGTTGTTGCCCATAAGCAGTATGGAGGTATCCAGATAACTGTTTATAAATGCCTCTGCTGCCGGAAGGTAGGAAATGCTCTTCAGTTCATATGTGAAATTTGGGTTTTTGACATCATAGTTTGTGGAGTAAAACCTGTGTTTATTTCACTTGGAGCTGATGCTGCATATACTGATATCTACATGGAATAGACAAGAGAAGAAACTGTCAGAGAAAATAAAAGGTTTTTAAGACAGACATTGGCTGACTTTGTAAATAGCCTTGCAGAATCTGTAAGCGAGAAGGATGGGTAGCTGATTTCTGTGAGGTCAGATCTATGTCCAGCTGCCACGAATGTAGTACCAACAGGAACTCGGGGTATTATCTCAAGGAAAACAAACTGGAAAAATATAAATCACGCTGTACTAGCACCTTGTGCGGTCCTCTTGGATTAGGTAAGTGTTGTAGTGCTTATAAATCATTTTACACTTGAAAAAACATTTTATCAGTAGAACAGTTAAACCTGTCGTTTTTACTGGTTAGAGGTTCTTTGTTGTTGTTGTGCTTTTTTTTTTTTTCTTTTTGAGAATGTTGAATCATGTTAATTTTTACATGCTGGCTTTTATAATTAATGGAATAATTCCTTAAGAATTTGAAGAATACAGGTACAAGTAGAAACGTGTAGATAAGAGTATGATTTTTATGTGAGATTAAAAAGTAGCTATGTCTAGACTAAATCCATAAGGAATTCAGCCTTCATGTTAATGTTGTAATCTCAACAGTGAATGTTATATTCTCTTGACCAAGTCTTCTGCATAGCTTGCGTGTGTCATTCCTTCCATTTGTGTTAGATGTGTTTACAGCATCAGGGTACTAATAATATAGAGGGGGTTTTTACTCTTTTACTTTTCTTTCCACGATTCTTTGTCACATATGGAAGCCAGAGAGTTTTTTTACCAAAAATTATTTTAGTGACTGTGCAGACTAGCTTTTTTCTGTGTTGATAGTATAAGATTGACTTCAGTATATTTTCCTGTTCTGTAATGGGAATGAATTAGACTGACTGGTCTGCAAGTATAATACTTCAAAAAAAGCTCCTTCTCCTTGGAGTGATTCAAAATTAAATCTAGTGGTGAATTGGCTTATCTTCCTTGTTATTTTTAGATGTATTGTAGTTTTATTCATCCCACAGTGATTAAATATTTTTTAATTTTGGCATTAATGTGTTTGTAATAATTTTTTGTAGGTTTGCATTCAACAGAACTGCTGCTGCCTGAAACAAAAATTAAGATGGACAGAGCTACTTAATTCAAAAGTCAGTGGTAATTTTACTGAAGTTCTCCATCCCCTACCCCACCCTGATGAATCATGAGGCTTTAAATAATTAAAGCATTAATGGGTAGACTTTAAACTGAGCGTCTGGTAGATGTTACACATTTACCTGAGTTGTCACCTTCTAAAATAGTTTTGAGAGCATCTACAGTACTGAAGTGTTAGGAGTAGTGAACTAATGAAAAAAAGGTTTTCTCTAAGGGCAGTGCAAAGATATTTGGGAAGATTGTATGTGTTAAAACCTTGTAGAAAAAGTGTAGTTGAGCATGTGAAACTGTATTTTAAAATTACTGCAGTGTATTTTCACTCCTGTTGCTTGTTATATTGACCACAAATGAAGGACTTGCATGTACATAAATTTTGTAAATTCTGAGTCTGATTTAAGTTCTTATCTGTATGTTGTCAGTATCTAAAAGTTGAACTAGCTTCAGTTTTTTGCTTTGGATGGTCTTGCTGCTTTGTTACTTTAATTTCTGTTTCAGTTTTGTTGTTTTGAAAGTATGGAAACTATGGAGCATGAGTAGGGACCTGTTGCTGTAATCTCTGGCTATGGCTTGTGGCTCTTCGGTATTGAGTCAAGGTGTGGCTGGCGTTGACTGGTGAGCTGAGCCACTTGTTAAAGAACCGAACCAATGGAAAAGAATGATCTTGTATATTCCTTTACTTGTATGAGTATGATTTTTTGGAAAGCATTTGGTAGATGGAGAGTTCTGGTATGACTGGCCATTTCATTTGTTGTCTCTTGTATGCACATGAGAGTAATAGAAATATTCACTTCTTAAGTCACAGAAAAAATGACGTGTTGCCTGTTTTTCCAAGGTATTGTCAGTGCTGAGATACTTTTATTTATTTTCAAGATGCTCTCACTGAAATCAAGGAGCTACATCCCCCTCTTATTATTTTGGGTGACATCTTTTTCTAGACTCTTCTCCTTCTGGAAGTTTTGAGGAATTGCTTTTTAGCTTCATTAAATTAATTCTATCTTTGCACCTCTTTGTTTGCTGGTAGGATAATTATTTTATCCTTTCACAGTACTTACACTTGGGAGGGTGTAGTGTTCTACACTTAAGGGGAAAGGAGCACCCAAGATTCATAAATGCTTGTGGTTGAAAGGGACCACAAAAGTTGGAGGGTCCACAAAAAATCACCAGGTTTTTTACATCACTTGCTCACTTGGCATTGAAATGGGTGTCAGTCCCTGGCCTACTATATAAGCCACAGCTTACATAGTAGAGATGGGGTATAAGGGAAGAGATAAATTAAGGAGAGGGAGAGAGAGAAAAAGGAAAAAAGAGAGAAAGAGATCACCAGCCCTGATTCCTAGTGTTGGTCTGGCTATGGGATGTGCAGGCAGGGCTTGGTGGGGTACCTTTTTATGGATAGTTTCCTTGTCCTGAAGCTAAAGTTTTCATTTTCTATGTAGATGAGTTATCTTGCATGGTCCATTCTTTGAGGCCTTTCTGGAAATGGCTTGGAGGGTTTTGGGGTATCCCTGGTGATCTCATTATCCCCTTATTGCATTGGGCTTTGGTCAACAGTTCATGCTCGCTCCTGTGCTGGTGCTGTCTTTTGTTTTTTATGTCTCCATGGACTAGAATGAGGATGTTTGTCCCAGAAGAGTGCTGTCCTACCTTCTCCAGCCACATCCCGTTTACCACAAACTGTTGGTTGGCTCTGCAGTTATCCAGCTATTGGTGCTTGAGATGTACACATTAGCCCCTTATCTTCAGGGATACTATAGGAGTGTATTTTTTCCCTATTTGTGCACGTATGTGTTTAACAAGGGTTCAGGAATGTTTTACAGCTGTGCCCTTGTACCCTAAACAAAATTCGTACCTGCTTGTTAGGAATGAGAAGCTTGACTAGGCCAATATTTAAGCAGCTGTCAATTTATTAATTTATATGGTAAAGTATGAGCAATACAGCGCTGGGTACAGCGGGGGAAATTTTCCCTCCAACTGCACGCCAATAGTTGGGGCTTACAGATATTTATAGGGGTACTCCTTAGCTAGAAGCAGAAGGTTCCTGTCAAATAGCAACATCTTTAAAGCTTTAATTTGAATGCTACTAAATCAACTTAAGACTTATAAAGGTTAATTGCAAACTAAGGATAGGTTCAAAGGCCTTCTTCCATGCTTTACTTCCTCAGTTATTTATTAGAATTGTCTTTATAACTGTCTCATGGTCAGTTTCCACACATATCACAGTCACAGATACGCATGTTGCCTGTATGTATCTGACACGAAACACAGCTTTGTATTTCACACTACTGAGGAGAGAATGCCAAGCATGCTGGTCCACTTTAATTTCTTCCCTAGATTTTTGTTTTTCAAGTGCTTGCATTCTGTTAAATGCTTTGCAGACAACTGTGAAGATAATGTCCTTGCTCCCAAGATCTTATACTTTAAACTTTCATGTAAACATAATATAATGGGATAACTGTCAGTAGGTTGTGTCTTTACTGATGTGTTTGTTCTGGTAGGTTCATAAAATGGGTACATTTGTACTGGCTAATTCTCCAGAATAGTGCAGGTTTCTCTATTGTGTGAAAAAACTGTTGGTAGAAACTTTTGAGGATAAGTACACTTTAATCCTGCAGCGAAGCCGAAACGGAATTACATCGGTAAAGTGATAGAGGCAAATTGTGCAGATATTTATGTTGTACAAGTTAATGTACTTTGTGCCCCTTTTATTTTTATTCTGATGAGGTTATTCTGTTTAACTTGTGTGGATAGAACTGTTGCAGTGACAGTTCATCATGATATCTGAGGAAGTTGCTTTTATTTCCTTTTTTTTAGTAGTAGGAATAAATTCTGTCCTGCAAAGACAACTATTTGCAGACCTTAGTATACAGACATGAACAAAACTTGTCACACTTCTTGTTTTGTTTTTTCTTACTCTGTGTTTGAGTAACTGAATGTGGTACCTGATGATAATGCCCTATGTGGTGCTATCAACTCTTCCACGGTCTCCTCCTTTCGTGTCTTCGGTAGACATAGTCAGGGAAACAGCTGAAATAAGAAGTTATCTGCTTTATATGCTCAGTGTAGGGCAAAACTTCTGTCTTTATCAACTGCTACTTCTTTCTTATGACAATTCCCAAGTGCTGAAGAATTCCTGGTGATTTCCTACATAACATATGCTGACTAGGGCAGTGATGTAATTCAACTCACACTTTGGCTTTTGAATTTGAACCTTGTCAAAGGGCAAGAAACGAGCATCTATGAGGCTTTTGCTAAATGGTCAGTACCATTTAGTGGAATCATCAGACACCCAAGTGTGTTAGTTTCTCAAGGAAATGAAACCTGGCTGTAGTGAATTGAAGTTACTCAGTTGAACCTGCCTGTAAACGTGAAGTTATTTCATGTTATGAAATAGCTTGCATTTTAAAAAAAAATCTATGTTTCAGTACAGTGCAAAAACAGAAACTTTTTTTTTGTTAAAAAGTCATCATTATGTTATCCAAAGGACTGAGCAGCTTCATCTGTATCTAAAACACTTCTTAAAAGGTGTTTTGATTGTTGTGACATTTATATTTGATTCACAGAGGTAATGTTAAAACCTGTTGCTTATGAATTATAACTGTACATAGAAAAGCGGACCATATGCTAAAAAGCAGTGCTCATGTTCTAGATCCATATGCAAAACACAGTGTGCTTTAGCTGATTCATTCTCCCATAAGGAACTTGAGCACAAAGTAGAAATGAAGGTGGATTTTTTCTTGTTGGGTTTTCTATATTTTTGCTAAGTCTCTGTAAAGGTAAGTATTAAATCTGTGGCTGTACTAAAGGATATGTTGGCTTTAATTGGTTAAAAAACAGACTGCTATATTTTGACTCTGCATACTCCTCGTACGTAAGTGTCAGTGCTCATATCTAGCAAAGGACCTTGCTCCTTCCCTAGTGCTCTGCAGGAAACCTTAGTTTCTATACTTCTTTTTAAAACATGAGGCAAGAAGGTAAATTTTAAATTGTATGGATAACTTCTTTTGTTCTTCTGTATTGTCCAGTGGTAGAATATATATGAGGACAGTTCTGTATGGATGGTGGGAATATCAAAACTAAAACTAGAGGTTTTGCTTGCTCTGCAGTAGCATGATTGAGAAATTAGAGGCTACAGTGGAACTGTTTCAGAGGTTTTTTTTAATTGGTGGGAGAGACCTTCAAAAGTTCAGCTCCCTTTCCTTTCTGTTGAAGGTACGAGTCTTAGGCAATAAATTTTAGAGTACCAAAAAACTAGAGGGAATTACCATACTCAGGCGTAATCTTTTTTAAAAATAGTTTTTCGTTGATATGCCACAAAGGATGACATGATACTCTTTCCCTTCAGAGAGTTAAAAGTTTGACTGTAAAGATGTAAACTTATTCTATTGTTGTGGCTGTTCACTTACACAGAGAGGAAAGAAAGAAAGGGAATCTTCAGTTGAAGTTTTTGTCATGCTTTTGCCGCAATTTATGATCGGTAGAAATGCTTCCAGTTTCAAAAACTTATAAAGCTTGTGTAAGGGTTTGGATATTCTTTTGTTTTAGTGACATACAAATTTTGAATAGCAAAATGACTTGAAATTAACTTACGTTGATTTGTTGGATCTACATGAATCACAGAATAGTAAGAAGAGAGTGAATAAACTTGGGGAATGAAAATTGAGATTTACAGATTTTAAATAAAAGTATTGTTTAGACCTTACATTTAGCAACTTGATTTCAGATTAGTGCTATTCTTAACTAGAGATAACAGGGAGGGATAACAGAGAAGGATCTGCTATCACAGGAAATTTTTCTTTTGACAGAAGATGTTTTATGGCAGAATTAAAAACTTGTGGTGGCGGGGGTTACTTTGAAGATCTGCTTAGTATGAAAAAAGTCCTGAATGATCCTGTATGTGAAGAAAGTGTAGGCTGATGGCCAGTGTACCATCTTGTGGGTGTAGTTTCTTTGCCTAATTCAGACCAATAATTGGTAGTTTTCCTTTGGCTAATGATAAAGAGTTGAAGCCAAAATTTGAAGCTGGCCCATGATGGGAGGACTGAAGGGCCAGTGTTCTAACTGCCTTGTTGGACCCTCTGCAGTTCATACATATGCTCTTGTTTGTCTTCTGATGAAATAAGAATTCGGTATTTATGCTGGAGTTCATTTGCAAGGAAACAAAGCAGGAGCAGCAAATTGAGACACTGCGTATAACCTTTTCTTTCTGTGCTCTCATAACAACACTATAGTGTGCTTTAATTCTCACAGCTTACAACCTTCTTTAAATCCCATTTTCAAATATTATGCTTAAAATTACATTGACAGAGCGAGGGTAGTTTGTCAGATGAGTGTAGTTGAGAAGTGAAGTTAAAGGTCCCCTATGTAATTTGTGGTGTGCTGTACTTACTGTGATAATAATCTATGAGGCATTAGATTAAAGCTCATAGGAATGTGCCACTTAGATATGTGTATATACTAATTTTAGATTCCCTTGTGAAATATAAATGTGTATATCATGTCAGTGTTTTTAACATTTATTCTGTTCGAGGTTTTCTCTGTGCAAATCAATTGACTGAACTTACAAACTAGTCTTCATGGAGCATCAAGAAATGTGTATCTCTTTTCTAATTTTTGTGAATTCATAGCTTGAACCTTTCCTCCCCTCCCCCTATTGTTGATAAATTTGAAATTCCATTCACAAACTTCAAGTATTCCTCGTTGTTTGAGTTTATATTGCCTTTTATTTTAATGGTCTTCTGACAATTTCTCAAGTTCCGGAGTGTCACAGAAACTGTTTCCTGAGAAGTGATACAGACTACACAGAGAGAAAGCTTAAGTATAGAACCTGAAGATACAAACCTGTTTTCCTGTGGTTTTCCTTGTCTTGTGGTGATGTGTTCAACTGACAGGGTTGTTTTGGGTTTTTTTTTCCAATTTTGGCTTTATTTTAATTTTTTTTTTTCTACAAAATTCTGGTCAGCTCCATTTAGATAGGGTGTAGTTATAGTATGGTAAGTCCATTCCAAAAGCACACAACTTCTAGTAGATTAAAATTTTAAAATGTAGAAATTTTGGCTGTTTTACTATATTATTGGCTGTTTTTTTCTTATTATAGTAATGTCTCTTTTATTTGTTTCTTCATGTTAGAACATTATGAAAAAGCAAAGCTGTTTTTATTTATTTTCACAGTTCAGACAGATAGTGGTACCAAATGTATCTTATCTATAGTAATGAAACCTATTTTAAGTACTGAAGATGAGTTTCTGAGCTAGAGAAATACTTTTTATTTTGTTCACTGGAAGAGACTTCCCTGAGGTTGGAGATCTGTTCACTACCAGTGGGACTGTCTCTTCCAGCTGAATACTGGTCAGACAAGTTAAACAACACCCTTAAAATTGGGTGTGGACCATCTCTGGTCTCATGTCCTTGTCATCTTTAAGTTCTGCTGTGTCTTTTTTCTCCACCCTCAGTGAAGAAAGAATTAAGTTAGGGAACACTTAAATAACATTATAAGTCCATGGGGCTTGACAGGAGGGTTCCGTGGGTGTTCCATTCTTCTGTATGTGCTGATGTTATTTCAAAGCCGTCTTTGAGAGGTCTAATGGTCGCTGGGGAGGGGTTCTTGAGTAAGAGAAGAGAGCAAATATTAATTTTGTCATCAGGAAGGATGAGAAGGAGAATCCAAGGAACTACAGGCCAGTCAGCCTCACTTCAGTCCATGGGTAGGTTGCACACCAGCTGATCCTGGAAATGTGTTTCCAAACATGTGGTGGGCAGACAGGAAGGTGAGTGAGAGCAGTCAGAATGGTTTTATGAAGGGGATGTCACACTTCAGCAAGCTAATAATCCTTTACAATGAGGCGGCTAGCTTGGCAGATGAGCAGAGAGCAGTGGATGGTATTTATCTTGACCTCAGTAAGGCTTTTGGTGTTGTCTCCTATGACATTGTCATGGAAATGGTGTCAAGTATGCGTGGAGAAGCGAGCAATGAGGTGTTTCCAGAACTATGTGAATGGTCAGGCACAGGTCCTCAGGGGTGCAGTCAGTGGCACAAAGGCCATTTGGAAGAAGCTGTTCCAGTGTACCCCAAGGTTCACGGCTGGAGCCCCTGCTATTGAACATCTTCACTGAAGTCGTGGACAGTGGAGTAGAGTTTACCCTCAGCAAGATTGCAGATAATATAAGATAGAGAGAACTGGCTGATACGAACACTTGATGTTTGGTCTGCTGTGTGGAAGAATGTGGATAGAAGATCCTCATGAAGCAAAGGGAAAACGTGAATTTTCTGGAATAGCAGCTGCATATGCCAGCTACAGAGAAGGACCTGGGGGTCCTGTTGAACAGCAAGCCAACCATGAGCCAGCTATGTGTTCTTGTAAGGAGTAGAGTGAAAATCTCTCTGGGCAACATTAGGAAGAGTGTTGTGGGCAAGTCAAGGGGAGTTCAGCTTGCTTCTGTGTGCAGTCTTGGTGAGGCCACAGGTGGAGGACTGTGTCACCCTTCCAGGATGTGCAACACTGTTACAGGCTCCCTGATACAAGAAAGGGTGAGACTTGGTGAAGGGAGTTCAGTAAAGGACCACAAAGATGATAAGAGATCGCAGTATCTGACCAATGGACAGAGGCTGACACTTGGTTTGAAGTTCTAGGGAGGCAAAAGTTGGCCATTAGTCTTGGACTGAAGTTTAGGGAAGTACAAGTTGGCCATTAGTCTTTCAGAGTTATCTTTGGATGTTATATTTTAAATTTTCAGAAGGTCCTTTCCAAATTTAAAATTAGTAAGCCATTAAACTCACTTCTCATGTAGAACTGTGTGAAGATGCAAACGATGAGGGAGACTTTAGTTTTGTTAATACTGTTGATGGGACTAGAGACTCTAGGTACAAGAGAACTGAAATCCCAAATGCTTTGATTACATTTCACTTCTCTACCCTGCCATCTTGCAGTATTTCAGAAGGTGATTTCTTTTGCCCTGCCATCTATGGATTCTTCTGTCCACTTATGCAGACAGTGCAGAGATTGCCTCCAGCTCAATTCTCACAGTCACTTTTCCAATTCCTGTATTCTGCTCTACCAGAGATGCTCTGTGGCTGATTTTAGTGTTGTGTAAGTCTTAGAGGGAGATTTATTTTTTTTTTTCAATGCTGTAAAGGTTTAATGAATACAATTAAATCTAGAAGAAATTCCGGGTAAAGGATTGTCTTTAAAAGGGACCACAAGTGATCAGGTAAATTATGTTTTTGTGTGACCAGTTTATTCTAGACCTCAGTAGCCTTTGTTTTCATGCTACATTTAAGGCCAGATTAAATATTTTTGTCAAGGAATTTGCTATTCTACTGTGTTGTCAGAAGCAGTGCAGAAAATGTGAGAGGAGTTTCTGCTATGTGAAAGTAGTCTGCTTACACAGTAAATTTTCTACAGTTTGAGCTGGAGATGTTCTTATTTTATTTACAAAAAAAATTATTTCTTTTTGTTTTTAATTTTATTTGTACTTTATTTGTAATTTATTTTTAGTTTAGTTTATTTTTTAGTTTATTTTATTTTTTCATTTTAGTTTTAATTTTATTTATTTTATAGCTTTGTCTGTGCTGTTTTCAGTGTTTTACAGATGCTTGGCATGGGGGAAAAATAATCTAGGTGTGTCTTCATGTCGTATCCTTTTTCTTCATAATGTTTGGCAGCACAACTGCTTCCGTGTGTAGTGTGACGTAGTACACACACAATTCTGTCTGTAGTGTCTCTGCAGTTACCCTGTACTGAGTCTGGTATGTCACTGCAGTGTATTGCCACTTTTTTATGCTACACAGAGGTACAATCTAGAGTAACAGATGCCTCCTGGGGTTCTGCACTGTGCTTATCCTGTGGTGCTCTTGGGCTTCCCTAGTGGTTGGAAAGTAGTGCCATGTACTGCAGTCTGCCTGCTTGGTAGAATTGCCCCATGGTGAAGGACATGAAATCCATGACTAACACGGCTGTGGTGGCAGCTGTCCCAAATTTAGCACAAATGGTGTGAGAATGAGCAAGCATTTTGTTCTGCCTGTGTCCTCCACCTCCCCCCGGTAAATAAATAGAGGGAAAAAAACCCCAAGTGTTATAATAAGTTAATTTTTACTTCAGGAAATTACAGACCTTTATTAAAATGCGACAAATTGTGTTTGGTAAAGCCACGATGTACTCCATGACACTATTTCAGCTAGTTTGTTTATCTGGATCTCCTTGATATGTGTATTGTGAATAAGCTTTGCAAATGAAACTTAAATGTTAGTAAATTTGCTTGTCTCAGTAATAGCGGTTGCAGATAAGGTGGTAATTTTAATGTTAAGATGAAGTTTGAGGAAGCACTTTGCTAAATCTGGAAGCAGGCTAATCTGAAAGTTCATGAATAGAAGGGTGTTCTCTGCTTTTGTATTGTGTTAAATTCTACTTGTATTATTGCAGGAAAAACCCAGAATTTTACTTACATTTTAGTTGTAATGGGTGTTCTTTGTGATTAAAAAGTTAGTTTTTTAAATTGTATATTTACTTCAAATAGCAGGGGAGAGAGAAAAATGTTGCTGGAGAGACATCACATAATGGTTAGCGCTGAAAATAGGGAAAAAGTGGGTAAGCTTTTACAGTGTAAAAAGCTTTATGTATTTTTTACAGTGTATTTAACAGTGTATTAGCTTTGTGTAATGTGTCATCCTGCATGTTAAACTCTTCAGTTACAATTATTGGGGTCTGGTTTAGAAGTGTAATAGAAATCGACAGGTTCAAATATTTGTCTAAGTCTTAAAGCTATTTCAGAATATTGTTCTTTTGATCTTCAGGACCACGTGTCTGTTTACCTTCAATCTACTGTGATTGATAGCCTGTGATTCTGGTGGTGTTTTGGATTAACATATCTCCTTTCTTGTTGAAACTTTCTCCTTTACATGTTCATAACCACTTTTAAATACATCTTAGGTCTTCATTTTGTGAGGCAAAGTAACCAGATAGTTTCCTTAGACTTTTCATGTCCCTGATCACTGAAATAGTTTGTTATTGCACCAACTAAAATCTTGAATCCTTGTGTTGTTGTTCTTAAGTGTGATTCACTTGTTCTATGTGAATTTAAAAAGAAAAACGTAGTAGTGTGAGAAAAATTGACTCTAGTCTTTAATGTTTGATTTCTTCATTTAATTTGGTAAGCACAAGCTAAACCAATGGTACTTGTTTTAGCTTAATTTTTGTTGGTTTTGCAGATTGGGGTGTTGACCCTAGGTGTTGTTTCTTAGCCTTTTCCCAGAAGTCTTGACTCCTGGTTCATGCAGTATCTTTCTGATTCCCTTTTCATAGCATGTTACTTATTTTTGTAAAATTTGACTATACATCAATTTTTCCCAGATGCTATGCAGATAACACAAATTCGTTCAGAATACAGGGTTTCCTACTGGTTTACAACTGGTGAGAGCTAGTTTCTGTCACAAAAGAACCTTGTTGATTCAATCATAAAAAAAAGCCCAGCCCAATCTTTTCTTTATGTTGGTTGAGTGCATTTGGTGCAGTGTTCTTATTTCAGCTGCAAATGTGGCTCAAAGTAGATGACTGCGTAATGTTTATGACAAATATCTTCACTGTACATAATCTGGAACCAACTGTTCATTATTCCTTGGCAGCCACTACCTTATTATTGAAGCTCGTACTTCACAAAACTTCAGAAGTAAATTTTATTTAATTGAATATTGGATTAATTACTCCATGTTACTTAAAGCAAAATTCTTTACAGACTTCTTTCATATCCTCCCCTCAAGATGTAAAATTTAAGAACAGGAGTACTTCCTTTGCACTAAACTCTTCTATTATCCACAGCACAGAAACACATTACTTTTGTCTAAATTTATGGGCTATAGAAGACTTTTGTTACTGAGGTTACTACACATTACTTGAATTGGTCACAAGAGGCTATTGCTGAGATGAGACAATAGTTTGATGAGCCTGACTAAAGACTTTTAAATGTATTTGAGTGTTAATAGTATGAGGATAGCAGTATTTCAGTATCTTTTTCTTACCTTTCTAGAATTGTGCAGCTCTGCTTCAGTAGCTGAGAGTCTGAGCCAAGTCAGCTTTTGCCACAGTTCAGTTGAAGAATGGCAGATCTGTGCTAATAGGGAATGGTGGCTTAAAAATTCATGATAAATTTTGGGCCTGCTCTTTTGTTACTAGGTGAGTTTCTGAAAGCCCTGGAATTGTATTTGTCTTTGTGGTGTTCACCTCACTAAGTTTACTTCTGATAGCTGTGTTAATGCTGGGAGTGCATCAGTTGCTTTATTAGTGTTACTGAACAGTGTGTGGTGTGTACGCAAGAGAAAACTTGCTAGTAGTAGATATGTAGTTTCATGTCAGTGCAATAAAAGCAAGTTTTTTGCTACTGATGTTCATTCTATTCAAATACTTTAAATGTTTTAATTTAATTTAAAAGTAGTAGATAGTGTATATCTAAAGGCTGCAAATGCTTTTGTGGACACAGAATGCAGATGCATGTCTGACTCTTGGGGATAGCTTAGGTACGGGACCTGAATAGCAGGGAAAGAAGGTCGAAAGAACCTTTTTGGTGTTAGAATGTGTTGCAGTATAATTTGCTCGTTGTTGGTCTAGCTTAAGTTGGAAAACAAGCAAGAAACACACTAGTGTTGGCAGCCAAGCTGATCACAAAGGGTTTAAGCTTAGTAAAGCCTGCCTGTGGCAGTAGAGGTGCCTTGCTGACATCCCATTCTTATGTTTGTGACCTGTTTTCAGTTTGGACCTTCCTGAGAAGGAAGAATATCCTAGAGCTATCAAAATATGTGTCAGATATTTGAACAGAGATCATGCTTATAATAGTTTTTTTTTTTTTTTTAATATATATAGGGCAAACTTGTTGGCAACATCAGAGAGCTAGCAGCTGTAAGAATGTTTATGAAACCTGATAAAATATGGAACCAGTAACTTTAAGCTGGGTAGGTTCTGTCCTCTTAATACAGTTTTAAAATATCTTTTCCTAAACTGCCCTTTGTTTCCCTGTTTAATTATGGCTGGGATGTTTGTGCCTGTTCAAAGTTAGAAAGGTTTAATCATGAAAGAACTCTCTGTTCCCATGTCTAAGTGCTAGACCAGGCATACGTACAATTAGGTGAAAGAAAATGTTTTCTTGACTTTGGTGTGGAGTATCCACAGGAGTTGTTTTTCATGTTAATGCTTAACTGCAAACCTCTGAGTTTGGTCAGGTAGTGTTCTGGAAATATATGTCTGTGCTTTTTTTCTTGCTGTTTCTTTGTTAAAACTATTTGCTATTTGGAAGAATTAGCCCTAAAAAGTTTATATTTTATGGGTTTATTGAAATCTATGTATAAAACAGAATATATATGTATTCTGTTGCTGACTTGGCTCTGAGTATTTTGTAGTTTTGGCCCAGGTCTCTGTCTTTACCATTTAAGTTTATTTCTTTCTAAGAAAAGGACTGACTCATCTGACAGAGCAGCACTATGAAAATTTTTTCAGAGCTTTTTAAGCTGAGAACATTAGGAAGACTTGAATCTGCTTCTAGAAAAATTTTTGCATGAAGAAATAGGCAGCCAGTGTCAGTGAGCTGTAGGAAAAGGTCTTTTTGCAAAATACCTTTTCCAGTCCTTGGATACTTGGTGATCACCGAGTCTTTTGTGCAAAGGATAAAGGGTAAGTATATTAGTGAGTTAATAACAAACTCTTCTCGTGGCAGTTGCATAAACAATGTTAGGAAGCTTGACTAGTTTTTTAAAAACAGTAATATAAATCTATTAAGTTACATTGTTAGTGGATTTTCTCTCCTGTAAGTAATAGCTGATGTACCAATAACTTGGTGATACTTTGTGGAATCTTTATGTTCTTACTTAGTATAAACATAATCAAACTCATTATTTTTCAGACTGTAAGTGCCTCAGTCTGAAGACTTTGTTGTTGTTGTGTCAATCTTTCAGTACTGAAAATCTGTCTTGATAATTTCTGAAGATATCATGATTCTTCTGCTTGAAGATGAGAACTGTGTCCAAGTGAAGGGGAATAAACTTTTTTCTTGCTGGAATCTGCTCAGATTTGTTGTTTCTTAATTTAACATCTCTTGGTTTGTTTGTAAAAGTGTACCCTTTTGTATACTGTTGCTGAATGGGATATATCAGTAAATATGAACATGGTTCCTTTTAGAAAGAGAAGCCATTTCTCTGATGGTTCATTGACTCCAGAATTTTGTTCATTTGTATTTTACTAGTTTGATATAACTGGAAATACTTAGAAAATTTCTCTGGATTTTTTGTTTAAATGTTTGGTGTAGGAGTGAGTTGAATGATTTCAGCAGAGTAATTTGAAGTTAGTTATTTGGGTGAGACATTCCTTTAACCTTGTCTCTATTTAACTGTAGTAATTGTACGTCCTACCTTACAGTTTAATGATGGTATTGGATGTACCCACAAACTTAGATATGAGCTCATGTCATTAAAAACAACCAGATGCTCAACTAAGTACAGTTTTACACTAAGTTAAATCTACCAAATCTGTTAGACTTCCTTTTAGGAACTGGAACAGTCTTGTCTGTTGATGGATATCTGCAGTAGCCTGCAATATTCTGGTTCAGGCCAGAGAACAACCATAATTATGAGTTACCAAGCTCAGATTCCACATCTCTTACTAATACATTACAGCAGCTGTAGATTAAAGTGAATTACATCTGTGCTCAATAGCAGATTTGTACTCTGCTGTGCAGAGATGTGGAATTCACGTTTATTTGGGCTTCCCTGTAGAATGTGTGTAGGTGTTTTTTATGTTTTCATGAGCTGGATTTATAATAGCTTGTATATCATACTTAAAAAATGTTTGAGTCCTTGACCATTTTGCCGTGACTAGCTGCAGAGCATGATTTGGTTGCCCTAGTATGATTCAGGAAGTGTTTAATCCATTTCTTTCCTGTCTGTGCTACAGTTCACCTTCAGGTAATATAGTTCACATTATCTTGTGTTCTTTTGCTTATTGAGAAATATTTTCTTATCTGTGAGAAGAGTGTAGGGTAGAAAAAGTATTTGTGGGTTTTTATCATAAACCATTACATTCTTTGGCCCATTTTCAAACTAGAGAATTTTACTAGATTTTACTGGACACTCTGGACATGTACACTCTGTTTCCATTGAAGCTAGACACATTGTGACGTTTGTGATGAGCCCAAGTATGTAGGTTTTTTGTAAGGAACTTTCAAGTGGCCGCTGAGACTAACTGTTAGGGATTAATTAAAAAAATCAGCTTCTAGGAAGCTAATAAAATAGCTTGCCAACTCCCTTCTAGATAGTACCAGAATGTATTTCAGCAAGCTAGTTTTGCCATAGTGTTCTGGATCAGACCTTACATAAGATGCTTCATCCCATTTATAGGGGGGAATAAAGAAAGAAATGTTACATTTATATTTTCATAATTTCTGTGATATATTTGATTTATGTGACACTTGAGTAATAAAAATGCAGATTTGATGCTGTAAATTATATGATGATAGTTAGATTCTAATTTAGATCTGTGAGGAAAATAATATGGGAAAATAATATGGGAAAACAGAAATACTGAAAAAGAGACAAGAAGTGTAATCCCCTTGTAACATAAGCATCTGAAAGGACTGATTTATTTTCTTCTGATTATAGGGACTTGCCATGAGGTGCTAAGCCTTTTTTCATTGATTCGGAGAGACTGGACCTAAATGGCGCAGCATGACTTTGCTCCAGCCTGGCTTAATTTTCCTACTCCACCATCATCAACAAAGGTATGTTTTGTATTGTTGTTTTGAAAAGGCACTCTCATTATTATGGAAGTCTAAATCTCATAATCTCAATCACAGTAAAAATGCCAATCTCTTCATGAATACTGTGATGACAGATGACTCCAGTAGAGTTTTTTGCTTGAGCAGCTTAGTTCATGAAGGGAAGCACATACCTGGCCTTGACTGTGGTTGGTTTAAAATTGCCTTCCTCAGGTGTTTAAAATGAATTATTGTGTTCCATGCTAGAAGTACCAAGACAGAGCATGTACTTGGTGTTCTTGCTTCTGATTTTTAATTGTGTCCTGTAAAATTTAAAGGAGTATTATTCTGTCATCCAAGTGATTAAAGCTATGCTTTTTTAGACTTTCTGAAATGGCTCGGCAGTTGATGGTGGAATGCTTGTTGCTGCTGGTGGAGTGGTGGTACTTTCATACTGTTAGGTATCTTCACTCTGAGTGTTTCATTTAGACTAATGTTGCTTTATGTAATGGGACAGCTTGGAAATGGGAAATAATAATCTCTTTTAATTGTTAGAATTAGTAAATATTCCTGGAAATCTTGAGTATGTCTACATCAGAAATGTTTTTTCTACTCTTTCTTAATATGTGCACATGCAGAAGCGTACTCAGCAGTGGATATTAAAACTCCTGTTACCTGCTTCGCTATTTGTCGACCTGTCTTCATTATAATAGTTTGAATTCAATATCTATATCTGCTGCTATGAGAATTGCTTTGTTTTCTTTAATATATGAACTTTGTGCAGTCTTTAATCTCCATGGAAAATACTTATACTTGAGAAACTTATGGCAGTAGGCTTGTGGTATTATTAAATGCACAGATAGATGGCAGTGTTAATTGTGTTCCTAATGCTTTGATTCTCTATGTCTACACAACCATAAACACATTTTTTTTGTAGTCAGGTCATTGAAAGTCCTTATTTATATCACTCTGTTTATGTCTGTTCTACCCTGACCTAGCTAGATGGTTTGTTTAGTATAGTCTGTTTCTGGGAACATAAAGCCTCTCTGTTACATATGATACATAGTGTCTGAAAATCCAAATTAAGAAGGAGTCTCTTTGTTTTTATTCTCTATGATTTCTGATGCATTCAACTCTTTTGATCTGATTTTTTCAATGTAATATGTTTTAAATTGGAAAAGTATTTGGAGCTTAGTTGATATGGTGTCACAATTGCAAAACAATCTTCACTACGTATTTAGAGAGTCTGCTGCAAGAGCTTTACCTGCATGCTTTATGTGCCAATATAGCAGGATAACAAGTTCCAGAAGTACTCTAGCAGCACTAGAATGTATTTGAGGTATGGGTTGTATTTGTCACCTCATTTCTAAATTGTCTGACATTTTGTTGCAAGTGTATTTTTCCTGTTCTCTTCCATGATTATTTGCCTTATGTAGTTTACTTAGATTTTTTTCTCTTTCAAAAACTCCATGTTGTATGTCATGTTACAACTCCATGTTATTACTCTGTTGTAATATTTGTGTCCCATTGTTGGAATGCACCTTATTTCCCTGTATTACCTGCTCCCTCAATGATGAGCATTCTGTGATACACAGCACATTTGGATTTTAAGTGCTTGAAAAGTCTGTTTATAGTTCTTAGGTTACAGAATAAGACTTGTGATTCCTCCACAAGACAGGTCACAAGTGTTGTGGCTTCCTGTCTCCTCTATTTCCTAAAATAGACTTGTTTTCTGCTGTATATCAAAAAAGCAGAAGAGAACAGCAGGTAAGAAGGATGGAGATGAAGAGGAAGGGGTGAGGAAGGCAAGGTGTCTCATGTTTCATGCAGAATGGAGCTGGTGTGAGGTTATGGTGTCAACAACATTTAGACATTTTAAACATTGAAGGAGAAACTGAGTTCTGCTTGATCAGTTTTTATATTCCTGAAGGGTAATCACTTTCAGGGATTACACCTACAGGACCCTGGTTTTCCCCCTGAGCCCTTGGTAGCTGACATGTTTTTCCTTACATAGCTCAAGGCTGGCATTGTAGAAACCCGCTACCAGGAAACTGTGATTGTGAATGAGCTTTTTAGTGTGACATACAGATTGTAGCTTGATTGAAATCCATCTCATATATTGCTGCTGATTTCCATTTAACAGCAAGCTTTTCTCATCTCTCTGTCAACTACACAGCAAAATCCACCTAAATAGGTGTGTATCTGTCACTCAGTGGGTTTTGTTCAGGTCTGGAGCTAATGTGTTTGTGTCAGTGCAGTATTGCAGATGGGCAGGTGGAATGGGAAGGTGTTGTGAACAGTGAGACCATTTTGGGACATGGACAGAACTTTTAAGGAAGTATTGCTGTGAAAAGGGTATGGGAACATTGCAGATGGATAAAGTCAATTTTACAAATTCACTTTTACTTCTTGTTAAGCAGTTAGACTTCCTATTTTTCTTAAAATTTATGTTATTTCTATCCCTTTTTCTTTATTGACTGAACCGAGTCAGATAATTTCTCAACTTACAGAAGTTGCCCATAAATTTCCTTTTGATTACAAAACTTACTGGCATATCTGCCTCAGGAGACTTCATAGGCAGGTATCTCCATCATGTGGGGAAAACGCAAACTGCATGATCTTTGCATACTGTTCAGAAGCGTCAGATTCATTATAGCATGTACAACTCAAGCACAATATATAAAATGCTGTCGTTGTTGTACGTAAGTGAACACATGAAGTGTCTTCTAAAATTTCACCTGAGATTGGCAGATCTAGCGCTTTCTGAAATTTTTGGCAGCTCAGTCAAAATCTGTTTAAGAATTTTCTTTCACTTAAATATCTAGATTAATTGGGTAATTTTTGAAGTACTTTTATTTTAACAATTTTTTGCAGTCTTTGATTTTGCTCTCTCCAAGGAGAGTTTGTCAAGTAATTCATGTCCCAGGTCTCAGATTGAGAGGGTAGTCCCTGTACATTTGACTTCTAAAAATTGACAATCTAAAAATACCTGCTTTGATTTTTAAATATCTACTTATTTGAGTTTGAATTTTAAGCAGTGAATATTGAACAGCACCTTGAGCTCTACAGGGGCATTTTCCATAGAACTTTGGGGATCTTTTTTTGTGTGTGTGGGTTAGGTGGGAAGAAGGAAGTAATTTTAAAGGTACACCCAGAGAGAAGTTATAAGGAAGATGTGGGTTGTGTCAGGAGAGATGTTTTTTGGTTTAATCCCTTTAGGTATGAATTCTAGTCAGGATGTGGTTTGATTTCTTGGTGCTATTCTCAAGATAAGATTTTAGTTTACTGCTTCATACTGATATATTAAAGATTTATTTCTTTAAAATTTCTCTAATGTGTGCTTATGTACTGAAAATTTGAAGTATCTTTGTGAATATGGACATTTCTGATTCTAGATTTTATTAGTATTTCGTAACTGCTTGTACTTGCCTTTTTAAGTTGCAATGACAAGATTAATGATTTAGGCTTTTTTTGGGTATAGCTGCCTGGGGTGGAAGGGATTCTTTGCTTTCTATAGAATGCCTGTTTGTAGTCTCTGAAAATCCAGATTAAGATCCCAGACTTCTTCTCAGCCTTCCAAATTGTGATCTTTTGTCCTTTCTTATCTTCTAAAAAAATTTTTCTTCTGCTGCAACACATGTCACTTGAGCTCTGTTTTGCTGCCAGAACAAATTAGACACTTCCTACCTTGTGTCGCAGGCATGTAACTTAAGGGTTGTTTCAGTGTCCTGGAGCAGAAGATGCAGCTCCCGCTTTGTTAGCCTGAGAGATGGTGACACAGCTCTGCATGTGAGGACTGCTGCATTGTCTGTCCTTCAAAGCTCTTTTAAGAATGAATTATATATACCATGAAGAATGTGCATGTTACAGTTCTGATGATTAAGTTGTTATTGAACAGATCTCAGGTCTACCACTTATGCTTTTCAGGTCACTTTGCAGTCATCACTGAATTTTGAGAAACATTCTGAAAATTTTTCATGGACAGAGAATCGTTATGAAGCAAATCGCAGAAGACACAATTCTTCGGAAGGGTTGGATCCTAACACTGGAAGGCCAAATGGAGGTATAATTTATGGAACACTGTGAATATGTTTGTGTCATTTCTTTGTAGCACTAGCTAGAAAGGAAGTCTGATGATGATAGCTCATGTGTGCTAAATTCTTTTTCTGCAGTGAAAGAGTGGTAATGGAAAGACACATCTGGGAGAGGATGTGAGCACTAAGGGTTGGTTAAAGTAATGTGATGCCAGGAGTATTTCTCTCTTGAGTAGAATAAGAGTGTTGAGTTAATACTCTAGCCAACAGCATGTAAATGAGAAAAAGAGGTTGACTTGTTGTAGCATTGGCTGGCTATTTTCTCTCTGGCACTGTTTTGTGAGATCCTTCCCTGCTGTTTATGTGAATGAAAACTTGTTTCCTATGCTGCCGTATCCCAGTGTATAGAGTTTGTGATTTAACGTTTTAAAAAATTCTGCAGAGTAAAATATTATTTTTAAATTGTTTGTAATTACATTTCTTTAAAATTTAAAAATTCAAGGGCATTTTGGGCGAAAAGAGAGGAATGGTTGGCGTTCACAAGGCAGAAATGGTCCAGAAAATATAAACCAGCGTGGAGGGTACCATGGTGGAGGTTCCCGTACTCGTAGCAGCACCTTCCATTGTGGAAAAGGCCAGGGACTGCATGAAAACAGTGTACTTGATAATGAAACCCACAAAAAGGAAGACAAAGAAGTACCCAACCAGTTTGAGGCTGAGGACTTTGTAAGTAAATTGTAATTACAATTAAAAAGGTTTCATTTTGTCTGCATTTTTTCCATTACAAGTCACTTCATGAGATTTCACCAGTTTCAGATCATCATGTGAGGAATTTCCTGTAGGTAAGGGAGTGTTAGTAACATGTCCAATAACTTGTTTCTCATTTTATATCCATATTTTTCACTATATGTTTATTATTGTTACTTGTGTATTTAAGTGAAACTACAGTTGGATTCCCATCTGCTGTGGTATGTGTATGTATTAAATTCAACACAGTTACCTTATTGGAAATAGTAACAAAGTAGTTTTCATACCTGTGGCCTTCTGAGCTCTCATGCTTTAACCTGCAGCTAGGATGTAAGGGGAAGGGTGATGTTAGTCTTTGAAGGAACATACATTGCTGTTTTTTTGCTTCCTCTGCTGCTGTCATGTAATGGCACTGGCTGCTGCCTGAGATATTTTGTTGGAGAAGAGAAACAAGTGAGCATTGTCCTGTTTGGTTCATGGGGGAGGTGTTTAGTTTGTCAGCAGAGGTCATGCTGCTGGTGTTATTGTGGTTCTTTAGTTCTTTCATCCTACAATTCAAGGGTTACTTTTTTAATAATGACAAAACTTTCTTTCAGCCATCTTTAAACCCTGAATATGAGAGGGAACCAAACCAGAATAAATCTCTAGCTGCAGGTGTGTGGGGTGAGTATTTTTGATGTTTTTAAATGCAAAAACGTAGCAGAGATCTGAAGTTGTTTTATTTGAAACATGAGCCTCTTTTTAAAATTATAAAGGTAGAGATTGAGAAGACTTCAATATTATTACAAGGTAGGTATCTTTTTGTTAAAGGATAACACTTCCATATGAGTATCAGTCAGCTAGTCTGTAGATGCTGCCACAACTAATACACTTTCCCAGAACAAGTATACATCTTTTTTTGTAAAGATGTCAAGAAATCTTCACCTTTATTTTCAAGAGGAAGTGCAATGAGGATTGGTCCCACAAATTAGTGGTATTGATTGCTAGCTGAAGGCTTTACAAAATATGTTGGAAGAATTTGGAGAGAAACCTGGGAGAACTGGAAGAGTAGGTTAGCTTGCAGAGATTTAAGGTCTCTTTCTGGAAGCAAATGTCTTATGCTGTTGGTTGTGTTTATGTATTATGTGTATGACAAATAGAATCCTGAGCATGGGCATTGAGCAGAGCTGTAGTTGGGATTGTTTTCTCATCCTCACCTGATTATGTTTGGCTAAGACTTTACAATGCTAATGGGCTTTACATAGTAAATTGTTTACTCCTAAGAAGGTGGTAGCTTTACATGGCAGGTGTTTTAAAGTAAATGTACTCAAAATAAGGACATTTCTCTTTATTTAAAAAAAATTAAACATGAAAACTTTTGCTTTCTACTTAAACTACTGCTAATACTGAGATTTTAAAGGTATTTTAATTTGCTGATTCTTTTTGTCATGCATAACCAGTATTTTTTACGCACTAAAGTAATATTAGATATAGGCCAACTCCTCAGTATAAATATCTAATTGCTGTAAAACTTTGCAGCCTCATAAATAAGTGGACAGCTTTCTGATTTTGTGTTAATCTATCTTTCAATAAAAGAGTTGTGTTTTGTTATTGAAAAACAGAAATTAAGGCTGTTATTATTCCCTTCAGAAGGAAAAAATACTCAGGATAGAGAAATGTTACAATCCCTTCTAATATCTGTTAAAAATGTAGGCATCTCTTAGATTCCATTTTACTTTGCGTGTATGTGATGGGAGCCTGTAAATATTATGAAAAATGTTGTCATGAGGTTTAATGAGAATGAAGCTTACAGTTATGGTAACTATTTTGCAGCATCTACCTGCTAAACAAGCAAAAGTCTTGTATTCCTTTAAGATAGGGTTTTTTTTTTTTTAAACAGAGGCTATAATGACTGTGTGAAGTAGAATTGCTTGCAGGGAGAGGAGATAATCCTTGAAAAGGCTCTTAATGTACAAAATATATATTTTTATATATATAATATATAAATATATATATATAAAATATATATATAAGGCATATACAAAATATAGATTTTTTTACTTTTTGAAAATTTTAGAACTCTTTTTAATGGATGTTCCTTAACACTGCTAAATGGCAGTTTCTCTAGTTTGATGGCTGTGTGTCTCCTAATTTGTTCTCCAATGAACATGGAAATTTTGTCCTGTTATATCCATCTGAAGCATGGAGCTAGAGAAACTGTCATTGCCATGGTCTAATGTGTAGTGCACATCCTGTCTCATGTTTATAGAACCTCAGTGCAGAGCTCTAAACTGAGCTATAACTAATTATCCTTTAGGAAATCTTAAGTGGAATTTGAAAGCCATAAACTCTTTCGAAGTTTGAGTAACTATCAAGAACTAACAGTATTTTGATTGTAGAATTGCTATGCAGCAGTCTCTAGAAGTGTGTAGCAGGCTTCTTTGAAGAATGTATATTCTTTTAAAAAGTGCAATTCCTGCATTGCCAAGTGAAACATATTTAAAAATTACGACTGTAAAAAACGGAACAGAACCTGTGTTTTTCCAGTTTTGCACAGTATGTTATTTGTGGAACTAATAGTGATTTAAGTTCCTGACTTATGCCTGTTTGCTCTGGATCATATGGCTGCCAGTATCTTATGAACTAAAAACTAGTGAGTTGTGTACACAGGTACACACACACACACACATCTATATACATACTTCTTTTTTTCTTCCAGAGTACCCTTTAAATCCTAAATCTAGATCTCAGAGAATGCTGGTCATTAAAAAAGGCAGTACAAAAGAGCTGCGGATATCTGGATTCCCAGTAGTGGGAAGTGTTCACTCACAGCCAGTAAGGAATGGAACTGGCACAAGTGTTTTTAAAGGATTAGTCCCCAAACCTGTCACTCCATCTGCAAAGGTGAGTATTGGATACCAGTGTTATGAAAACATGCCTAAAAAAATCATGCTGTAATTCTGAATGTGTTTATTTCATCCCTGAGAATATTGTTCCTAGATTATAATGTATTCAACACTTGCAAAATGCAACACACACAAAAAATGAATAGAAACAACTTTTTTGCATTTTTCTTTTTAAATTATAATTTAGTCTCTCTTTGCTTCTCATCTACTGCTTTTGAGAAGTGCAGCAGCTGTACAAATGAGAGTAAAAATGGTATTTCAAACTTACGTAATAGCAGTCCCTTTTGTATGTATGATTTCAACAGATCAAAATTAGATATGTTGTGGAAAGGTATAGTCAGCATAATAATACCATCGGAATTTATCCCAGTTAGACATGACATTATAACTTAGCAGTGTCATTCTGGTCCCTTTCCAAATGCAACTTTCCATATGCATAATCACAGACTATTCTGAGTTGGAAGGGATCCACAAGAATCACCAAGTCCAGCTCTTAAGTGAATGGTCCATATGGACTTAAAAGCCATGACTGGCATTGTTACCAGGCTATATCCTGGGCTGAGCTATTCTCACTGGCTTCATCTCTAGTTTTTTGTTTCAGGAATTTTTCTGTGCTCTTGAGAGCATATGTTAGATTAGTTCTTAACTCTGTAACATTTTGAATCTAAAATAATGCTATTGGAAGTCCCATATTTAATTTCCACTAGCTCAAATATGAGGATCTTAATTGTTTTGAAATTTTAGTTTTTATATAAACAGCGTGAACAGTATTTATGAGCAGATGAATTGCTCATAAACAGCCTCTTTTCCACAAGAAAACAGATGTTTGCAATACATTAAGGTTGCAGTTATGATTTGCTTTTGCTCAATCATTTTTATGAGGATTCTTGAAAAGAATCCTTCTGTAGTTAATGACTCTTTACATCTCTGTTTATTCTTCTGTCTAGCCCACACAGTGGAAAAGCCAATCAAAAGAAAACAAACTTGGGAATGCATTTCCTCATGAATCTGCATATGGTGTTGGTAGTTTCAGTCCTTTCAAATCAACTGTCAAGGCATTTGCTGTAACACAAAATTCAGTGAAAGAGGTAAACTAGTAGCTGTAGTTAAATTTATAAAACATTTAATATGCTTAAGTGAGGATGGGCAGTAAATTTTATACAGAATTGTATTAAATATTTTTTTTTGGAACTTAATGTGCGGGAAAGGTGGAATGCACATCACCAGCCTTAAAGTACTGCAGTTTCCTTTGTAGGTTTGATTTAGAATAAAAACCCACATTAGAAAATACAGCCTGATACATTTATACTTCAAAACTGCTAAAGGTATTACATGTTTCAGAAGGCTCACTGTTCACTTAGCAGTGCTCCATAAACCGGCATCTCTGGGTTTACATCTACAAACTGTATATACCAAAATACAGATATTCCCTCTGCTTTTGACTCTGAATACAGGTGAAACCTGAAAGAACAGATACCTCTGTCTTTAATTAAAATTTTTCTGCATGAACATGCTTCTAACATAATTTCTTTTTCTGACTTCCTTCACTAGTGTAATCGGTCAAATTCTTCATCCCCTGTTGACAAATCTGGTCAGCTTCGTTTAACAAAATTGACAAGAATGCGGACTGATAAGAAAAGTGAATTTTTGAAAACATTGAGAAGAGATAGAGTGAAAGAGGAACATGAAGATGAGAATCGTGATGGGCAAGAGAAGGTACTTTTGTTCATACTTACTGTAGGTCCAATAGGTTTCAGACAAATTATAAACTACTTATTATTTTGCTGTAAATAGCTGTTAAGTAATGGTCTTGGATCCATAAATGAAGGAAAAGAATTACCTTTTGATGAATTTGAAAACATTGTTCCAAGTACTACTCTTCCTCCAGTGTTGCTTTGTAGTTTCTTTTTGTCTTTCTGCGGTATATGTTAGTGCACGTTCATGACTTAAGTACTTGTGTGTCTTTAGCAACAATAAAAAGGATAAATTAGGCTTAGTAAACAAACTTAATCATACATCAGTGTATGTTGGAAAAGACCTTTAAGATCGAGTCCAGCCATTAACAGTACTATCAAGTCTGCAAGTAAACCATGTATTCAAGTGTCACATCTAAATGGCTTTTAAATACCTCCAGGGATGGTGACTTAGCCACATCACTGGACAACCCATTCCAGTGCTTGACTATCCTTTCTGTGGTAGATAGTCTTCCTGGGGTCTAACCTGAATCTCCCCTGACACAACTTGAGGCCGTTTCTTGTGTCCTGTCATGGTGTTGGCCAATCCCCACCTGGCCACAGCCTCCTTTCCAGCACTTGTAGGCAGTGATAAGGTCACCCCTGAGCCTCTCCAGGATAAAGACCGCCAGCTCCCTCAGCTGCTCCTCACAGGACTTGTGCTCCAGCCCCAGCCCCCCTGCCCTTCTCTGCACTCTCTCCAGCTCCTCAGTGTCTTTCCTGCAGTGAGGGCCCAGCACTGGACACAGCACTGGAGCTGTGGCCTCACCAGTGCCCAGCACAGGGGACAAGCCCTGCCCTGGCCCTGCTGCCACACCATTGCTGATCCAGGCCAGGATGCCATTGGCCTTCTTGGCCACCTGGGCACTCCCTGGCTCATGTTCAGCTGCTGTCAGCAGCACCCAAGGGTCCTTCCCAGCCACTCTGTCCCAGCCTGTGGCACTGCCTGTGGCTGTTGTGACCCAAGGGCAGGACCCAGCACTTGGCCTTGTTGAACCTCACACCATTGGCCTTGGCCTGTTTATCCATCCTGTCCAGACCCCTCTGCAGAGCCTTCCTGTCCTCCAGCAGATCAGAATTCCTACCCATTTTGGTGTCACCTGTAAACTGACTGAGGTGCACTTGTCAAATCATTGATAAAGTGGTCAGTACTGAGCCCTGGGGAGCCCCACCCATGAGCGGCCACCAGCTGGATGTAGCTCCACTCACCACCACCCACTGGGCCCAGCCATCCAGGCAGATTTTACCCAGTGAAGAGTGCCATTGTCCAGGCCATGGGCTGCCAGCTTCTGCAGAATTCTCTGGGAAACTGTGTCAAAGAAAGGCTTTATTGAAGTTCAAGCACAAAACATCCACAACCTTTTCTTCATCCAATAAATAGCCACCTGGTCATAGTAGATCAGGTTGGCCAAGCAGGACCTGTCTTTCCCAAACCTGTGCTTGCTGGGCCTGATCCCCTGGTTGTCCTGCATGTGCTGTGTGATGGCACTCACAGTGATCTGTCCCATGACCTTCCTTGGTACCATGGCGAGTGACATGCCTGTAGTTCCCTGGAATCTCCTTTGAATACTTTTTGCAAGTGAGCATCATATTTTCCAGCCTCCAGTTGCCTGGGACCTCTCTGGTAATCCCGGGCTGCTGGTGAGTGATGGAAAGTAGCTCACTGAGCTACCAGGTCCCTCTGTACTCTTGTGTGAATCCCAGCTATTCCCAACAGACTTGTGGAGGGCAGTGTTTCATACCCTGGCTGCTAGTTATCCTACAAAACAAAAATGTTTGTTCTGCTTCTAAAAACCATTTCCTTTCTAATTAGTGTTTAGTTAGGCAGCAGTTCTGTATGCTGGGTCTAATTGTAGAAGCAACAACTCAATATGTGCATAAACCACTGGTTCTAACTAACTGAGAACTTGAAGGCCTATAATGGCTGTGTATAGTACGCATCGGGTTTCTTTCAGTCTGAATTGATTTATGCGGTGTTCGATTGATACTAGAGAATATTTGTGTCAAATGCTACCAGCCACCAAGTTATCATACAAGTTATCCTAGTCCAAGTGAAGATAAGTATTTGATTATTCAGAATGAGGTGATTACAAACCTGTTTGCTGTAAATGAGTGGCTTGAAATGTCTTATTAAAACAAAAAATCCCATGAATTAGAAATCAGCCAGATAAACAAGTGATTTTGATGAAGTGATATTAGGCTTCTGAGATAGTAAAAAGGAAACAGTACCAGTGTACATTGCTCATAAAAGTGCGATTGACTTTTCTGACCCTGATCCTATTTCAGGCAAAATGCAGTTTGGGACTGCATAACTTAGCTGGGATTGTAATGGGACTGTATAACTTAGCTGTATGTGTGAGCTAAGAAAAGCCTGCATCTTTTCCTTAGGTATTCTGTGACTGAGATGGATATATCAGATGGATATATCAATATCTGCCCTGAGATGGATATTGGGGATAGCTTTGTTCATGTGTTCAGGAAATACACAAAGATTTTGATTCAAGATTAGAAAGATCATCTAGAGATTCTGAATTATGAAATAATGAGGCAAATTGTACTCAGCAGCTGAATCACACTTGGAAGAAGCTGTTTTACCCTCTATATTAGAACTGCTTAGTAAATTTTAAATTTTTTCTTGGTATTATGTGACATATTCTTCAGGCATATAATGTAACAGCTGAATGTATGTTTACTGGGACGTGTTCTTAACAATATCTTGCTGACTGTTCTAATATTTCTGAGAGCAGACAACTTGTGAGTGGGAGGGAAATGGTGGTGTTGATCCTGTGCTCTGAAGTATGATTTCTTACAGGTGCACAAGATTGCATGATTTCCTCCTGCTATGGGTAACGCTGGTATATGCCCAGTTTAGGGATTTTGTTATTGAGAAGGTGTTAACTGATCATGATTGTACTCTTCTTTGGTTTTGCAGTTGGTAAGACTTCTGAGGCTATTTGGCTCATTCATAAATATGAATTACAGGTTGCTGAGTAGAGTAGAAAGAAATACCTCATGTTTATAGACTAAAGACCTTTTAATCTTTGAGTGAACCTGAACAGTCAGCTTTGTAAATAAATTTTCTTCCTGATTTGTATTTAGTGTCTAGTAATTTACAGTTGCTTTTCACAACAGCCTGAGGTTAACAGCTGGGGTTAAGTGCATATGTGTAAGTGAGCTTGTCTGAATTTAAAGAGCAGTATGCAGTCTTTCTGAATTCATGGCAGAGAATTTGCTATTTGAGATATGGGTATTGTGACCTGTCCCTTAGACAAAGCAAACTTCAGAACTCATATACTTTCAGACTTCTTCTGCCACATACAGCTCTGATATTTAATTAGGAACAATACAAATTCAACAGCCCGTTATTTCTGTCAGTATGAAGAACAGCTGAAGTACATCTGAATTTTAAGATATGTGTTAAACTTTGCAGAAAAAAAAAATCAGGGGAAAAGCACATGAGTTGCTTTCTGCATTACTTAATCAGTAACATATCTCAGGAATTCTGTAGCATGCAGGTATTGCAAACACCATAAGGGTGAACAGAATTACCCATGAAGTACAGAGTCTCTCCATTTAAACTTAATTTAAACTAAACAGAACTACTGAATTGCAGCACTTCTGGATATTTACTTATGGATGGAATTCACTTTTACATTTTGTAATGTAAAATTATTTTTGTGTTTAGGATGATGAGTCCTTCTGCTTGCATAACAGCAACAGTCCTCATTGTGAGAGAGATATAAACCGCAACTTTGAAAATGAGATTCTGCAGGAGAATGGCAATGCTTCAATTACACCTCAGCAGATCATTCAGACTTCAGCTTTCCCACAGGCAAACGTTCTTTCAAGCTCACTTGAGGCAGAGCATAGGTATGTACTGTATACAACATAGAGTGTTCTTTTATGGTAACTGATCTTACTGGTTCAGAAGTCACAATCTGAAAACTTGGAACACATAAAATGTTTCTTCAGTGACATAAAATTTATCTTTTAGACATGTACTAATTTAACATGAGATATACTTTGTTTCTTAGACCTGTGTACTGACTTAACATCCAATTTTTAAGTAAAGAAAGTTTATTTCTTAGTAAAAATATGGCAAACTACATAGTGACTTCATCTCTCTGGTTTTTATCTAGGTGTCTGGGAGGAAAAATGTGTGTAATTGCTATTTGTATTAAAAATACTTTAAATGCTGCATCTTATGTAAAACTTCAGTGAGCTTTTCATCGTTATTAAAGTAGTTAATTATTTTTGTAGCTGACTTGTTGACACTACTGGTGATACCACAAGACAGTCCACTGGAAGGTGAGAAAGTAATTTCATGAAAAGGATTGAAACAATTCTATTATCCCAGTATCCCAGTAATCCAACTGCAGTAGTATTTGGTAGATGTGAAAACGATGCTGCTGGATAATCACAACCCAGTCTTATATCAGATTCTTATGGTTTAGACAGATTTGTTTGGGGTTTATTTTTGGTGATAGAGTCTATATGTTGTACTAGACATCTCTTCATTTTGTTGTGCCTGTAGAAGAAACTTTCATTTCCTCTTACTCCTGCTGAGTATGAAGAGTGCAAAGCACCCTGCTCTGTTCCCTTTTTCTCACCATTGGCAACTTCACTGCCATAAGTGACACCAGGTGGGATGAGTTCTGTCACTGGAGTGTTGTGGATGGTGGCAGGCTCCCCAGGAGGTGCAGCCAGCAGGAGAGGTGGGGGAGTGGTGTTGTATCTAATGGATGGGGCAGAATATATGTAGCTTGTGGCTGGTGATGGCATGGTTAAGGGCCTCTGGATAAGGATTAAGGAGCAAACATAAAAAGCACATGTCATTCTTGGAATCCACTGTAGGCCACCCACCCAGGATGATACACTGACTGTCCTTTAAGGAGCTAAGGAAACCTCTAAATCAACTGCTGCTGTCCTAATGGGGGACATCAACTTGCCAGATATTAGTTTGGAACACCAAAAATAGAAAATGGTGTTTGCCGTTGTAGGGAGAAAATCTGTGACTTTCAGGAAGAGAGGATGTTCTTCATCCAGAGGAGAGCTGGGCACTGGAACTGGATTCCCAGGAGTGTGATCACAACACCAAGCCTGACAGAGTTCAAGGAATGTTTGGGCAGTATTTTGAGTCACAGGGTATGATTCTTGGAGTTGTTCTGTCCAGGACCAGGAGCTGGATGCCACATTCCTTGCGGGTCCCTTCCAACTCAGGATATTCTGGGAGTGTGTGAAATCTGTGACCACTAGAGGCTCATGATTTTTTGACTGGCAGATGAGAGTCAAATTTAACTCTTAGTTTTTCAGTTCAAATCACTTTAAATAGCCTTGTTAGGATTTCTGGGCAAACTGTCTCTCTCCCAGAGAGGCTGTGTGTCCATACTGGCACAGCGCTTTGTGAGCTCAGCATACATGTGGACAGATGTTATGGTTAGCCTTTTTGTGATAAATTGCACTATGGTTCACCACCTTAGCTCCCAGATTACTTTTGCATACCTGGTAAAAATACTGGCATGCTTGGTACAAAAAGGCTTCCTTCCTGCTGGGGAAGTTTCCAACATGAGGCAATCCTGTTGGTATCAAGGTGGCTAATCCAAAATAATTTTTTTATGTAGTTCATACTTCTAACCATTCTAGAATTATGTCAGTTTAAAGGGACAGTGGTGCTGCTAACATTACAGAATGTTGCTTTAAAGTTAGTTAGCTATTACCTTAAATTTTACTTACATTAACAGAAGCTTTGTAACTATTTACTTCACTGAATGCAGTGCTTATGTCTGAGCTTGCTTGCAGTAAAACTTAAAGTCAACTATCATTGAACTGCATTTAGCATTGTGTTTTTTGTACAGTGTATTCTCTTAGAGTTTTGGATGACTTGCATATATTTTTACTGCATCTGATGATTTGATTGTTCCTGCCTTTTATGCTTTCTGATTTGGTCCAAATGCAGTAGGGAATACAATTTCCGTTTCTGTTACTGCCCTACTGACTTTTTTTTAAGCAGAGTAATGCTTTTCTCCTTCTACAATTCCAGGCTTTTGTTATGGCTCTGAAAATGATCACTGGTGGCTTTGGTTCCCTGCAAAATTACCCAGTGCACATCCACTGTATTGGGATATAGAGTTCTTTGTGGGGAGGATTGTGTTGACAGACATTTTTTGCTTATATCTGCCTAGATGAAGTGCCTGGTATGTGGTGTCAGCTGTGAGTTTGTCTTACTATTTTAATATATTCACTGTTTTTTAGCTCTTAAATGTCAGTTCTGCCATACATTTCAGAAACCCCTTTGTTTTTTGTGAAATAGCTTTAGTCTACTTAATGTGGTTTACCTGAAGAAGGTGCTAATCCTTTTGGCAAAACCTTTGCAGAGAGCAAACTTAATAACTTCATTGTTAAATGTCACAGTATCTTCACCCTCAGATAAACCCTGTGTTCATACCATCTTCAAATGTAAAACCATTTTGTTCCTGCTCAGATACTGCCATTCTTCTTTAGGAACTAGCCAAAACATGCTGATGACTGCATCTTTGTATATCTCAAGCTTCGTTAGGAGAGGAGTCTCTTCTCCTCATTTCTTCCCCTTATCTCAAAATCCACTCCTAGCTGTTTGAGCTGAAAAACCAGCTTGTGCTGTGGGCCATGACTCAGCTGTGAAGAAGCTTGAGACGGCTCTTGACATTAGCATGTGATATAAAAAAGAAATCAAATGAGGCCATTGCATCCTGAATTGGTTTCCATCGAGGGACACCACCAATATTCCTTATGCCTTGCTCTGCTTTGTTACTGAGGAAAACCTGCAGAGTCCCTCAGTGTGTCTTTGTCTCTTTATACTGTTCTCAGGGGAGTGAATACATTGCTGCTTCACTGGCAGCACGTTTTAAGTTACATTAACAAAATACATTCTTACTGTTCTGACACAGATCTCTTGCCTTAGAATGAAAGTATAGTTTTTACCACATATGGTGGTAGAATAGGTCATCTTTGAGA
Organism: Onychostruthus taczanowskii; assembly: GCF_017590055.1. NCBI lineage: Eukaryota > Metazoa > Chordata > Aves > Passeriformes > Passeridae > Onychostruthus > Onychostruthus taczanowskii. Next base: position 248,372 of record NW_024502125.1, read on the forward strand.
CCTGAGAACTCAGCTTCTCTGCTTTACGTACCTTTTACAAGGCTTTGAACTCACATAAGAGTCTGTTATAAAAAAATACTGGCTGATTAATCAATGCATTTGTTACAGGTCTTCAGATGTGTGTAGGCAGAGCTTGAAATGTTTGAGTGTGTGTGTGTCAAATTCCTGATGTTGTCCGTCTTAATTTAAAGGTTGTTAAAGGAGATGGGGTGGCAGGAAGACAGTGAAAATGATGAAACATGTGCTCCACTAACTGAGGATGAGATGAGGGAGTTTCAAGTCATTAGTGAAAAGGTAAGACTGAGTTAATTTTCCATTATAAACCTGTAGTTGGTTACCCTAGATCCTCCTTTTGAGGAGGATCTGCAGTAATTTTGATCATTAGAGATGTTGCTGTTCCACTACCATTTCAGTACTGTGCATTTGGAAGTATAGTTGCTTCCAAAAAATCAGGTACCAATGCTGACTGTAGCTCAGGCCTATTCACAAAGCATCAAGGGAAGGGTAGGGTGTACTTCTGGGTAGTTTTAAGTATTGTTGGTGGTAGAAGTGCACAGGCTTTAAAGCTCCTCAGCTTAGCCTAAGGAAAGAGAGTCTTCTTTCAAGGCTTTTGTGCAGTTTCTGTGCTACTCTGAGAACTGCATTTTCTTTTTTGGGACTTGAGAGACATTTAATTTACTAGTAGCAAAGTATGAAAAGGTAATCTAGATGTGATTTTTCTTTTTAAATTTTTTTTAAATTTATTTTTTAAATTTTGTTTTATTAGGAGTGTTGTGTATACCTGGTAGGGTCAGTGAGAAGGAGTCAGGAGAATAGTGTGTAGTACTAAATCTGAACATTTGGTAATTCCAGTATTATTGGAAATATTAATAATTTAATATTGGAATATTAAACTTTCAAGTGCTTGTCTTAGTGCACACATTCTGCGTGGTATTGAAAATGCAATAATTCCTTTCTTTTTTTCAGAATCAGCTGTTTCCTTTCTTCAGTGTCTTTGACTTTCCAATTGCTGAGATACCCATTCCTCTCTGCAGCATCTCTTCTGGGTCCCTTCCCTATTGCCCTTTGCCCTTCTTAGCACAGATGTTTGCAGCACTGTGGGAAAGGGGACTGGATTGCAGGGAGAGACCATTTGGGAGAAAGGATCTCTGGGGCAAGATGTGTGGGGACATGGGTGAGCACAGGGTGAGCTCTCATTGACTGCAGGAGTTCAGCACAACTGGAGACACTGGGATACAGGTGGCTGGCCAGAGGTGAAGGCTCGCAGGGGAGTTACCCTTTCTGTACATATGAAAAGCTGTGGATCCAGCGTAGCCCAGAGGTGAAGATGCAAAAAGTGTTGAACTGCAACAGATGGTTGTGTTTGGCATTTTCTTTCTCTAAATGTGTCATGTTTTCACATTTCAGTTACAAAAAAATGGCCTTCGGAAAAACGGCATTTTGAAAAATGGCCTCATCTGTAATTTTAAATTTAGCCCCTGGAAAAACAGCACTTTCAAACCTGCACTGGAGAATGAGGATTCTGAGACAAGCAGTAGTGATACATCAGATGATGATGATGTGTGAAGACTTCTGTAACGCCTGTAGAAGACTATTTGTTCTCGTGAAGATTTGGGGATGTTTTGTCCAAAAACAAAAATTGTAATTTATGTAGTAACATGCCCATTACAGGAAGAATAATGCGACTGTTCTGAAGGAAGCAAGTAATGTTTTGTTGGGTGTGTTGAAAATCACTATAATTTCTCTGTAAACGAATGTTGTAGAATGAGGCCTTGTGCTGACCCAGCGTTAACTTCCATCTCTGAAGCATTTCTGACTAGCAATGTGGCAATGTTACAAATCAGACTTTCTCACTTAATAATAAAAGCAAAGAATTGTGTAATGTCTTGCAAAGCTTCTGTCTTAAAATGTTTGAGGAAAAAAAGGGCAGCTTGACACAGTGTTTTGCTTGCCAAGTCATTTTTTCTTACAGTGGAAATCAATGAGTCCACTTTGTACACAAAAAGGGCAATGTAGCATGTTGGCTAAAATGAGCTAAGTGCACTAAAACTCTTCCTTAACTGAGTTGTTGGACTGTTTTACAAATACCTGCTCTTTAGCCATTTGTTGTGTTGTCGTTGTTATTAATGGCAAAAGACCCTGATGCTACAGTTCCAAATTTCTAGAATTAACTTTTAAATTGAAAGCTTTAAGGGGTATAGCAAGACCCTTATTCTCACAGTGACTTGTGGGAAAATAAGGAGTTTGATTTTACTATTCAGCATGTGGAACAATCATTACACTGACTGGATTTGTCCACTACATGGGAAATAAACTGATCTACAGAGTATTGTCTCAGTGCATAGCATCACGGGTATTGTTTTTAAAATAGCTAAGTTTGTTTGCTTTTATATTACATGTACTCTGGCAGCAATGCAGTTGTGCATTTCAGTGCAAGGTAAAAATACTTTCATCACCAGATCTTGCTTTTTATAGGAGCAGAAGTATATGTGTGCAATAACCACCTTTTTTGCTTACTCAATGTCAGATTTTTTCTTTATGATCTCACATTTAAAAACCAATATTGTATTATTTATAGTTTTATTTGGTTTATTTTAGTTCTTTAAATGTTCTCCACAGTTGTACAAGCTGTGTAGCATTAATTCATAAGCACAACTGCTCTTGGGGATGTCATATACGTTTATAATATAGCACATATGTATATACAGACATTTCCCTGTCAAGATGTTTTTGAATTCTACTACTTCTTATAGTAAATTATTTGCAGTTTAGAACTTGAAAGCAAAAATATTTATAAAGTTGAGATTCTGTCCATATTTCTTTGGGAAAATACTTTTTTTATAAGGTGGCCGAATCAATTTTGGGCCGAAGTTGGTATGTTTCTCTTTTTTATTTATTGTTAATTTAAATAGATATTTCTTTTCAAGAGGTCAGTTTCTGTATTAGAAGAGGCTTGCAAATGTTGGTGTAGTTAATTTTGGCATGGTGTATTGAAATACTTCATTTCTACTCTCAATTCAAGAGGATAAAAGTGTTTCTTTTTTAAAAAGTAAACTGCCATATCTGTAATCTTGTTTTTCCTAACTGCATGCCTTAAACACCTTTTTCCTTTCCCTCTCCTGAATTTTTTTTAATTAACTTTGACACACGGGTGTAGTTTGTTCACTTTTTGGTTTTCACATACTATAAACAGGATCTTCTGCCTATCTTAATTATATAGTGATGTGTGGATGCACTGTTTTAATAGTAAGTGAAAATGGTTTTTTCCTTCGCATTTCTCAAAGTGGGGTGTAGGCTTTCCCCCCTTTATTCAGTTTAGTAATAAATGTCACCTCAGTAATTAACTTTCTGAGCAGTTAATGTAATTATAGAAGAGCTGTGTTAAAATTGTATACACTTTGGAAATTTACAAGTTGCGATTGAGAGGAAGTAGGAGTACTAATCATACTTGGTACTTCTTCTTTGCTAGGTTATATGCTGAAACTGGTAATGGAAGCACTGATTATAATGAGCTGTGGGCAAAGCAGGTAGCAGGAATTGGGCAGTGGTTTTGCTTTGTAGAGTGAAACACTTCGTAACTTTTCTGTGTGTGGTTTCTTGTGTCTGCTGATACTTGTGGATTAATTTCTGGTTGGTTGTACCAGTTCAGAGACCCCTCAGAAGTCTGTGTGGCCCCTGGCTTAAGTGATCATCTGCCTGCCCTGTTACTTCTGTTCAGCCTTCACTGCAGTGTGGGAATGGGTGAGATTTGGTATTTCCACTGAGGAACTGGATTCCCTTATGTTATATTTGCTTATGATAAGCTGAGTAAAGTACCTGTCGTCTTCTGTGTCACCTTGAGAAACTCTTAGTCACTTACTGTGGGAACTCTTAGTTTTCTATTTTCCTGGGGAATGTCACTCAAAACAATGTTTGGTTTTTGTAGTATACTTCCATAAAATGTATGAAAGCATTTTATTGTATGGTTCCTCTTCCTTTTTTTCAGTGCTTGATGATGTAGAGAAGAACGAAATTGGATTCTCTAGTATTTAACAATGCAACTTTATCCATCTTTGACTTTGTTACTTTCCCAGGGCAACTTAAGTAGTGCATTGGCCTTTTTGTTCTCTCATACGTAAACCATAATCCACTCCCAGAATAAGTCCTCTCTTGTTTTTCTGCTTGAGCAGGTGTCTGTGTTAAAGGATTCATAAGTTGGTAACTAAGCTTGACCATTTCCTTCATGGGCCCTAGTAAGCTTTGGAGATACTTTGTCAGTGCTGGGCTGACAGAGCTTGACTTCAGTGGTAGTAATCACAGGTGGCTGCATGCAGACATGATTTGAAGTCACTACCATTTCTCTTCATCTTCCTGGCTTTATTGGTGGAGAACCATGTATTCCTGGTTCCCTGTTCCAACTCTCTTCAAAAGCAAACAGTAGTGATCAGTCTCTCACTGGTTTTTCTGATCTGCTGTTGATGGAGAATGTACTCTTTGCCTGCTGCTGGCATGGAGGGTGCCAGAGTTTATGGTGGGGAGCTGGGGATCCTTTACCTCATCCAGAAAGACCAGAGGCCTCCCTCACTGGCTTATACAGGGCCTTTCTCTCTCTTAAGGTGTGAGAGAAGCTAGGTGTCTTTGTTGAAAAGAGTGTTAAAACTACATTGAAGTTGTCCACTGATTCATGTTGGACCCTGTCAAGAGTCTGAGAATATTTTAATGGTCATACCAAGTCTTTGAGAAATGTCACCAAGTGTGAAGGAAATTAATTTTTATTCTCCTATGCAGTTGCCTGTGGGGGAAAATCATCTGCTTGGTTTGAGATGGGGACTTCAACTTTAGTGTTTCTTTTTAAAAGAATATCTATTTTTCAGTAAATGCATTTAAACTACTGGCTGCTAGAAACTGGAAGTAGAGTTTAGTTGAGGATGCCTTTGTTTATCCATTTTCAGTTTGCTGCTAGGCAGCAGCTGAGGTAATTTACTCAGCTGCAGGGAACTTTTGATGTGATTCAGATTATTGCACTTGAGCACCAAGGGTTACTGGCTCATTGGGATAATAAATGTGCTGAGTAGTTCGTTGTCTTTCCTCATGCTGTTGTTCTTGGTCATCAGTGAGTTTTATTGCAAACTGCATGAGGTTTGTTTTGTAGCCTGGATCACTCTGCAGCCTTCCTTAGAGGTACCTGGAAATGCATTTACTAAACCAGCACTGGCAGTGACCTGCAAAGCAGTCTGGCTCTGGATGGGGCACAGGGTAGTGTCAAAAACTCTCCTCTCTCAGGAGGTTTGCATTTCCTTGAGAGATTCATAAACAAATTCTGAGGTTTGTTTCCCATACTGGATTGTCATCTGGGAGAGATTTTCAGACTGAAGAAAAACTCATTCCTTCAAGCAGTGGGTCAGTGGAGCTTACTGCTGAGTTCAGTGTCCACCACAGTCTGCTTCCATCAGAGTCCCTTGTGCAGATCAGATCATCTGATAGATGTGGGAGGTCTCACAGGACCTGTAGCACCATGCATTCCTTAATTTCCTGAGAAGATACCTGACAGTAAGCTTGCTATGTAGACTTCATTCTTCTTGGATATTCCTAGTATGCAGCTATTTGTTTCCCTGGCACTAGTATGATTTTCATAGAGAAATGCCATTCCATACCTGCAGAACAAGTTCTCATTTAGTTTTGTCTTCTATGCAGATGAAAGATACAGCTTTGAAGTGAAAGAGTATTTTTGGTAAGTGATGATTGCTGATGTCTAGGCAGGCATCTGCTTAGCAGGCTGATGGAGCTTGGGTCAACATGGGAGAACTTGAGTTCCCCTTAGGAGATGTGGGGAGAGAACTCTTTCTATGAGTGCTAAGCAAGACACTACTAAGTTTCAGCTTGGGAAGCAAAGGGAAACAAACCCCTTTCATTCTGCCCGGAAGTATCACATTTGAGAACTGTTGCTGGAAATTCCACGTGCTTGAGAACATGGACCAGCCTGGTGGCCTGAGCTATTTCGTTTTACTAGTTTAACAGGCTGGTGGTGTGCTGTCCTGAGTTGTGATATTCTAAGCCCATAGGTTCAGAAACAGAGCTGTGCATTAGGTACAAGCCAGGGCTCCTGGCTGGTTCTGAACCCAGAGAGTACCTGGTGTTGCCTCAGTGTTACCACAGCTGTGTTGGGGAAGGTGGTGCAGTGTTTCCTCCAGTCAACTACTTGTTGTAGCCAGTAGAGGAGATGGTGGGCAGCTCTGATCCAGCTTACTCCAGCATGGTGGCTTTAGTACTGTGGCTTCCTTATTCCTTTTCTATGATAGCTTCAAGTCTGGGGGCTCTGTGCTATTGTAATTCTTGTGTATTCTATCTCCCATTGCTTTCTGCTGAAGACTGCTGAAGCAGAACCATCTTTAGCAAGTCAAGGAGCCTCCTGTCTGGGCTTAAGTGACTGCATCATGAATAGGTGAAAAAGAGAGCTTTGAGTTCTTTAGCATACATGTGCACACACAGTGTAGCATAGATGTGTTCTATTAGAATTTGAATGTAATACGAGGGGATATTGTAGAATTGTTAGCAGTAACTTATTTTCTGTGCTTGCCATTTGTGCTTGGTTGGTTTTTACTGGTGGCTCTTGTCATGAGCATCACATTTTTTTCCTGCCTTAAATTATAGAAGGCTGAAGGGCCTCTTCCTTAACAACTGGGTTAATTTGTTTTCTTTTCCAACAACATTGCTTTAGGTAACAATTCATGCTGTTTGTAAGGATAATGAAAATGAAAGCTGTCTGAAATGAGCTGATCTGTAAGGAATTGACATGCACTATAAGCAGCCTGTTGAGACAAGCCACTGTTTATGCAAAGCTTCATTACCAGAAGCTGAAAAACACTACTTTATGCACTGAAAGGCATTGTTTCAAAAAGAAGCTCACGTATTAATGCATTATACAGATATTTTCCTAAATCTCACATTGTCATGGATTGACACTGGCACAGTTTATTTTTCTTTGCTTCAGTTTTTTATTTTTATTGTCCACCTCCAAAGTGGGCATGCGCAAATAATCTTTGTACAGAATAAATACATCTTTATAATTGAGATAAAGGAATTAGTTATTCTGAAAATGCAATTTGTAAGTATCTTAATGTTCCAGATAAATTATAACTTAGCATTATTTGATTTTTTTTTAGTTTTTCATGTTATAAACTGCTGAAAAACAAGCACATTGTTTTACATGAAACTGGTAGCACTGGCTGTGGTTATGGTTACCTTATGTTTCCACTGGAAGAATCTGTTCCTGCTCATTTACTGCTGAATATACTGTGGAACCAGTTTTCCCTGGCTGACCAAGCCCCTCAGCATGCCGCTGCAGGCTGGCAGAGCCCAGCAGATGTGCCGAAGGCAGGTACAGTTGTGGAGAACTCAGTGGCAAAAGAGGGGAAGAATTTTAAGTGATAAGGGAAATGGAAGCAAACGGTCTCATGATTTTGAAAAATAAAGGTCTGCAATAAGTTTGTCATATCATGTAGTTGGAAAGTGAGTCTTCTGATGACAGTGAGGTGTTCTTCCTGCCTGTTAGTGGCTGATTTTGTGTTGGATTACAGCCAACATTGGTTGTATATGATGATCCCAGATTATGCTGTTTCACTGTAAGAAAGTTAATGTCTTCACTGTTCGTGTACACCGTACGTGTACTAGTTTGTGTAGAGGTTTATCAAAGCAAGGATGACTCTGACAATGGGAGAGAGAATTATGAGGAGGACTCCATGGATATCAGAATGCTCATTAATTACTTTATTACACTATACTATATACATTTCATCTAGACTGAATCTGCCATGCACTCACTCTGCACACAACTGCGCAGAACTGCAGAACTGCACTCATCACCTCACTCTCCTGTGACTGTTAGCAGACAGTCCGACACACACACCCTCTCCTGGCCCTGATAGGCCAAGGAAACAAAACTTCCTCACTTTGGGTAAACAATCTCCATATTGCATTCTCCTTTGGCTCATCACAGGCACAGCAAGTGATAAGAATTGTGTTTTCCCTTTCTCTGAGGTTCAGAGAATGTGAATCTCAGAAAAATGTTCTTGGGAAGAATTGTGCCTTGCTTTTCTCTATGAAGAGAATGTGGCAACAGAGGTTTGATGTCCTTCTCTTATTTCTTGTTCCTCTTTTTTTTTATTAATGTTGAGAGAACAAGCTGGTCATGATATGCCAGGTTTAGCAATGAGCAAGCAAGATCCTGATTTTAGTGGATGTTTGTGCGAATTCTTACCTTAATCTTCGTAATTTGCTTACTTGAAGAAAATGTACTGCTGACTAACCAGAAGGATTCAAAGGTAAGTTAATGTTGAAGGGCTTGGCACAGGATTACCAGAGGAGGGGAGTAGTTCTGTGTTTTGTGCATGGTGTGGATGATGTGTTAAGTCAAAACCAAATACTGAGTTAGGCAGGTGTCCTGCCAGGTGAGTTGTATGTGCTTGTGCAATTAAAAACAGTAACACGTGCCTGGGAGGGCTTGAAGATTGCATGTGCTTGTGCTTCCTGGCTCTCAGCAAGGTTGTGTGTTTATAATCTTGATCTTAATTTTCTTTGAGTACCTTTCTTGTGCCACTTAAATCACAGAATCACTAGGTTGGAAGAGACCTTAAAGATCATCGAGTCCAATCCATGCCCTAACACCTCAACTAAACCACAGCACTGAGTGCCATATCTAGTCTTTTTTAAAACACATACAGGGATGGTGATTCCACCACCTCCCTGGGCAGACAGTTCCCTGGGTGGTACTTTATCACCCTTTCAGTGAAAAACTTTTTTTTAACATCCAACCTGTATTTCCCTTGGCACAGCTTAAGATTGTGTTCTCTGGTTCTGTCACTTGCTGCCTGGTGAAAGAGACCAACCCCACCTGACCACAGCCACCTTTCAGGGAGTTGTAGAGAGTGATAAGGTCACCCCTGAATCTCCTTTTCTCCAGGCTAAACATTCCCCATTCCCTCAGTCATTCTTCACAGGGTTTGTGTTCCAAGCCCCTCACCAGCCTCGTTGCCCCCTCCAGCGTCTAAAGGTCCTTCCCAAACTCAGGTGAGGACAAGCCATCTTCCCACTGAAGACTGAGGCAAAGAAGGCATTACGCACCTCTACCTTCTCCTCATCTGCAGTTACTAAGTTCCCTCCCACATCCTATGGAGAACAAAGGTTGGTCTTGTGCTTCCTTTTGCTGTTAATATATTTGCAAAAACGTTTTTTATAATCCTTTACAAAAGTTGCCAAATTAAGTTTGAACTGTGCTTTGGCCTCCTTAATTTTTTTCCTACATGCCCTAGCAACCCCCTTGAATACTTCCTCAGAGACCTGACTCTCCTTCCAAAGATGACACATCCTCTTTTTATTCTGGAGTTCCTTCAAAACCTCATTGCCCATCCAGGCTGGACATTTGCCTCATTGTCTCATCTTTCAGTACACAGGGACAGTCTGTTCCTGGGCCATCAGCACTGTTTTGAAGCACACCACCATTCCTGGACTCCTTTGTTTTTAAGGGCTGCTTCCCAATGAACTCTCTGAATAAGTCACCTAAATAGGCCAAAGTCTACCCTGTGGGAGTCCCATGTAAGAGTCTTATTGATGTTCCTCCTCATTTCACCAAATGTTGACAACTCTATAACTTCATGACCACTGTGCCCCAAACCACCACATCTCCCTCCAGCCCATCTCTATTTGCAAACAACAGGTCTAACATAGTGCCTCCCCTGGTGGGCTCATTCATCAGCTGCAACAAAAAGCTGTCCTCCGCACACTCTAAGAACTTCCTGGACTGCCTGTTTTCTCTATATTAAGTTCCCAGCAGATGTCTGGTATGTGGAAGTCACCTGCAAGAACAAGGGCTGGTGATCCTGAAACATTCTCCAGCTGCTTACATAATAAATTGTCCACCTCTTCTTCCTGGTTGGGTGGACAACACATTTCCAGTAGGATGTCAGCCTTGTTGGCCTTCTCTTTCATTTTTACCCATGGGCATTTAACCTCATTGTCCTTAGTTTCAATACCCACAGCATCAAAAGCCTCCCTAGTATAAAGGGCCACCCCTCCACCTCTTCTCCCTTTCCAGTCTCTTCTGAAGAGCTTGTGGCCATCCAGTGCAGAACTGTGTGAGTCATCCCACCATGTTTCCGTGATGGCGACTACATCATAGCTCTGCTGCTGCACCTTGGCTTCCAGCTCTTGTTTGTTGCCCATGCTGCACACATTGGTATCCATGCACCTCAACTGGACTGCTGATTTCACCCCTAACTCAGCCTTACCATCCTTGGGCTGATTCCAGAGAGCCCAGCTGCACCCACTTCCGTCTTCAGACCTAGTTTAAAGCCCTTTCAAAGATGGTCCTGATGTTAGTTTCCTGTCATATGAATGGGAAAATTAAGACTGAAGAAAAGATGAGAAAAAAGCTGGAGCTTCTGTAAAATTGTTAAGGTATTTTTAGGAGCAGACACAATCCTGTGGGGTCGGAGATTCAGAGGGCATCCTCCAAGTAGCCCAGGGTGTAGGAGTGTGCCTATCTAAAAGATGCATCTCTGCAAGAGTAGGGTAGGAGTGGGGAGAGAGCTCTCTGAGGAGGGGGAACTGGTACTTGATTGAAATGGAGTAAAAAAAAAAAAAATTATGCACAGTCTGACCTAGGTCAACACTGGGCAGCTACAATATAGGTTAAACCTTCTTTTTTTCTTCACCTTTTGGTTTGGGTTGTATTTTTTGTGGTTTGTTTGCTTGTGTTCAGGGATTTTTTTTTCACTTGTTTTTTTTTTCTTTTTGTTTGTGGGTTTTTGTTTGTTTATTTTGGTTTTGTTTTTTTCCTGGGATGTCATTTTTTTGGTTTGTATTTGAATTTTTGGCTGCTATTAAATTTTCTGAAAGGCAGATGGCCTTACCTTTGAATTTTTAGTAGATTTTGTAATGCAACCCAACAGCCAACTGGTATCAAAAGAAATTGCCCAGAAGCTGCTCTGTTTGGACTGAGGGAGCAGGACATGGACAAGACACCTTCATGCAGTAGGACTCGTTGGCAGCTACAGGTAGAGCTCGCTTCACAGAGTGAGGGTAGAGAGATAAGGCTGGACCAGAATCTGCTCTAATGAGGAGTGGAAAGTAGTTTCTGAAGAAATAGTGATAGTCAAGGGTAAAGAGGACTCTGCAGGGGCACAGCTCTCATGTCTGGGTGGTGGAAATGCTGGGCAAAATGAAGGATGGTCAGCTTGGCTGTGCTGAGTAGTGAGGCTTCAGCAGGGGATTCAGCAGCTTGGCTGCAGTTGTGGATCAGGAGCTGGGTCTGATCTGCCTGGTGAGGCTGTGGGGGCATGCAAGGCAGAGCTGTGAGGACAAACAGTGACACCCCAGCTCAGAAACATGCCTGGGGGAGGAGAAGCTGCAAGAAGGACCAACCATATGAAGTTCAGCAAGGGCTGGTGCCAGATTCTGCAGCTGGGATGGGACAGCCCTGGATGTACAGACAGACTGGGGAATGAGAGCCTGGACAGCAGTCCCATGGAAAGGGCCCTGGGCTTCTGGTCCATGGCAAGCTGAACATGAGCCAGCAGTGCCCTGGCAGCCAGGAGGGCCAAGCGTGTCCTGGGGGGATCAGGGACAGCATGGCCAGCTGGGCAAGGGAGGGGATTGTCCTGCTCTGCTCTGAGCTGGGGCGGCCTCACCTCCAGTGCTGGGGGCACTTCTGGGTGCCACAGTATCAGAAAGATACTAAAATGTTAAAGTCCAAAGGAGAGCAACAAAGATGGAGAGGGGCCTTGAGGGGGGAAGCCATAGGAGGAGCAGCTGAGTTCACTTGTCTGTTCAGCCTGGAGGAGTCTGAGGGGAGACTCCATTGCAGTTACAACCTCCTTGTGAACGGAAGAGGAAAGATAGATACTGATCTCTTCCCTGAGTGAGCAGTAACAGGACCTGAGGCAATGGCCTGAAGTTGTGTCAGGGGAGGCTTAGGTTGGATATTAGGAAAAGATTCTTCACCCAGAGGGTGGTTGAGCAATGAAACAACTCCCCAGGGAAGTGGTCACAACAGCAAACCTGACAGACTTCAGGAAGTATTTGGGCAATTCTCTCAGGCACGTGGTGTGACTCTTGGGGATGGTGCTGTGCAGGGCCAGGAGCTGGATCCAATTGTCCCTCATGGGTCCTTTTAAACTCAGGTTTTTTTTGTGGTTCTGTGACTGATGGAAGGTGGGTGTTTACTGTTGCATGGGGCAGGCTGTATCTAGCACAAGCATCAAATACCTGCAAGGGGTTGAGTGGATGTCTGAGTACTTTACAGGGTGTTTAAGCCTTGTCAAAGAGTGCCGTGCTGCTGTCCGAGTTTCTCTACTCCCCCGGGAAGGGGAGGAGGTCGCACCGGCTGAGCTAAAGGCACCGCAGCCGACAGCCGGGGGGGGCACTCCCTAGATGCGCCGGGGCATCCCGGGAGCGCCTCAGCAAGGGGCAGCAGGGAGCAGCAGGCAGGTGAAGTAGAAGAAAGAAAGGAGGGACCCTCCTCGGGGGTAAAATCCAGAGCCGTTCATTAACCCCAGGGGCACCAGCCGAGCGGGGACCACGAGGCAGGAATTACAGCAGCTTATAAAGGGGGCGGAAACACGACACATTAACCAATGAGGGAGAACTAGGGAGTGAACAAACTCGTGAGAAGCATGCCGGCTAGCCAATAGGGAATGTGACAGGGAGGGACCCTTGTTCCCGATCCAATCACCCACCGAAGAAAGGAGAACTTTCTGGAATGTGGGAAGGAGACAGTGGGTGATGGACAGGAACTTGGGGAGGGATTGCCAGAAGGTAACCAGGGAAACAGGGCAGGAGAAAACGAAATGACACTCTCAGAGAGAGGTTCCAGGGGAGGGGGAGAGGGGGATCCCAGGACCGAACCATTATAGCTTTAGGGGGTAACAGAACGCACCAAATGAATCCTGCACCACAACAAAAGAGTAATCATGGAAGCATGTGGAGGAAATGTCAGTGAAATTCACTGGCTGAGCAGTGAATTTTTCTCAGTGGTATGTGGATGGGGGAGGCAGGGAAGCTGAGTAAAGGAGCCTTGTACTGCCACAATTACACTGTTAATTTTTTTTTCTTAAAAAGATGATAGAACCCCTCTCTGCTATATGAGGTAGCTATTAGGATTTACCAAACCAGGATGGACAAATTTCATTAATATGTAGCAAGCATCAGCAAAGCTGAAACCTTTTTGATGACTTCTGAAAGGGTGGCAATCTTGGCAGAGCTGTGGTGGGACAGGGCTCATGATGTTTGCTTTACTGGGAGGTGAGCTGACAGACCTGGTGGTGGGGGACGTGGGTGCTGAGTGGGTTGAGGCTCTGCTCCACGGATGATGCAGGGAGCACTGTGGACGCAGGAAAGGTATTTCACAGCAGTTCTAAGGTTAGGGGTGCCCAGCAGAAACAATGTTCTGGCTGCTGTTGTCATCGTGTGTCAATGCATGGTGGGTGTGAGGAAAGATCCCGCTACTGTTGAAATTTCTTCCGGAAATTTTCAAAACAATAGGATAAAATAAATAGGTCAATGCTGCAGAGGGTACTAGCACACCGTCACTCCCCTCTACCTGCATATTCATTACCTGTGTCTGTTGGTGTGATCGGAGAAGGGAGGTTTTTGCAGTGACGCCTGCAGGCTCTAGAAGCCAGAAGAGGGTGCTGGAGACCTTCTGCTTGTTCTGATCCTGCTCTGCTTACAGCTTTCGTGGAACTATTATTACTATGGTTTTGTTTTCTCAGCTAGTGTACCTAAGTGTTCTAGGATTATTTTTTTAATACTTTACTGTGGCAGCACCTAAATGCAGTGAAAATTACCCTGTTCATGGAACTACTCTACTTTGATACAATACATGTCTGTACTCATAAAATGCATTAAATGGCAGTCTGCTGTAAGTTGGAATTTGGCCAATCATGTTCTTAAGCAGAACAGCCTGCATGGATAGGTCTGTTGTAAATCAAGGAGGGAAAGACCATTCTGATGTATTTTTAGCTACACAAACTCTGTGTGTACAAGAACATTAGTTTAAAGAAAAGTTTATGGAAATAAAATCAGTTGTGTTCTCTGTTCTGCTGCGATTCTCTCCTGAAGTAAATCCCCTGTTTGAGGTTTGCAGACTGTCTTATGTACTGCAATGATGCTGTTTAAAAGTTTGCAGTTAGGTTTGGGTAAAATTGATGTTTTCCCGTTAAAACTTGTCCTCTTTTGAGACATGTGCTTGCCAATTCACAATAGGACAGGTACTATTTTGCTTTAAAAAAAATTAAAATAGGCAACAGAAAAAGGTTTATTCTGATTCTGTTAACCACTAAAAGCTGACACTAGAGGACGCAAAAGATGTAGTTGAAACATGCTCCCACTTTTGTATTTGCAGCCAGATTGCTTCTCTTCAGAGCTGGGAAGAGATGGCTTTCTATAGTCTGCAACAAGCAGCTCACTTGTAGGAGCTTTATTTTCTAGTGGATTTTTATAAGAGGTTTTAATTTCTCTCTTGCCCTGAAGATGCTTGTTGGAAATGAGCCATGAGCACTTATAACAGGCTTTTGTAACTTTTGACCAAAAATCTTCAGTTTTGAGGGGCTAGCAATTTAATTGGAGATGCAATTGCCTCATTCAGAGATGGAGAGCAAATCCCTTGCTGTTCAGCAATGGGTGTAACAGATACAATGATTGCAAACAAGACTTCATGACGTGATTTTTGGCTTTTAAAGATAGATAAAATTTCCTTTATCTATCCATACCTAAGGGAGTTAAGCAATAAGATGTGTTAATGTACCAGCCTGTCCTTACAGATATGAGGTGATCTCTTCCTCAGGGAGATGGGCAACACTCCTCCCTAGTTTCTTCTTTAATCAGACTGTTGAAGAAGGAGATGCTGCAGGTGTTTGTATCCTCTGTTAAATGGCCTTCAGTCCCTCAATCACATCTGTCTGTAGTTGTGGACACGTTGTCCTGCTCTGTGGGGCTAGAGAGCTGCTTAAGCATTTTCATGAGTAAAAGTCAAAAGCTACATGCGTAATGGAGGTCAAGCATTTACAGAGCACAAATCTATTTTATGATAGGGCTTTGGTAATTCATATAGGTCCAAGTGAAATAAAGGTGCCCACTCTTGTCTCTATGTCCTTGGAAAACAGCAGGCATCCATCTAAGAGCAGGAAAGTAAATCCATGGACCCTTTTTGTGTTACTTCTGTACTGGAGGAATTAAACCCCCATTTGCCCACACAAGAGTTTTTGCTCTCTCTCTCTCTCTCTCTCGTGCAAGCCTCCACTTTGTTCATCATTCAAATCAGGGCCCAGATTTTCACACCTTTGAAAAAAGACCAACACAAACTACATGTTCAAAGGGTAATTTGAAAGAAATCCTCTGCCTCATCTCCTTACAATTCTTCAATTGCTTTTTTTTGCCCTCTAAGAAGAGCTTGGGCATTTCAGTTCTCCCTTCACTCAGCAGCAATACCCTGAGTATTTAAAATCTGAGGATTCCTCCCCGTCATGTCAGAGGCAGAGCAGATTACATCTTTCACAGGTTGGCGGTGGTAGCAATGGTGCAGAGGCTGGGGTGTGTGTGGTGGGTGCATCTCGCTGCTGTAAGCAGATGGCATCGCTGTGCTGCAGTGCTTGAGGGAGAGCTGTACAGCAGAGGCAATTCTAACAGCTCCAGACCCATAAAATCATTTTCATTGCCTCTAAGACAGGCCCAAATCATTCTTTTTTATAGGAAAGAACATTTTGTAGTCTGTCTTGCTCTACTGGTAAAGGCAGAATACATGAAGCACATTAAAATATGAGGGACAGGCTGCTGAGACAGCAGATGCTTGAAGGAAGACACTTGGGTTTACAGTGGATGGACAATAGAGCAAGGTGAAATATAGCAGAGGTACATAACCATCTCACAAATGTCACTGTATGATGTGATGTAAGTGTGCAGCGGGCTCTGGAGGTGAGAGTTTTAAGTAGGAAATAGAATTTTCTTCAGCTGAAGTATTGAAGTTTTCTTCTTGTTAAACTTTTCATGACCTTCTGTTGGAGATGTTGTGGCAAAAATATGAGATCTATTTAAAAAATATATTGTGAGTTTTCTAATTATTTTTTTCTTATCCCATAGTAAACTCTTAAAACCAATGCATCTGAATGTGTGTGTATATGCATATATGTAGAATTCTTTAGTTCTATAACGATTCTGGGAACAGATCGTATTTCAGTCCTTTTTGAACCACCTCATTTTTTAGGGAATGTTTCATTTTTTTTTCTGCTCTCTCTGCTAAAGGACATGCTGTTAGAAGTTTAACTCTGTTGCTGTAGGCTCTAAGCCCCAGGTACCCAAAGGAACATAGGTGGCTGTAGTGGGAAGACCTGAAGCTTTTGCTGAAAGTGCCTGGCTTCACAACCTGAGAAAGTTCAGTGGAGTGCCTGACTGCAACTTGTGCTACTTTGTGTAAGCAGATGTCCTTATCCTTTCTCCAGTCTGGGACTACCTCTTGAGAGTAATGTTACTCTCTATGTTACTGATTAAAATCCTGCCTTGATGAACCAAACTATAAACTCTGTTCTAAGGCCTGAGTGCTTACAAGTTATTTTCACGTGTGGTAGGTATGGAACAAATAAATCTAAATGAGGATCTGTAAGAGAAGATGGGATACTACTATGCTGTCTCCTTCCTGATCTGGCTATTCCATCACCTGCAGATGGCACCTGTGCAGGCACAATGCCTGCAGGTCTTTCTGAAAGCGTCTCTTCAGTGGCTAGTTCTTGTGTTGGCCACTCATTTTTCAGTATTACTTAACCACACATTGGCTTTTAAATATGCCAAGCAGTTCTCCGCAGAGCAGGGAGGCTGGTCTGTCCCTGTGCCATGCTTTTCCCAAGTGTGAGGAGCACTGCAGGGCACGAGGCTGTTGCTGGGGTCACTTCTGGGGCACACTGATGCCCGTGCACCCACCAAGCTCAGGACAAATGGTTCCCCTCTTCAGAACTTTTCAAGAAAACCAGTTTTCTTTATGCTGGAGTATGTGATTAATATTTATGTTTGAGCAGTGAATTGACTAACTATGCAGGAAAATCAGAGGCAACCTTTCCAAAGGTTATTTACCATATGTCTAAAAAACATGGTGTGTAATTGAGAAACAGAGAACTCTTCTCACACAGTGTTTGTAAATGCAGATTAATATCTTCTGGGGTTAAAGTGAGCACTTAGTTCAATGAACTCATCATGTTTGTTTGTTGGTTCTATAGAGCTTATGGCGTGCTTGGGTTTACATTTGGGAAACAAAAGCATCAGTCAGCAGCTCTTGGCTTTCGTGTATAATTTTTTCCCTAAATGGAATGCAAGTACACTTTTGTGGTAAATTAACTTTGTGTTGAAATTATTTATGATATTCTTTTTAAACCATCACATGAATAAAATAAAAGGGTAGGGGCAAAACAATTGTTTTTAAACCAATATTCTATAACTTGTTACCTGCAGATCTTAAATTTTCATTTTCTTCTGTTTATTGAAAAATGCAAGTAATTGACTTAATGTGTCATTGATTTTGAGCATTTTCATATTGATTTAAACAAATTTCACTTTTCTTTCTGGATCTCTGTAGTATTTCTATACATAGGTTTTATAAACTGCAAAGTTCCCATGCATCAGAATAATATTTAATTTGCAGCCACGCAGAGACAGCTTGACTAAACCGTATTTCTTTTTTACTGAGAATCAAGAGTTTCTTGGATCTAAGGCCAACTGGCAATGCTCATGTAAGTATGCTGATTTGTGTTTTTTGAATCTTAAAATCTTATTTTATTCTGGTTCTACAAGGCTCAACAAAAGTACTGGGTGGAGTTGGTCACATAATTTTTATGAATATTATATATAGCTAACAGGATTTACACAGCTTTCTTCAGAAGGAACTGACGGAACTTCAAATTTCAGAATCGTGGAATGGTGGAGGCTTTCAGGGACTGCTGGGGATCATCTTTCCCAACCTCTTTGCTCTCTGGAGCTGGCTGCTCAAGATCATGTCCACATGGCTTTTGGATATCCCCAAGGACGGGCAGTGGGTTAAAATTCACCAAGATTGCTCTTGCCCTGGGAGGAGGGTAATATGACCCTGGGCTTGCAGTTCCCACCTTCTGCTGGGGGTCACCCCCAGGGTGGTGCCAGGCTCTGTGGTGCCACGGCTGGGGCTGGGTGTCACTGTGGCTCAGGGGCAGCAGTGGGGCTGTGCACGGCCCCACAGGCAGCACTGTGCCACGCTAGGCCACAACTGCGTGACCTCTGCCAAAATGCCACGTGCCCTGAGTTCTGCTCTGCAAAGCTGCCCAGGGGAGCTTCAGCCCACCCTGCTGCTCTGAGATTTTCTCTGTTTTTGCTGCTGTAGGGACAATCTAAAAGCTTTTAAGTTCCTCAAATGTGATTGCCCACAGAAATCTGGAAAGCCACCCTGGACTTTGCAGTGTGTCAGTTCTGGCTGCTGCCCTGCCAGAGCCCTAGCAGTGCTGGGGAAGGGTTAATTGCCAGTACAGGGTTGTTTGGTCGTGGCCACCCTGCCAAGCCCTTTGCGATTGCTAAGTGCTAAATAACTGCTGGCAGTGGAGACTGCCTCTGTTCACTGCTATCAGTCCATCCTCTCTGTTTGTCACTGGCAACAAAGGCTCACAAAGCAACAGAGGCAGACTGGAAGCACAGTGGATAGGAAGGCTGAGACACTTTGTCTTTTTACAGTACTTGGAGGAAAAGTTTTAGTAGGCCTGAACACCTGGCATTTGACCACCTCCTCTTAGAGATGAAGTTGCTCTCCAGAGTCAAGATATCCAATAGTTCTGTGTTGTCAGAAGTGTGAGGATTGATCCTTAGGGAGAAGCAGGCCTTGGGAAGCGGTATTCCATGCCCAGCAGAGGCAGGCCTTGGGAAGAGGTATTCCATGCCCAGCAGAGTGGTAACTGCCAATGTGATCACTTCAAGGGCATGGAGAAGAAGGTGGCTGTCTCTTAGATGCCCTCAGATTCTTGAAAGTTAACTGTGAGCACAAGTATGTTTTTGTCAAGACAAACAAGCAAATGGATATTTAGGAAAACAAAACAAAACAACTTCTGAGTTTGAGGAAAAAAACTTACGAATGGCTGGAATCAGCAGCAGGTGAAATTCTTGTGTGTTAAAACAAGTTAAATACCTGATAATGTCAAACACTGTTCAGTGAGGGCAGGGGAGAGGTATTGCTCCCAGACAGCTTGCAACTATTTATTCCCTGGAATTAAAAATTTGAAGAATTTTGTCCGCAAGTTGTGCCACTTGCTTGAAAGCAGCACTAGTGTCTGACCTAAAATAGTGAATACCATAAAAATTGAAGAAGTATATAAGTAACTGGAAGGACAAATGTAAGCTCTTCATTTCTGCTGTTCCAGGGCATGAACAAAATGAGCATTCCTACAACATTTCTTCCCATTTTTTCACAGAATGCTCTATCAAAATAGAGCCAGCACCAGGGTATTCCAAGTGAGGCTGTAGGTACATATTGGGAAACTGGAGGCAAAGTAACTGCTCACGTATTCAGGGGTGGAACCTGAGAGGGAGAGTTTTTTCTGGCACCTGGCTCCCTGCATGTGCGGCTCCCTCCTTCCCATGGGTTTGTGGTTTTGTCAGCTGATGCTGGGGAGCATTGCCAGGTAAATTGACTGGTGTACTCCCGTGTACTTATTGTTCCTGTAGTTCCTGTTTCAGTGGCCTTTGTCTTGCTTAAGTAGTGAGGTAGTTTTAGCTGCCTTCCTTCTGGTTTCCAGGGTAAATCTGGCCAACTGGCCTGTAACAATTCAATTGCATAGACCTCGCTTATAATACTCATAAGATCTTTTTAAAGAGTTAGAACCTTTGTCATGGTGGGGGTAAAATTGTAGTTAAATCTTTCTGTTTATTAAAATGTTCTCATAAAATGGAGCTATATTCACATTTTCCTGAACAAACATTAATATGGTATTAGCATTAGTTGCAGAGTTACTTTTCATATCACTATAAGATGGCTGTATTTTATATAGCAGTGGAGTGAAGGGGAAAACAGGCAGCAGGTTATTTCCACAGCCATGCTGGTGTCCTTCCCTTCTATTGTGCACTCTTTGGAAGCAGGTCCGACTTTCCTGGAACACTGGTTTTGTGATTATCTTTGCAATCTGGACTGACCTGTGCAGAGCTATTAATAATAATTTGGTCAGTGAGAAAAGGAGAGAGCCAAGGTTTTAGGAGTTAAGGTATAGCAGATGTGGAAAACAAGCAGGTGACAATTCTTCTAATAGACATGTATTTGATGCTCTAAGCACTGTGCAGGGGAAGCAGTGCCTTGCTCTCTGTCTACTCCCGTCCATCACAGTCAATCAGATGTGCATGAAAACTAATGAACTCTTTTTCAAACAAGTCCTTAATCAGGAGCTAGAGCTGTAATAATTACATCCTAGTTCCTCGAGGGCTTGTTGAAGCAGTTACTGATTTAAGGACATCTTTGGCTTGAAAGTACTTATGTGAGGGTGTATTTGGAAAGCAATAAGTAGCTCTAATCTTCTCAGAGGCCATGTTTATTTGATTGTAACATAAATAATACAGCATTTTAAGGTCAGACTCTGGGGAAGGTTGTTCCTTGTGTGTATTCTGGTAAAGGGGAGCTAAGATTAGTGTTTGAAGAGCATACACCTTTGGAGAGTTTGCTATATTTAGGAGTTGGTGTCAAGTTTTAAATCAATAACTTATCTGGGAACTCGTGCGTGGATTTCTTGAAGTGTGCTCCTGCAGAGATGGAGGCAAGCACTGCCTACATATGTTGCTTTCACAGTGAGGCCTCACCATGAAAAGATGTTACATAATGTATGTGAAAGCTACAGCTCAGTGACTGGGGTGGAAGATAAGATTTCAGGCAAATGCTAAGTGTGAAGAAACCATAGCTCATCAGAAATGGATGAGCTCCTACTGTGCTGGATGTTATGTTCAATACCTTGATGCTGAAGTTCAGTGGCTGATCCTGAAGGCCATGTGCTTTATAATAGAAGTGTAAGTTCTTTAGATTATTTACCTATTGTAATTATTTATCCAACCAATGGCAGAGTTTCCTCCAGCCCCATTAAACAGATGATATTAATGCTTAGGGTGACTTCTTGTTCCTTCACATTGCAAGTCTGGCAGTGCTGGTTTTGGAGATCTGTGGGAGGTGGCACATTGCCAGTGCCCACCAGAAGGTACAGTTTGCAGGCAGATTACATTAGCTGTACTCAGAGACAATCAACTTTCTTTTGAAGCATTGTGAATAGTTTTCCATACCTTAAATTAAAGAAGCTCTATCTACGTCAAACTCTTGATTTCCAGGAAAGATGAAGATTGTACAGCAGGATTGTATCAACACCAGATTTTTTTTAACCCAAACAGTATCTGACTAAATGCAAAAGCCCTTGCAGAAACTGCTGACCTTTTGCATGATTACAGACTCTGCCCTGCTGAAGAACTGTAAATGAATCATCCTTCAGTAAAATATAAACAGGATGCTGTCTTTCCATTGCCGCTCTGTTTACCAACATGTGCTCATCAAACGGCAATGGTATCAAATTAGGTGATAGCAGCAGTTTGTAGCAACACAGAATCAAGGGTCAGAGCTGTGGGAGTGGGTGTTAACCCCTCTTGCCCACCCTCTAACTGCAAGCATTGACCGAAGCAGAGGAGATCTCATCCCCTACCACCAGGTCTGAACAGTCCTGTTTTGAGACTGGCTAGGGTAAAAGTTACTGGGGATGTCTGAAGTGCATGGAGAGCTTGATTTGGTACTCCCTTCCTTCCATTCAGGTTTCACCTGGAGTGACAAAACTTCACCGAATCTCAGAGTGAAGTGAGTCATTGCCTCTCTTTTCTCCTGCCAGGTTTCTTGCCCACATGAAAGAGAAGCAGCAAGATGGCAAAGTAAGAACATGAAACAGAGTAGCCAAAATAACCCTGCTAGTTTGGTTCACATTGAGGTTGGCTGTTTATCCTTATTTTGTTCCCTATGCAACTTTTTTTTCTTCTTTATATATGTGAAGCCATGGAAATCCAGATTTGCCCTCTGTGTTCTGTAACAGTGCTAGGAAAGCAACCTCATGCTAAATTGGAGCAAAACAAGTAACTGCTGAGCTTAGATTGTTCAAGAAGTCCGTGGTAAAATTAATGGAAGTAGATTGAAAGCACAAACTCTGATTCAGGGAAGCCTGTAGGTACAATGTCCACAGCAGTTATCACAGTGGTGCCATTCTTTCACTCATGCTTCTGTTCCGGGCTGCTGGGGAGGCAGGGTGCCTAGCTGGACCTAGTCCAAACATGAAATTTTTCATATGGGTTAATTTGGTGAGTTTTAAATTCACAAAAATGACTAGAGTTTTTTGTGTTTAGTTGACTTTATGGTATTTTTGAAATCTATCATGTTTGTGTCTAGCATTGCTGAGATTTAGAAGCGCGCTGATTTTTATGCTCTGGGCATCCTGCAACTATATCAAGGTCTGAGGTTCTTAAAATACTTTGCTTGGTATGAAAGCCAGCATGAATGCATAGCAAAATGGTAGCACAGTATGAAGTCAAGTAAAGAGGAGAGAGGCCAGTGAAGTCCATGGAAGAAAATTATTTGGAGATGCTTTAGGGAGTAAAGAGTAAAAGGGTGCAAGGATATGTCAGTATATGTCAGTGTCTGTACAACTGAGTTCACAAATTCAGCTGCAGTAGCTCCTGGCAGTCTCTGTGCCTTTTTCTCCTTTTACTTCACTGCTGTTTCCTCCCTTGTGGACAGTCTTGTACTGTATGACGTCTGTTTTCATAAGTCAAGATGATTGAAAGGAGTTTGAAATATGGTTGTGGGTCCCAACCCACAGGACAACTGAAGAATTCAAAGATTATTGATCATCTTTCTGAATCAAAATAGCTCATGTTTGGTTTGGTTTTTTAAAATTGAAATCAGATAATCCTGGCAATAATGCCTTTAGGATGCTTGCATTTGAGTTTATTTCTTGCCCTGCTACTTTCCTCCTTGAAGTAAATTTAGCTACAAAAGACAGCTACTGTAGTTTCCAAATTAAGCATAGAACTGAAAGGGATAGCAGGAACTGGACGCAGAATTAGTTGGAAGTAAGTAAGTCTGAAACACAGCATTAGGCCAGCTCACGTGAAATAAAGATATGTGATGAGTCCTCCCTGGTCCTGCCTGGTTGTTAGTCTGTTTGTTTAGTTATGGACTTCAGTTTGGTTGTCACAGCAGGCGCACTGAGAGCTCTCTGGTCTCTAAAGATATCACAGGGTGGATGTAAACAGCTGAAAAACCTGCTTGTAGAGGTGTCACTTACTCAGTCAATGGAAAACCTGGGAACAGAGGCAGAGAAATGGATCTTTTCTCCACCGCATTTATAAAAGTGATCAAATCTCCACAGGAAACTTCAGGTTATTTTTTTAACTCTGTCATCCTTTCTGGGATGCAGGGGAGTTCTGTATATTTGGGTTTCCTTATTTATGTAAATGAATTCTAGAAATCACATGAAAGTCTTTGTAGAATATGAGTTATGCTAAGATTGTCTGCAGGATTACAAGAATGAATCTAAAGAGTTTGCACTCAAATTTTCCCTACTTTTTTTTCCAAGTTTGTATGTTCAAGGGAACAGGTGTATGCCATAGGCTCCAGCTAGCAAAAGATGCTCTTTTTGTGTGCTCTTTGATTCCTGTTGTCTGTGACCCAGGTCTTCTTTATCAGAAAACAGGAAAATAGCATTGATTTAAGTAGTGGGTTACAAAGGACCATAAGGTTTTGCAGTCTGGTGCTGCTAATCATGCACATCGCGCAGACACCTTCAAAAATGTATTTTCTAATTAGTTTTGCCTTTTCATATTTTTTTTGCAAAACTGACACTTTGCTGCGAGACAGCAAATACTTTACCTATTGCTCTATGCCTCTGCTTTTTGGCAGTGGTTGTTCTGAAGTTACCTATATAAAATACTACCCACAAAAATTCTGGCTTTGTGCTGATCCTTCTGCCTGGGAACTTCTGCTGCATGATTAACCATCCTCCTGGATCAGCCAGACATTGCTGTTTGGAAGACAGCCCCTTATCTTTCATCCATTCACTGGACAAAATTATCTCTGCTACTCTGAGTTTATGATACAAATGGGGGTGTAATTTCATGGCACTGGCAGAGCACATCTACCAGATCACTGCTATCAGGGAAGGGTTTCAGTTCTGGAGCATTTTCCTGCTGGCTATATGGTCCTCCATGCTCCAGTGCCCCATGAGTTGGCTCAGATATCTTGATCCCTTGGTAAGTTGATTCAGCACATTGAAATGGGGGGAAAAATCCCCTAAGTCTATGTGGTTCTTTCTGAGAAAAGTGAAACTCTGTCTTCTGGTGAGTATGAGATGTTTGCTTGACCCATCTTTTAAAATGTCTCCCTGGTTTTCAGACAATCTCTTTGCATGCAGTTCCTGCTGAACATTTTTTTCTTCGGAAAAGAGGTTGTTGCTACAGCTCTGCAGCTGTTCCAGATGCTTTCACGTTAGCATGAACAGTCAGTGTAGCATCTCATAAATCACCAATGTGTCTGAAACCAACTGAGCCAGAAGGAAGCGTATTAAGTGCACACAGCATGTTGTTTGGAAATGGTATGGTTGATGGAAATAAAATGGTCTTTCTTGTGCATCTTATTCTGAGAAAGCTTGTTTGTTTTCTGCTGTTTTAAGCTAATGGACTCAAAGTCAGGCTTTTTAATATTATGCAATGAAGTAGTTAAAATCAAACAAAGCAAAGACAGTTCAACTATTTTTTTATATGCTTCACTTTTCCAAAACTCTTTGCAATTTGTGCAATCAGGGTTATTAGGAGAAGTGTGTGGTAGGAAGGCAGAGGACAAAATGACAGCAGATAGTAATTTCTGAAATGTAATAATTGTTTGTGAATAGGCCAGTGAGAGCTTGCACCCAGACAGTGGAATGGATCAGGTCTACTTGATGTTTATCCTTTGATTTTCCATGACTTCCCTGTCAGTTGCCTGATGCAGTCTATTGTTATGGGGTTCCAGGTGGTGACATGACCCTCTCTGACCCTGCTCAAGCCTTTCAGTGCCTGTGACTGATCCTTGTGCTGAGCTCAGCAGGACAGGGAGCAGATGGTGGAGGACATGCTGGGGTCAGTGCTAGTGACATTCTCTTTTCAGAGCACAGGATTGAAGTCCTGCTCTCCTGGAGGCTGGCCCTCCACAGAGAGCAGAACACTGAACCCCAACCCTCAGGCTTTTTAGTGAAATTCAAGTTTGGAAATGTTGTTTTCGAAAAGGTTACCTTGTTTAGCAAATGGTACTTGCACTTTCTCTCGTTTTGTGGTTGTTCTGATACATACTGGGCTCAAGGTGGAGTGTTAATCTTGCTTTAAATCTTGCACCCCCTGGGTCTCTACACTTAAACCTTTTTTCTTGTAGTGCACTATTTATGCTGATTTACCTTTTTCATCTTAATGTGCTCTATCTGAGCCCTTAAATTCACAACAACTTCTCTTACTATTTTATAACCTTTAGTTCACATACCTGTACACTGGACCTTATTTTCAAGCCTAATTTCTGAGTTTCAGATTCGTGGTGGATATACCATGGTCTCAGAATTTCTTTGCCCACTTTTATTTTGCAATTGTTAATTGAGTTCATGGAGCAAAGTATGTGTTTTCTGTTTTGGAGACGATGAACTGTTTGCTTCATGTGTGCTTCTAATACCTTTCAAAGGTGGGAAAAAATGTGGGTGAATGAGCAACTTCTGTGGATGTTTACCATTGTCTGTGTAGTTATCAGTACACAGCCCTTTAATTAAATCAGATAACAACTAATTGCCCAGAGTAGGTATTTTTCTAATCTATCACCCCTAAGGACACTTTTTAATGAACATAATAGCAAGATTTGAAGATGCTGGATCAGCCTTGTCTCCTAGCTAGCAACAGGTCACCAGTCTTGCTGTGCTGTGTGTGCTGGTGTGTTCCAGAAATGGCAGGGCTTCCTTCTAATCCTCACTTTAAATGAGAAGGAAATTTTTAGCTTGCTCAGGTAAAATATAAGTTAGTTTATATTTCTAAAAGCCATGAACTAATTATAAATAAGAGAGCTGACATCAGTTGCCATGACTGCCTGGATACCCAAGCTTGCTCTTGAGATGGCACAATGAGTTCTCATCCACAGAAGAAGAGAGTGAGTCAGGCCTTGATCTGTTTTGATGAGATTTTGCTGAAAACATGGGAGGGAGCATGAGAGATTAAAGGAGTGGCAGGAAGTACAATAAACACAGGTAGGGAGAGAGGCAAAATATGGGAAAATACCCTCTAAGAAGAGGAGTCAGGCTCATGTTGTAGAAAGGCTGACTCCTCCTTCAGCAGCAAAAAAAAGTCTATTTATTAAGGTTGTTTAATGGTTTCCATTAGAAGACTTTTTATTTCTTTTTAACTAAGTTTCCTATTACTTCAGCAGACTTTGCATGGGCTGAAATAATGGGTGTTGTGAGTCTGTCTCAGGTTCACTAGTGTATGTGTTTTTGAAGGAGCTTGATGGAGTGAGTAGAAGGCTTTGCCTATGGCAACTTGCATGTCACAGGCAGGCAATGTTGGATGGGAAGAGATATGAGTGGCTGGGGACAGCTCCTCCTTTCCAGGTTTCTGTTTTTCCATCCTGGCCTCTGTTTCTGCAGACTTCCAGTGAGTGATGGTTAGCTTGGTTTAGGAAACAAAAATACCTTTGTGATGAGCAGGAAGAAGTAAAGCAGTGGCTGTGAAATGGTGTTAAAGGAAAATATATAACTGGGACAAGAATACTTTGTCTGTGGTAGGAAAAAGGGAGGTTACAGCTGGACAAGGTCATGCAGAAAGGTCCAGGTTACTCCTGTGGAGCTGGGAAGGGGCAGTGGGGATGAAGAACACCATGACAAAGTTCAGTGTCAGAGTAACAACATAATTATATTGTCTGACTGTGGTTTGAATAGTTGTCAGTAAATAATATCATCCACAGAGAGAACCAGAAATACTGATTGAGCAAAAACATTTGCAGGGTAAGGGCTGGTTTACAGCATCTTCCAATCATATAGTTCTGGGTAAAAATTTAACAAATTGCCCACAATTTTCCCTTTTCTTTTTTCTTTTCATTTAGAGACAAAACTTATATTTGGATTTTTAAATTTGTTTTCTTTTTTTAAAATGCAAATCAATGTTGCCCTAAACATTTACTTTTTATGAAATAATTAATGTATGAAAAGGGCAAAGTTAGAACAAAATGTTCTGAAAATATTAAAACAAAACAAATAATAAAGCAATAGTAATTTTCAGAACACCAGCTTTTACCCTGAAATCAAGCTGAGAACCAATTCCAAAGCAACAGACTTGTATTGGGTAAGTAAAAACATTTGTGTCCCAATGATATTTTGAATGCAACTCTGATTCTGGTGTTCTTTACCTTTCCCATGATGGCTTTTCACTCTTAATGATGGTCTTCTGCTGCAGTTCAGTGTGATCTGGAAGGACGCTGTGCAGGTGGAGTCATTGTTGGAGTGCAGGTGGACACTGTGCAGTGATCTGGAAGGACACTGGCCAGGGGCTGTAATTCAGGTTATGCTGAAATTGTGGGGCTTGGTTGCCTTCAGCTTTTCACAGCAAGCTCTGCTCATCTCTTTTTTCTGTGAAAGACAGGAACAGAATGGAAATACAGAGTGGAGGTGGAAAACACTGTGTGGGAGTCCCTGGCCCAGGGCAGATGGCAGGTGATAAAGACTTGGCTGTGATGCTTGGCTAATGAGATCCTTCTGAGAAGGGCAGAAGGACCCATGAGAATCCCATGGTGCACTTGCAGCTGGAGCTGAACAGGCAGGAGACTATTTTCAGAGATGTCTGAGGACTTTGCTGTTGCCAAAGTTGCTTTGCCATAATAATTGGTAGCAAAGCAGTTTCGACTGAGCAGAGGCCAATAACTTTATGCAGCCCAGCATTCAACTTGTGTTGGGTATTTTAATGAAATGTTTTCCCAAGCTGCCAAACTATGCCCCTTCACTAATAACATAAAAAGCAATAGACCTGTGGCTTCTTTTATAAGCCTATGTTTATATTTGTTCTACTGAAAGGACCTAGTTTTGACATAATTAATTAGTGGTAAGAGCCTAGAATAAAAGCTTGCATGTCTGAAGGACACTTCAGCTCTTCACAAGCAGCTACGAAATATCTGCTGTCAGAAACTTACTGTGGTTGGTTTTGGTTCAGGTAATACTTCAGTGTGTGCATGCTTTCATCTGCTGGGCTGTGGTTCAGAGAGCCCTGGCGAGGCATGCAGCTGCTGAATCCCCAGATATATATGTGATGCTTAACTGTGATGCATTCTTTACTTGCCTACAGCTTCATCTCTCTTGGGCCAATGATGTATAGCTGCTTGTGCATAGTATGCACAGAAACCACTGCGCCTTGCTGATATGTATTCACCCTTGTGTACAGGAGCTGATCTACCTTGAAGAGAAATACTAAATTTCAAATGACCATGTGGCAGGAAGAAAAGTAATAAAACTTCAGGAATTGTTCTAATGTAGAGTATGACAAATTTGTGTCAAATAGTCCAGTTATTCTGTTCCTCTGGGAAGTAATTTTTTGTTAAGAAAGGGATTTTGTTAGCTTTGTGTTCTTTCTGTTAAATGGAACATATCTAGGCTGAAGCTGCTGAGATGCAATAAATCCAAACCGTAAACAATCAACTCACAGTGTAGCTTTTCAAGCTAGGAGAGCATCTCTGAGGAAAATCTGTTGAAATTCATATTTACCCAATCCATCTGGCAGTGCTGGCATGTCTTGTGGTGGCTTTTATTGGAGATTGTTGTGAAATGTTTACTTTATTGTTTTTCTTCTTCTTTCCACACATTCCCTCCCAACTCCCCCTCCCACACTGTGACCTCACAACAAAGAGATTAACCAGTCTCTACCACAAGTGCTTTGGAACAAAAAGAAAGTACGTGTTTTGCTTTTTGAGGAGAGGAGGTTGGCAGTGATCCTTGGCTCTGATTTTGCAAGTGCAGATGAATGTAGTTGTTTTCCTGGAATTTTGTATGTATGAAGTTAAAATACCTACTTGTGTGGATAAAATTAAACACTTACCTTGGTTTACAGAATTGAGGCTATGCTATCAGACATATGGGTGTTTGTTTGCTTTCAACAATTAATTACAAATGATGGAAAACTGCTTTTGCTATTAGGCAAAACATCATTAGGATTGGTAATCTATAAAAGGCATTTAAGTCATGGATAATTTCCAGACTGAAATTAATTCTCCAGCATTTTAATGACTGTGCCCCTGGTGTGTGTTGTGGCAGTTCCGCTGATTCTATTGGGTTGTTCTTGTTTCCTTGTCTTGCTGCTGCTGCTTCTGAAAGAGAATTCTAGGGAGATCACAGGTGACAGCAATGTGGGTAGAGCTCTACTGACATGCTCTTAGGTCACCGAGGTAACAGTGCATGGCAAACATATTTAACTTCCAATAATGGAACAACAATGTCCATGAGGAAAAATAACTTGTACTCAGTAGCCTTGCATTTAACAGCTATTCTATCATTCTGTTACGTTAAAGATTTCTCTTCCATGAGTTCCAGAGGAGACATTGTAAGATAATAAGCTCTTGTTCCACTGGATTACTACAGCGGAGAGAAAATGCAACCTGCTTCCTGATTGTTTATAATAAAAATTGAATATTCTGGACTGTAAATCAGAGAAAATACCATCATAGTGTGCAGCCCAGATGAGAGCTCAGCTACAGCAGTTTCCTAGATTCCTGCATTTCTTCCTTATCTGCCTGTAACACAGTGGCATGAGCAGATGCACTGACACTGCTGAATAATGTCACTTACATGTTTGTCTTGCCAGCAAGAATAAAAGAGAATGTACAGCTGCCCTGCTATCTTCACCCTGTTAAACACTCTTGTTACAGTGGGAAGCCCTCTTCCTGTTTGGAATTTTTTTAATTTTTCATTTTAAAAAAAGTCTCTAATTAAGGGACCAAGGCTCAGAAGTGGCTTAGGTTTTCCTGCACTGGCTAGTGTTCCTGTTAATGTAGATGCTGCACAAGTACATAATGTTGAGCCACAGGCTCCAACTCCTCATGCAATGAGCAGGTGAAGGGTGCGGGGGTGGGGGAGGATCCCTTCTGTGAGCTACCATTCTCACCTCAGCTAAATCATGTAGGCTCCAGCCAGTACCTGGAGGACAGTACAACAACTAATATGTGCTGTGCTCTGAGAACAAAATAGCAATCAAGCCATTAGAAAAAGGGAAAGGTGTAAGACATTTCAATACTGGCCTTGAAAGAGACATTTTCTTGCCAGATGTATAGTCTGGTAGATGCCAAATAACCTGAAGGATTGGCATATGCAGAAATTTGTCATCTCTTTGCCAAGTATAGTGTTTGATTTAATGAGGCATTTTCTCTCCCTGCAGACTTTAGCTAGCCAAATTGCTTCTTTTATGATTAATGCTACAATGTCCTTCCAGGACAGCCAGCCCCAAATGCCTTCTCTGAGTTGCCTTCCAGATGCAGTGCCTCTCTCCCTGTGGGGTGTCATCTTGTGTGGACCTCTATCATTGTCTTCCTCAGCTGTTTCTTTTTCAGACTCAGGACCCTGAAAAAATAAAACCCCAAACTTTTGCTTCTTAGCTGGAAATAATCCACACCTTTGAACATCTTTGTGTCCCTTCTCTGAACCCTTCCCAATTTTATTATGGGCTGCTGAAGATGACAGTAATGGAATTGCACACAGTATTCAATTTATGGGTAAACCCTGGATTTATACAGGGACATAAATGGTCTTGCTTTTGGTCTCTGTTCCTTTTCCAAGAATTCTTATTATTCAGTTTGCTTTTTGACTTCTACTGAACACTGAATTGTATTTATGTAATTATTTATCATAATCTCAAAATTATGCTTGAGTGGTAATGGTTAGCTTGGAAAACATCATCTTACATTGGAAATTAGGATATATTGTTTTTTTCCCTTAAGACTGACTTTATTATTATGTGTCTTGAATTTCTGCTGTGGTATTATCTACAGTAATTGAGTTTCATGAGGTTCTCTTGAAATTGTTGAAGACTGCCCTTTCCAACTACCCTGAAAAATAAACATCAGCAATATCACCACATTGGTATTTCCACACCATTCTAAATTTGTTCTATGTCACAGATCCCAGTGCAGAACCTTGGAGAATGCTGCCTGTCACATGTCTACACATCCTTGGTGGTTGACCTTGCTGATAGTGTTAGAAATGCAGAGAGATTATCTGATAATTGTACAAAGACCTCCACACAATTGCATATCTGTCCAGACAACTCAGAGAGGTTTGTAGATGAGGGTGTGACTTTGTGAACAGCGCTGATGTTTTCCAAATCATCTCCTCTCTTTCCATGTTTGGGTAGTGTACACCCACCCCTCCTTGATTCCGGATATTTTCATGCTTCATGAAACAGGAAGGCATCCTTAACACTGTGAGGTCAAGGAAATGCTGAGCTGGAAGGGTCAGTTTTGGTTACTCAAGCTGTGAGACCTCCTGCTTCTTGAAGAGCATCCTGTTACTTCTCTCCTATCCCTTAGGTTTGTATTGGTTTAACCAGTGCAGTCCTACCTACATAATTTATCCCAAGGTCATTAAGGAGACTGTGTAATAACAACATGGGTGTCCTAAGATACAAGTGAGGGAGCAGTCCCTCCAGAGGGACAGTTCTCTGAGCAGCTCAGCTTACAGTCAGCTCTCCTGAAGCTGCCTGCACACTTTAAGAGTTCTTGCAATAATCCCTTCTTCAACTAAGCATGTAGTCTTCCACACATTCTTAGCAGGTGTTTATTAAATTTTGTTTCCTTTTTTTTGCTTTTTAAGAAGCTTTTCGTTTTCTTCCTAAGGAAAAAGAAACCTTCAGTCAGGCTTTGCCTTTGATACATTTGTATTTTGCAGTTTCTCTTTCACTCTGTCTTCCTCAGATGGCTTTTCCTAATTTGCTCTAGACACTTCAAATGCCATTGAGGTTCGGCTAATATAGGTTGTTTTTCCTAGTTCACTAGGCCTCCCTCTTCTTTCAACATGGACAATTTTTTGCTATTATCCACTCATATTGTGCCTTCACTGACTCAAGAAGTTTGTAGAAAATATTTGCTATGAAAGCCAAGATTCCATAGAGGAGAGCCTTCAAAAGTTTTGAGATTCAGTTTGCTTCAGTCAATAATTTCCTTCAATCAAACATGCACAAAATCTTTTAGTTGTGCTTCCACTTTATTTGAGGTAATTTGAATGTTCATACCCTTCATCCTGTCTTCTCTTCTGCCTATATTAAGATCTTCTTTAGTCAATATTTTACTTCTGATTTCAATGTGTTTTAGGTCCTATCTATTAATCCCTGTAGTATTAGAACTTTTCTGACCTATGTAGCTGAACCTAGCCAGTTGTTTAATTGCTGTTCAAATGTCACACACAAACTCAAAACTTCTCACATTGTTACCATGCATATTTACTTCTAAAACATTGTTTCCTCTTCAGTTTTTTCTCTTTCTTGCCAGCTTCTTTGACTAACTGTGAAAATATTGATACCCAACTAATTTCTTTGTACATGTGAGTGCATGTTTGGGTGTGTGTTGATTCCTGCCAGTAAATTGCTTAACTATGCATTAGCTTGGTCCAGTAATAATTTCTCCAGTATTTGTTCATGTTTCATGCTAATTTATAGAAGCTCGGTCTTGAGTAATACACTTACTCAGGCTTTGGAGTATGTAAATATTTCCCTTCACTCTAACTCTGAGTTGCTCTGGAGGATTACATGGAAAACACATGGTTTTCCACTTCACTTTAAAAGGAATTAAGCTTTACCTAAGTCATATATGATGTGAACTAAAATTTATTCAATTTTTTTTTCCATTTGAGTATGATCACACTTGCAGTAAAGTCTCTGTGGTCTTGATTTAAAGAATTACAGAATTGCAGAACAGTTAGAGTTGGAAGGGACCTCAGGAGATCATCCTGTGTGACCCCTGAGCCAAGGTGGGGTCACCCAGAGCAGCTGACACAGGAACACGTACAGGGGGATGTTGAGTGCCTCCAGAGAGAGGGGGACTCCACAACCACTCTGGGCAGCCTGCTCCAGTGCCACCCACAATGCAGAGTTCTTCCATGTGTTTTAGTTTATGGACATTGCTTCTTGTCCTGTTTCTGGACACCACCAAAAGAAAGAAATCTGGCACCATCCTCTTTGCACCTGCCTTTGACGTATTTTTGTGCATTAACAAGATCCCCTCTCAGTCTTCTCAAGAGTAAACAGGCCCATGTGCCTCAGTGTCTTCCCACAAGAGAGATGCTCCAGATGCCTTGTCATCTTTGTGACCCTTCTCTGGACCCTCTCCTATATCTCCTTGTCTTTCTTGAGCTGTGGAGACCAGAACTGGGCACAACACACCATTTTTGGTGCCTTGGCAAAAGGGCTTCATCAATGTATATTGCATTTATTCCTGTTAGAATGAGTCATTGTGACAGTCCAAGAGTTTGGGTTAATTGTTCTCGGCTGCTAACTTGAAGATTATTGGCTTACCCATCGGATTGTACAACCCAGCCCCATGACGTGGAACAACGTATTGCTTTGATGTCATTTGCCTCAGATTAATTTAAGGTACAAAGCAAAAATATTTGATGTAATCAATACCCTAGCTGGCACAATGTTTAAAGCATAAAAAGCATAAAAAGAACAAGTAGAGAGCAGAACACATTGAAAGATGTCTGGTATTAATTTAATAGATTCAGGGGATTACATAAAATTGAACCAGCCTGAGAAAAATTGCTGCTTCAGTGGGGATGTTCAATTCTGCTCAAGGGTGATCTGACAGAATGACATGCTAATAATTTTTGAACAAGAAAGTCTAATTCTTTCTGTTGCTTTTGCCTAATAGTGGGAGACCTCTGTGCTCTCTTAGCACCAATTTTATGAGCAGGGCTCATTCTCCTCTGTCCACGCTCTACAGATTACAACCAGACCCCCAATGTTAAAGCTCACAGCCATCCCTGCTAAAGAAATGGTAAACTCATTCCATAGTATTTCTAAGGTAATTCATGCTTTGCTGATAACTCCCATCTCCTCCTTGGGTCACTAACTCTTTTATCCATAATCCACTCCTCAGGCAATGCCACTGATCTCAGTTATTAGTACTTAGATAGTAGTACATTGGCGTATTTTCTATATGTAAGAGTGCACTGATACAAAAATGAAGTAAAAAAGAGATATGAAGAGATAGCTAGGTTGCAAGATTAAATATTTACAATGTAAGGTA
Source organism: Onychostruthus taczanowskii (assembly GCF_017590055.1). NCBI lineage: Eukaryota > Metazoa > Chordata > Aves > Passeriformes > Passeridae > Onychostruthus > Onychostruthus taczanowskii. Next base: position 282,684 of record NW_024502125.1, read on the forward strand.
CGCCAAACAGAGTAGTATTTTGAGCAGCCTTATTTAGCACATGCAGTACAAAATCATAATCTTTAATTACAAGAAGACTTATCCTGCTTTTGGCCCAGACACTCAGCCTTCTCTAGTATAGAGAGCCCAGCTACTCTGAATCCTCAGTGAAGATGAGGACCAGATAAGGCTCCTTTTTCTAGCATCAGCCTTATTTACATTGCTTTAGGGGATGTCTAACAGGCCAGATATGTCCTGGTCAGGTCCCCTGTCTTTCATCTGATGGGGCCTCTCCAACTGGCTGGTCCAAATCTTGCTTCTTCCAGTTTATGTGAGGATCAGCAAGGTGGTCTGCTGGTGACTACCATCTCTGCTAGATGCCTAAGAGTCCAGTTCCCCAGCCAGACCAGGGAGAGCCCTGACCCAATCTCTTTGAAGGCAGCAGAGAGGTCAGCTGTTCCTGCAGCAGCAGCTGGAGCTGCGAGCAGCCACAGCACATCAGCAAGCCTCTGGTGTGTAAGGTGCTTCAGTCTGGACAGATTTTCGTGTGAACTGCAAAAGCATTCTAAATAACCATGGTTCATCCTCTCTTTATCTCTGTCTCATAATTGGCTGCAATCCTGGGTGTCTTCTAAGAATGATCCACCGAGTTGCACTGATTTCTTTTACCCTGACCTCTCTTCTCAAACAAAAATAGCGGGTTTTACTGAAAAATTCCAGAAAGACTGCAACAGATATCCAGTATTGAGGACTGAAGTTGGAACAGTCTGTCTGGTAAAGCTGAAATGGGGAGCATAAGCATGCATTGTTTCCTAGAGGAGGGAATAAGGTAATTAAGCACATGGTGTGCTAGTAGTCATTTATGATGTCTTCTAAGGAGAGGAACAGCAGCTGATATTGGGATTTTAGGACTGCTGTATAAACAGTGGTGATGCATTCTCTCCATTCACATAAGGATTTTTCTAACACCTCATTAATTTATTAAAACTGGATAGCAAATATTGATTAAAATAGTGGCAACGATCCAGAATAATTAACCACAGATGGCAAAGTCTGTTTAGTTAAAAACACACACACAAAACAGGATACCATTTATTGTGACTGTTGCTGTTGTCTCTGAATGTGCATGTTGACTTATTAATGATTTTGGTGCATAGTGAGTGGTTATGTCTTCTTGCTATGATTAGTATTTATTTTCAGCAGGTGTTGAAAACTGTTGTATTTTTGTGGTACTGGATAAATCATTTTAGGTACAGGAAACATTAACAGTGAACCATCTGTTTTGGGATACATTAAGGTCTCATTTAAAGATGACATTGAATAATCACATTCTCATTCTGAACTTGTAAAAAGGAGAACTTATTTTTTAAACAAGGATTGCTTGTGTTAACATTTTATGTTTTTCTTCCTTACAGAATCAATAGTTTTTCTCTGCAAAACAAAAGGATTCTGTCACTTTGAAGTTATTCAAACTTTCAAGCTTTTCTAAATCATATTAATTCCTCCAATCCCTGGAATATGCAGTAATATACTTAGAAGGATTATGATGAGCAGGTGCAAAAGTTTCATGAAATATCCTTATAATCCAAATAATTTTAAAAAACATGATGAAGCAGTTATAAAAATGCAATGCATACTTTTATAGGCCAGATGTTCCCCTTTGTTAGGATACAGGATAACCCTCAGGATTTCCTTCTCATCTGGGCTTGTTCTCCAGTGGGTGTCTCTCCCTTGCTGCAGGTGTGGCACAGGATCCAAAGCTTCTGAAAGCCATTCTGTGCAGATTCCAGAGCTAGGAGATATTTATACAGCATGCATGTCACGTGCACAGCATGCCTGAGTGTACTGGCACCACATAAACTGGTGCCTGGCAGGGTTTAAGTGTTCCAGGGCATGCATTCTCTGTAATCCTGAAGGAAGCAAGTGGCAAGGGTCTCAGAGAGATGAAGACACTAAAACAAGACCAGGTGAAGCTAAAGCTTTTAGCCTTTCAAATAATCTGAACACCCCCTTTGTTGCCAGTACACAAAGCGAGTTCAGTGAGTTAATTAGTATCTCTTAAGATCTATAGACTGAACAGGCCTTTGGAATTCACATTCACTAAATGCAGAGGGAACCTTGGAAAGCCTTTCAAGATTGGACAATTATGTTTTAGGTGAATGTAGGCAGGATGAATGTCACCCATCACACCTCTCACCCTTGCTGAGCTTGGCCTTCTATGTGTCTGCTGCCCTGGGTGCATGAGTGTGATATCACTGGTTTTATCCTCTAATGTTCATTTCCAAAATCTCCTCCAGGGAATGGATTTGCTTTCTCAAACCAGCTAGGAGCAAATCTAAGACTCTGGTAACCTCAATAAAAATGGTGCCTGGTGGCATGTCCTGCAACTCACAGATCACTCCAAGAACTGAAGACACAGGTTTCCCTTTGGCATCTGGGGGATCTCTAGTGCCTCAATACCAGCTGTGCATTATAACTGTGTATTTTAAATTTATAGTGACTCGTGCTTTATGGTGAAACTACCAGCTAACATGGTTACAGACGGCTGGTAATCACTGAAGCAAACCTGAGTATTTCTCTCAAGTAACAAGCCTTATTTCTCTGAAGAATATGAGACAACAAATTAGGGCCTAGCAGGTAATATCCTGCAAAATAGTAGCCAGTTCAGAGGAGAGAACTAAAACTGTTGCAATTTTTTTCTTTAAAATGCAAACAAACTCTCCATTAAAGCAAGACATTTTCAAATTCAGAAGATTAAATAAATTCTTGCTGGGTGTTTTAATTTCAAAATACTATTAAATCGCAATGATATACTGTGAATAAAGGTGTTGCTATCAAATTACATGAATAAATATTAGGGGAAAAATTATTTATGCTTTCCTCACAACATCTCCTAAAAAATGTAGTTTTGGAATTTAAGAACCCATACTCTTCTGGTCAGAGAGATTGTGGTTTTAGTAAATGAAAATATAGGATTTAGAAGGTCTGTAGCATACACAGTTTAGCAAATTGATACTGGAAATTACATAGCTGCAATCTTAAAATATCAAAGATTAACCTAAATAAGAGTCACATAATCACAGAATATTCTGCATCGAAAGAGACCCACAAGGACCATCTAAGTCCAACTCTTAAGTGAATAGCCCATACAGGGATTGAACCCACAACTGTGGCATTATTACCACCAGGCTTTAACCAACTGAGCTGTAAATAAAGACAATTTTTGGCCACTGAATGCAGGCATGAAGAAAACTGCATGATGGAATTGTGACCTAATCAGTGTAGAAGACCTTGGCCTGGAAACCAGTGTACCCAGACATGCTGATTTTATAAACAAACTTAGAAGTCTTATGGTTATAGATTGGTCAATACTCCGTTTAGAAGTGATATACAAAACCCTACTATGTTTCTAAGATTTTTCACATGCAAATCAAAAATGGAAGGTGGTTGTTAAAAAATGCCTTAATATGAGAGCACATATCGGAGAAACCTGATAGCTCTTTTCCTGTTTCTTCAGCCTTTGCTTGTCTTATTTTTCTTCCACTGTTGTATTTTAAATACCACATTTTCCATGAGATTTGTTTTAAGAAAAAGGATGTCTTTCTAATGCTGTTATTCCTTTATTGAATTCAATTGTTCCACCTGAACTTTTACTTTAAATTGAAAAGGCCTTTGTTTTTGCAATGAGAGTTAATTACATGTAATTTTCTTTGTCTTGCACTTATAATGTATAGTGGTGAGGAAAAAAAAAATTATTTTGGAAAATGAGGATACGTATAATCATTACCCCCACAGCTGAACATTATTTTGGAGCAGAAAAAAAAAGGTAAATGTTTTCCAGCTATAATAAGTTGCCAAAGCTTGAAAAAAAGTTGTCAATTTTTTGTTTGCATTTTTTTTTTTTAATTATTGAGCTCACCTATAAATGGTGTCTTTTCAGTTGCTCCCATCACCTTGTAAGAGTGGTCTCCAGCTGTATCAGCTCCTACTATACCCCTGTGCCTGAATTTCCTAGTTGGGGGCACCTAGAAAATGCATTCTGCAAAGGCTGCCCAGAGTGGCCAAAATTTTCAGAATCTGTTAAATTATTGGTTTATTAAATTCAGATTTGCAGAAGTGTTTCTGGCAATTAGGAGCTCTGAAAGGGGTCGTCCTGTATTTAGAAGCTCCAAGTTAGAGCAGAGCAGGAGAGATCACTCTGTAATTACTCTGTGTTTTAAACATCTATCACTAATATTGCTCGAAATACGGTACTAAAAATGGTGAATTGTTACTTTGACCTAATGCTCTTGCCAGCATTTGGTGCATTTTTTTTTTCCTGCAAAGGGGCTACTTATTTCTGGCAAAAAACATAGTAGTAATAGAAGGAAACCTTGCATTTTTCTTTTAATCAGCAGCCACAAATGTATTAAAATCTGTTCTGGCTTATAGTACATCTTTTCAAAAAGAGTAGAGCAAAGGTAGAGATAGGAACACAATTCTAAAAACTGTAACAGAAAGATGAGTTTTGTCACTTAAAAAAATAGGGGATGTCTAAGCCTCATTTTCACCAGGCCTGCCAAAATTTAGGGCTGAGTGAAGTCTGAATGTTTTATTTTGTTTCTCTAATCCCTTTAATGAAGATACATGAATGATGGCAGCTTATGAAAGTCTTTTGTCAAAGTGTTTGTCTCCAGAAAATTAAATGGTGGATAATGTGGTCTGGACTCTTGGGGTAGCACTTGGGATCAAGCATTCCACTTTGGAGGCAGCCCTGAAACCTAGGTAAGGTCCTTCCTTCCGGTGGGAGGCGATGGGCAGGAAGCTTGACTGAAAAAGGACCATGGCAGTGGAATTAAGGATTCAGTTCCACATTAAAGTAGGTAGAAGAGCAGGGCTGCAAGATTCCCATGTGTACAGGGAGGGGAGGAGGGAAGGAGTGTGAGTAGGAAGGTGCTGGAGGGTACCCAGGGAGCTGAACTGAGAAACTCAGCAAGAGAAAAAGGGACAAGATGGTGAGAGGGATCAGAAATGGGAAGACCTGCCTGGGGAGAGAATGGAGGGTTGGGACCACGGGGACACGGTACCCCCATGGCATAGGGGCTTTTGGCAGTAAGAGTTGTAAATGTGAAAATCCCTGTAGAGAGAGATATGGACTCCCCTGCTTGCCACCAAGGTCATCTGCAGAGGGGTCTGCCAGCCTGTTTATCTGGTAGCTCTGTGGCTCAAGCACAGTGAAAGCAGCATGTGGAAATGATAAAGCCTACAGTCTGGCTGTGACCATAAAGCAGTCAAGATTTTGGATCTAATGTCCAGGACAGGGTTTTTGTACTCCAACTTGGAATGTGAAAATAAACATTTGTAGATGGATTTCCATTAGAACAGAGACGAACCAGTAGGCTGCATGTTTTGGATTTTGAGCTGGCAAAGAGCCTGTTAAATTGCTATTCTTGTCATGTGAGTTTTCCTAATAGAGTATCTTGAAAGCTGATTGCATCATCTCCACTCTGCTATAGTGTAAACTGAGGAGATAACAGAGAAAATGCAGAGGTGCTGAGCTGCTCACAGCTCTGATCTTGTAATAAAGAGGTTGTATTATTATTTACAAAACAACTGATTCATTCAGGGATGCTCTGGATGAATTCTTTTGAAATATGACGCACCATATGTTCAGTGACTCAGTTTCTGTCGTTTCCACTGCACTGCCTCAGACATTATATCTGGTTCATTAAAATCTTGAATTCTGCTTCTACTTATCATATTTTTTTGTTGCTTGTCTACATAAAATATTCAAAGTAGTATTTTGGAGACAGCTGTAAGCCAAATTGCTGATAGCAATAATAAGACCATAAGCCACCATCCCTAGGATTTTTAGACAGGGTGAGTGATGTCTTGTATGTATTTAAAAACTTAACTGATCCTGCTGCCACTGAAGTCAGCAGGAGGCTTTTTCAAAGAGAGCAGCAGAGGGCTGAACTCCTTCTTTATGTATTGGTTTTCATAATGCTGGATTTTACCCCACAAAACAGAAGAGAGCAGGGCTCTTTGATTTTGATTGATCAAAACCGTAATGAGAAGGGCTGTTGATTTTGGGGTTGTGCTGCTTGATCTAGCTTTTGTCTGAAACTATCAATCTGTAATCCTTGTTTAAAATAACTTCTCTTCATAGCAGGAGCTTGGCTGCTGTACATGTGTGGTTGTGCAAGGTTTTGTTGTGGCTGGGACAGGACCCATCATACATTCTAGGTCTTTGGGAGCCAGCAGAGAACTTCTACCTTCTCTTTCCATTGCTGGGCATTCATCCAAGAGAAGAGAGCAAGTTTTCTAGTACTTTGGTATTTAGGGCAACAAATACATAAACACTCTCTCCCCTCCATTAAAGTAAGATTTTCAATCAGTAACTGTTAGTTACAGTTAATTTTTAAAAGGTCCTTTGCACATGCCCCAGCATTTTTTCCAAGCAGAGAATGTTGTATCTTTTTCCTGGCCAGGAAATTTAAAGCACAAAATGTTGTTATTTTATCAAATATACTACTGGCAAACATATGCCCAATATATTTTTGTTGTTTTAGTCAGCTATTTGTAGCTTCATGGTGATATTTAAATGTCAGAACTGCTTATTTTATTGGAAAATTCTGTCTGTCTATCCTTTCTGGTTATACTCATAGGTATTAGAAGCAGAAGCACATTCCTAGCTCATTTTTGTGCCTGTAGCCCAAGGCAGCTGCAGGAGGAGATAAAGTCCCATCAATTTTTGTGCCATGGAATTCTGCTCCCAGCCAATGTGGGAGAGATAATTATGGTGAACATATGGATGTACAAGGAGATAGAATTTCTGAGCAAAGCCAGGCATTAAATGGGATTGGAAAAGACTTTTTGCATGGACATTGGAAGTTATACATCCTGTTTCCACTCTTGGCTCAGCAAAAGCAAACCTCTGAGGGGGAGGAGCTCAGAAAATTTCCTGTAGCCTGCTTGGCAGTGCCTTGCTGTTGAAGTGGCTTAAGTGGCTTATTGTCCTCAGCTGTCTGCCCTGCTCCATCTTCCAACTGATCTTATTCTGTGATTTTGTGATTCTGTGATTCTGCTCTTGCAGGGGCTGTGGAGTAGGAGATGCACTCTCAACTCTAGCCAGGGCAGGGGTAGTTTGGATTTGCCTGATAGCAGTTCTCTCTGTGTCCCTGCCCAACAGGAAGTGAACTCAGAAGGTGGGCTGCAATGAAATGGGTGGGTGGTATTTGAAATGGCATGTGAGGAAATATGTCATATTGCACGTCCTGAAGGACCAGGGGAGTAAGCAGTAGGTTAGGAATTGGCCTGTGAGATATTATTTTGGGTCAGCAGCCATGAATCACCAAATCCAAGAATGAAGTTTGTGCCATCTATGTGGCTGTCTGGGAAATTCTGTCCCAACAGACCACACAGTGGTTAAGGAAAACATTTGTTAACATTTTGTGTTCTTAAATGCGGTTATACCGCATGCCATATATTAAAAACTGTGCTGTTTCATGCTGGTTTCAGCACAGCAATTTAGCTTATGGCTTTGAAGCTGGGAACAATGTCACATGAAACATTAGGCTCCGAGCTCCCTTGAGCAGCCCTTGCTCCACCACACCCAGGGCTCTGAAGCTGTTTCATTATAATCCCTTGTTACAGCAGCTCCATTCAGCTGTTTGAAGTCTGGGATTGAATTCTGCTATATAAACTTTTTTGCCCGAGGGCATGTTTTTCCTTCTTCAAAAGGAAGAATAAAGGTTGTAATATTTTAGTGGTCTGTGATTGTTTCTGGTGCAATTTGATGTCAGCGAGACTGTACTTAGGCAGTCTCTGGCATAAAGATGACAGAAAAGTGATACTTGAGATGGCTTTCAAGTATCAGTGACCAAAAAAAAAAAAAAAAAAAAAAGAAAGGGGTTTGCTTAAATGCAAATTTAACTACCAGGAATTTGGGCTGATTTCTGGGTCAACATACTTATGAACTAGAGTGGAAGCAGACTAGGTAAATACATGTATAGGTGCACATAGTCCATACTGGAGATGATGTTGATCCTTAGAGATATCAGAGCAGGAGACAAAGACACTGGAAGTCACAATTTGCCTTTGTCTGTCCATGCAGGATATAACTCATAGGCAATTTGTTCCTGTTACAGCACATCCTCAGTATCTTTCTCACCTTTGTGCTGTAAGGGTGGTGGTGGTGTCTTTGCTTGCTCTCACACAGACAGCTGGAGGCAGGAGGTGCAGCTTGCCCCTTTACCCCCCATATCTGCCATCACATTGGTAGGAGACAGTACAGAAGGCTCCTTGCTTCATGGGCTGCTCCACAGGCTGGTCGCAAGCTGATTAGGTGGCTCTTGCTTCCTCTTGATCTTGTCCCACAGCTCGTCCCGTCACCCTGGAGAGACTGCACGAGCTTCTCTCTGCAAGGCATTTCCTCATGTGTGCACGCCACGCAGGCCCTCAGACTCACTGCTTAAACCTGCTCAAGAACTTCAGCAGCTCACCCAACCACCCACCAGGGCAGGCAAGATAAAGATGGAGCCATGACCTTGGGTTGCACCCATACCGTATCTAAAGCATCCTAAACTTCCTGCAAGATGAGACCTGCTGTTGTCAATAGTGCTAAAATGAAAGAACAAAGTGTTGACTACTTTGGCTCTGGTTTAATTTTACTAAATCTTCCCATCCACAGGATGCTTGGCCCATGTAAATGAAGACAACTATGAACAACACTAATAAAAATATATTTGCGCTGGTCACCTTGTATAGAAATTCTTAAGAGTGATTTTGATCTTGGGAGGTTTTTTGTTTTAGTTTTTTTTTTTTTTAAAAAAAAAAAAAAAAAGAGGAAAAAGAACGCCTAAGGAAAAAAAAAAGACTACAAAGACACATAGGGGACCAAGTTAGACTTCATGATTGGGCTTACAAAAGCAGTAATTTTATTCAGTCCAGATCTCAGACCCCCAAGCGTGGGACACTTTGGAAGACAGTGTGTGCCTGCAGCTGCATCCTCCAGGTCTGCATCGTTTCAGCTGGCCACCAGTGCAGGATCCTGGCTGCCAGCTGGCCTCACCTCGTAGGGGTGCACTGCTGTTCCACTTAGCACCCTGAGCAGACAATGCAGATTTCACATGTTTTATTTTCTGTTTACTCAGTCAAACTCATGGTTAGGCAGAGCTAATGGTATTATTATTTCATGATCCTGATCTTCATATATAAATATTAGATCTAAAGAGCAAAATCTGGAAGTGGGGTAAAAAGGTCGCTTAGTTTCTTTACCTGTTCCTGTTTCCCTTTGAAGTTATTTGGAATTTTGTCACTGTGTCACAGTGGGAATAGGAACAGTTTCTTTTATGATCAAATAAGACTGGTTTTCATATAATTAATTTCTGAGATCTGAAAATATTGTACAAATAATGAACAAGTATGTATACCAAAGTTGTGTAAATTCCCATATACTGTTCGTAAGAAAAGCATGTATTTGCTATTTTTGTGTAATATTATGTTTTTTCTTGTCTCATGTCCACACATGTAGTCAAATGTATCTTCTTGACACAGACACTTTGCTGGCTGCAATGGACGTCATCTTGAAAAAGGATTTTTTTTTCGTTGTGTAATACAAACTACTGAGAGGTGGGATTCACGTGTCTGCTGCTGTTTGGTAGTTTTGCATTGTGTGCACAGCAGTACAATCCTATCAGGAAGAGACGGGATGTTTCCCTCTAATTGCCAGCCATGGCATGGGGTGTGGTACAGCCCTCTGCTGAGGTGAATCCGGGTCAGCTCTGCCCTCAGATTTTGTGATAGAGGCTGCAGTTGGCTCCTCATGAGGGGAGGATGTGTGACATAAAAGGAAGCATATGGGGAAAACCTGACTTGCTATCACTTACAATTAAAAAACTGAAACATTTGTGTTTTTAAATATTTCTTAGAGTACCTAATTTGTATGCATTGAATAATAGAAAAGGTGGCTCTGAGCGATGGAAGTTTCTCCATGGTAAGAAGGGAAAAAAACCAATTTTCTATCCACAGCTCTTCAGAAAATACCTGCACAGTTTTGTCTTCTGTTGATTAAGAGTCAGTATATTAATCTGTCAAACAAAAGAGAAAGGAAATGTAATACTAGAATGAGTTATAACACAAAGTGGTAAATATAGCCTGCACCCAAACACACAGCCCCCCAGTCTTTGGGAAAGATGGTAGATAGGTTCAGATACCACAGCTTAGACTCATTTTGTTCTTGCCACCCATATCATAGAATTCTGCATACTCGTTTCCTGTATTTCTGTTTTCAGTTCTTCCGGTTATAAAGACCTTTTAAAATTGAATTTTATTACAATATATCACAGCAGTACCATTCACTTGATGACAGATTTTTTAAAAGAAGTTACTATTTTTTTTTTCTGATCAAAGAGCCGCCACAGGAAATTCGATAAAGAACCAGAGACTTCATTCCCTGGAGTCAGTAGCACATTAATATTTTTCATATATGTATTTGCTGTCATCAGCCACAATTCTGTTTCAGATCAAGGGTAAGGGAGCCTTTTTTAATGTGGGAGGGCAAGTTTAAAACAGGTACCATTTGTCTTGCTTTAAATCATCCTGGTTTTTAAAATCCCTTAAAGCTTTTCATTTTCTGTATGACCAGAAAATATTCACTTCATCTCCATGTTCAAAGTGAATGAACTCTGGAAAAAACAAATTATCATATGGTGTTAATTCTCTATAAGCAATCACATTTCCAGCAGTCAGCTGGCTTAAATTAAGGCGTTATTAAGCTTTCATCAGTAGAAAATGATATGTGCACTGCTTTGAAAATATAGAATAAACTCAGCAGTTTATTTTTCTTGAATATAAATGCCTTTCTTGTATGCCTATATGTGATGATTTTTTAGATACAAAGACGAGAAAGGCTTGTGGAGCCTGCTTAGGCCTATCAGTGTTTACTAACTGTTCACAACACAGTGCCAGGCACACAAAGTGGCCTCTGGGGCAGGTATTTGCTCCCCTGGATGTGCGAATTAGCAGGGCACTGTCAGTCTGCAGCCTTTTGAGCAGGGCGATTATTGTGCTGCGATTTACAAGCTCCCAGCTCTGGCTTTAAAGGAACATCTTTGTTTAGGGGAATATATTCTTGTAGTGAGGGGATTTGAGTGCGGTGACTGTTTTGAGGATTTTTCAGATGTAGGGCTGAAACGGAATGTTTCAGCTTAGTGAGGTTGAAAAGGCCCCAAGAATTATGCTCTGCTCTCTGTTGAAATAATTCCAATAAATGAACATTAAAGAACCGGGTCTCTATTGTTTATTAGATGTACATTTGTTAGACAAACATGGATGTGTGAAGAATTGTTGTTACAGTGCACCACTTTAAGGAGAGGTCTCATTCTTCACGTCTACTCTCAAGCAACAGTGGGGGGTTATCTGTGCCAAAATGAAATGGATAGCTACATGCTACAAAAAAATTGCAGCTGTCTTTGGTGTGCCAGCACAGGCCATACAACTCTGCTGGTACTCATGAGCGGCTCTTCTGGGTTAATGGTGTCACAGAGGTGAAGCTGCAGCTGTGTTGGGTACCTCTGCTAAGCCAGCATTTTCCTCTGTTTTCATTAATTCAATGTGACACCCATTACTGCCTTTGGGGGAAACAGAGAAGGGAAAAAACTGCTGTCACAGCAGATGCACTCTGATCTGGCTCCAAGGGGGAATGAGGTGATTCCACTGACTCTTCTTTTCTCAGATTTGGGTATGACTGGTGGAGGAGTGTCTCAGCCAGGGCCTGTGACCTGTTTCTTCTCAAGTGCTTGGACACTGTAACTACGAAACAGCCTTGTCTGGCTTTTCCACACATCTCTGCTCTCCATGAGCATCCCATGCACCCCATCAGTGGTTCTTCTCAGGCAAGTGAAGCAAAAAAGTAACAAATGTGTGACTTTGCCCCATTATGACAAAATATCTTTATGAAATGCAATATGAAGATCATGAGAACAATTGTGTGGCCACACATGCAGTGAGTTGCAGCTCTTGTGCTGTACATTGATGCGTGATTCTGGAAAGGAAAGAGCATCTCTTCAGGGGCAGGTAGAAAGATACAGCCAGGCTGCAGCCAGTGGGAGCCTTGGGTTTATAATGAGAAGGAATTGCTGAGGGGGGTTGCAGCACTTGTGTTTCATTAGTCATCAGTTCAGCAAAGTACAGGTGGGTTCAGCTGGAGCCAGGATGTTGCTGAACTTTCCTCCTTTTCTGGTGCTCCCACAGTTCTTCAGTTTGAAATTCTTAATGATTTGATTTATTCTGTTTATTCCCTTAAATGCTTTAGACATTATGTCTCAGTTTATGTTGGGAAATCTTTCTCTGTTTGTTTCCTGGGATCATAACCTGATTTAAATTATTTTAATCTTGCAGTGACCTATGTAGATTTATGTTCACATAGACAAATGAGATCGAGGTTTTTTTCCTTTGGAAGGACAGCTGTGATTTAATTTTTGTTTTCAGCCTTATTTTCTTGAAAAACTAGGTCTCCAACATGACATAATTCTTCATCATGTGCATGTGCATGTTTGGAGAGGGATATAAACACAATTGGCATGAAAAATGCAAAAAAAAAAAAAGATACACTAGTAGAGATGGGTGACATGCCATAGATACTCATAGCAGGTCTGGCTTTTCTGCTTTCCTTCTGTTTCTGCTATCAAAATTTGCTATAATCACAGCCTTTTTTTACATTTGTAGGCTGGCAGTGATAGGAAGAGTATGGTAAATTGCCTGTTCTCAGTGACTCTTTATGATTCTTTGGCTAAGTGGTATCATAATTAATGTCACAACAGTGGATTTGAAAAGGTGAGACTGTAACCAGAGTTCAGAACTTTTCCAAACTGGTGATTTTAAAGGGCGACTCTCTTCTGCTAGATTTGAAATGCGCATTGTAGCTTGGCATTATATTAACACTCTGAATGCCTGGTGCCTATTCAGGTTCAGTATCATGATATGGATTAAGTCCTTTGTAGCAGTGGGGGTTTAAACCTGTTTTGCAGTAGCTCTCTCTAACACAACACTGAAGCTTTGGGTTTTGTTTTTCAGAAACATTTCGGAGCACATTCAGATGCAAGCAAGTGCATTTCCCCACCACTGATGTTAGGCAAGGGCTAAGTTTTTTGCAGGAAATGTGTAGAGCAGCCCACTATTTTACAGGTGAAAAAAATTTCTGGCACTTAAGCGTAGAATTTGCTAATGTGGTTCTTGTTGTGATTAACCCCATCTCTTTCCTCCCATCTGCAGCTGGCCATATTTGTAGCTGTTTGGTAATAGAGAGATCCACTTGGAATGATCAAAAGGGCCAGGGGTTGTCCAGGCTGCTAAGCAATGCATCCAAATGCATGAGGCAGCTCCTGGCCCCCTCTCATCTCTCACCATAAGTACAGATATGGCTATTTGTCACCAATAAATAAGGGAGACCCTGAGCTATTGCGTGGCCTTGAGGGCATGTAGCAATGTGTACAGCTCACATCTGTACAGCTCTTTTCTTCTTCCGGGGAGCAGGGTGGAACTGCTGGTTGTGGGGAGCAGTACCTATCTCCAAATCATGCCTGGAGACTCGTGAGAGTGATGTTCTTTGGAGCAGGTCTGAGTGCTTTCACAGAAGCCCTGAGGTTGGTGATGGTGAATGAAATGTGTATGTGAAAGCACTAGCAGAAACGGAAAAACAAGGGTTAATGAAATGAATATGTTAATCACTGCAGGGCATTGTAAAGGTAAATTCATTCAAAGAACTTGACAAAAGGAGGCAAAGAATAAATTAAAGCCTGAATCTGTAGTAAAGAGATGAGGAGAAACTGGAGGGGTGCCACAAAACATCCTGATAAAGAAAACAACTGAAAAATGGGAAGCAGGAATTTAGCCTTTAAGTTAGCTATCATGTCAGATCCCTGGGGTTCAAAAGGCAGATACAGAACAGTTTGTTGTCACTAGAAGCAAACCTAAGAGCTGTGCCAGGACCTGGCAAGCTAGTGGTATGGCACTGCCACCTCGCACACAGACTGTTTGGATGGGTGCCTGGGTGCAGATGACCCATAGGATACCAAGGAAAACCACAGAGACTTTATTTTTTCCTTGGATGGGGTGAGCTGAAGTGTCCTCACAATCCCACAGAAAGTGAAATCAGTGTCTTCTACACATTTTGAGTATAGGGGCCTGGTCCTGCTCAAAACATCTTCTTTTAAAATATTACGTTTGTCCAGATTAAAGTTAATATACTTTTAACAGACCTTTAAGAGATTTTTAAAAAAACCTATTTGCTAGAGAACAACTTAGATGACGTCAAAGGAGAGAAAAACCAAGCGGTTGTGTTAACAGTGTCAGCAGCTGTCTGAGTGACTTTTACACGCAGTAAGAAATAATACCTAGACACATATTTTAGTGCTTGATCCTGTGCCATGATAGAAATCATCTTCCATTATTTAGGCATGCTGGTGGAGATAGAGATACTGATTTCTGAGTATTGATTAGAAGTAGTCTTCTGTGTGGTGTTACCTGAAAAAAAAAATTATTATTATTAGTATTAGTATTAGTATTATATTAATTATTAATTATTAGTAATAATATTAATATAATTCTTACATGTCTTTTAAAACACCTATTGTATGCAAGGCAAAAATGGTCAGATGATTACTTTATCAATTATTCTTCAACCACTTGTGCAGAAAACTCCTCAAGGTTTGAAGGTTTTTTTCTCAGCTTCAGTGTATCAGTCTTCAGCACAATTGGTGAACTTGAAGGTTAAACACTATTTGTGCTCAATGCAGAATTTCCAAGATTAAGTAAAATACAATGCAGGGTAAAGAATTTTGCCTAATATATATATATTTTTAAATAGCTTTAAAGCAATGAAAAAAAATAAAGCAGCAGCAACAACGATGCCATGGACAACAACAACAATAACAGCAATAATAAGAGTGGAAAAGGAGAAGATGAAAGAACAGAAAAATCTGAATGAAGACTGAACTGAAACAAGACAGGGGAGATGTTTTTTCTGAATATTACAGGCTGTTTTTACCACATGTACCTGGTGTGAACAATGTTTTATATGTAGGCATACATACGGTTTTTTGGGTTTGTGCTTCTTCTCTCATTCAGAATGTCATCTATTAATCTTTCTTTCTGAAGACTATTCAAGTAATTATTCAGGAACAATTCTTTACTTTGTAAGAAAGTTGTTATTGGACCACCTTTCCTCTCCCCTAAATTTAAGAACATACTATGAAGTTGCATTATAAAATCTGATGTGGCATCAGTCAAAATAATTCATCTGGATTAAAGATTTCATTTGTAAAACTGATATTTTAAAAAGTATGAAAGCCAGTCAAAAATAAATTACTTACAAAAACTAATTTCAAAAGTTTTAATGCGAAAAGTTGTTGAAACACTTAATTTCTAGCCAGTTTTCTATCACAGCCCTATTGGTATAGTGTTTGAATACCTCACAAGTATTTGCCACACTTTTGTCACAAAAGGGAAGCTGTTACTCGTTTCACTGAGTTTCCACTTAGTGCCTTCAAGGAAACACAAAGACAATGTCTCTTGCCTAGAGATGTGAAACAAACTGTGGTAAAGTGAGGTTTCTTACACTCCAATTCCAGCTGCCAGAGAGCTTTTCTGAGAGGGATTTTGTTCTAAGTATGGGGACCATATATTTGGCAATATAAGGGCAGATTTGATTAATCTACATAATGGCTAAAATTTCTACTCTGGTTGCTGTTCAATGGTTTTCGTGGCCCAGCTCTTTCTTGTGGGCCCAATTAACACTTGCATGCAGAGTTTGGACAAACCTAGAGGCTGAACTGATGTGTCACTTTTGCAGGTATGTTAGGGGAAAGCACTTCAGTGAGAAGGGTATCGTTTACACTACGCATTTTTCTAGTCAGGCATTTGTAGCACCTTCTACAGCACCAGCTGTGGTGCCAATGTGACTTGGTAACCAGCTACAGGTATTAGAGGACAACTAGAGTCACAGATAAAGTCTGCCTGAATTTTTTTTTTCTATGCATCTGGGTGTAAAATTAAATGCAGACTGAGAACACAAGCTGTTTTGAAGACAATTTTGTTTCCTGTGTGCTCCCCACACTGCCTCTCCCTGCTGCCTGCAGAGGGCATGGGCTTCCAGCTGGCTTGGTGAGGGACTGGGTGGGCAAGAAGGGCTGTGCAGGGCAGGAACCGGGGTCTCTGTCCCTCCTGCTGTCGCCTGCTCCCCAAGCACTGGGGAAACTGCTGCCTCTGAAGAAGAGGGAGGTGCATGGTTCTCTTCCTCAGGAGCTCCAGCCAGAGTGGCAGCTGCCAGCTTGGTGTCCACAGGACCTGCGGGGCAGGAGGTGCACTGTGCAGGTCACCTACCTCTCCTGCTGCCTCTGTGGCCGTGCTGCTGGGACAGCTGGGTCCCTCTTGGGGGCCACTGTGGGGGTCCTGCGGGAGCTCTGGCTCCGTGGGCTTGACCCACATGGTGAACAGTCAGGCATTCCCAGTTCTGTGACAGCTCTTTCTCACTGTTGTTTACCCCTTGAGAAAATTCTTGGTCATTGTGCCTGGGATCCTTCATCTGTGGGAGCTAGGACACGTGAGATATGCTTGACACAGCAGCAAACCTGGCTCCAGCCTCAAGTGTCTCTGTGTGGCCCTGTCCCACCACTGGCCTCTCTTTCCTACCCCGTCCATCCTCTGTCTTGGCTGGGAGTAAAGGTTTGCCTTCTCCTGCATAGACATCTCCAATTTCTTCTGCAGACAGCAGCAGAAGTTAATTCAGCTGTAGGCTGCCCAGTGAAACAGCCTGACAGCCTTTAGCATCTCTTACGTTCTGTTTGTGGGTGAGGCTTTTCTGCTTTGCGGTATTTACTCCTCATTTTCTAACTTTACTCTTTGGAGAACTAAGAGAAACCCGAAATTTGGTGTCTTAAGGAGAATTAAGGTACATGTAAAACTTTAGAAAGCAGAAAATTTCAAGCTTGGCAACTAATATTTTGCAACAGGTGATGTGCCTAAAGACCCAAGGGGTTTAAACAGTATACAGGACATTATAAAGGGATCCTACTAACCAGGTCAAACTAACAGGATCACATTTGGAAAGGCAAAACTATAAGGCAAAATATCTACCCCTTTAATACCTTAGCTCTGCACTCAAGTGAGCCCATGGGATCACAGTCTATTGCAAGTACATGCAAACAGTCAACTGAGCAAGAAGGCTTTGCTGTCAAGTAATTGTTTTCCAGAGCAAACTCATACTTATTTATTATTTAAGGCCTATTTATGCGTCCTTTCAATTTTCTGGAAACATATTCACATCTCTTAAAACAACACTATTTGTTTTCATCATTTCCTGAGGGGAATTGTAGGTTCATTTGCTCTTAATTCAGCTGTGTCTAATGTTTGTACCTCTGCAGTGCCCCAGGTTCCACTGTAATTTGCCACCTTTCTTCATAAACTCCTGGGGGGAGCTTCAATCATTCACAGGTATTAACATAATAATTCACGTTACAGACACTTTTCCTTATGAGCTTGCTAGTTGCTGCAAGAGAGCTGGAGTGATTACATTTCCTGAATCAGTTACTTGTTTTCCTGTTCATTATGGAAATGCATTTTTATTAGCCCCCCTATAAAGCAAAACTCAAGATTGTTGCTGCTTTTGAACCAACCCTGATTTGTGATGTTGTCCTCACTCATGAGTTAATATGGTTAGCAATGAGTCTTTCTTTAGCTCCAAGTGTTTATTTAAGGCATTTCCTGAGGGTAGGACAAAATGGCAATCCATAACAAGTTAATTTGATTTTTATATGGACCATAAATCAGGTTTTAAATTGATTCAGCAATTAAAATTATGAGGCTTTATCATTTGGGATCCTCATGTGTTGTAACTCCTCCATACACCAGTAACTAATTGTTATTCGTTATTGCCACCAAAATTAGGGTGCACTAGCTGTGGTTCAGCAATGAGAAAAAATTTCCTTTGCTGATTTTAGTTTGTGGATGTTGCTCTATTTCCCAGCTCAGAATGATGTAATGGCTAAACTGGAAGACATGGGGATGAAATTAATTCTGTTTCTACTTGCAGCAGAACATATGCAATGTGTGATGCTACTGAGTGTGGCTGCGAATCTAAAGAGGGAGATTTTCAACAGTTGATTTTGCTCTTTCTGTTCATGCTGTTATCAGCTAAGCGCTAAGAGGGTGTTATGCAGCTGCCTCTTCTCTGTGCTGCAGTGGAAGACACATGATGATGGGGTCTGCTAGACACAGTTTATTTATGATAGCTAATTTTGTACTCATGTTAGTTTTGCCCCCTCAACTAGGTGTTACAGATCCTGGCCTTGAACTAGTTATACTGTGATATTGGGAACAAATACAGAACATTATCACAGCTTCTGGATTTTGTTGGGGGAACATGGGCCACTGGGTTTAGCTCAAGTTAACCTTGCAAATTCTGTGAGTCTGAAAAGAGTCTGAAAAAGGGTGAAACACTTAAAATTTTCCTTTTGCTTCTTTCTCTGTGATTTTTTAGGGTGTGAAGTCTAGAGCAGTAGGGTCCAACCCTGTTACTATCCTGATTCATGTTATTGCCTTTAAGGTACAACATAGTGGTCTTTTCTGCACCCTGTCCCAGGCAGGGTAGGCTGATGGGGTGGATTACATGGTGGTTTACCTCTGCAGTTCCCAGTCCCAGCACTTTCCTACCCATCACAGTGCTGTAACGTGGATGGAAGCTCCATCCAGGGCATGTGCCAGATGGTGTTTCCATGAGGGCAAGGCCACAGGGCATTTGTGTAAGAGGTGCTGTAGTTTAGATGGGTGGCTTTTCCTCTGACCTGACCTCACCACCCCACCTCTAGCCTTGTAGCTACTGGATCGCATGAACCTGCTGAGGGCAGAAATGGGGCTGAAAGCAACCAAGCATAACCCGGTGTGGATGTATGGTACAGTGGCTTGGTGTCTTGCAGACCCAGGCATGGGTCTGCAGCTGCAGACCTGAGTACTGCTCTTCTCTAGTGTCAGTGTTATCACTGCTAAAAATGGCACTGTCACATCTCCAGAAAGCTGTCTTGCATTCCTTTCCCTGACTGCATGAAGTATGTATGAGAGTGAAGGTCCCTTTAGCCATGCGTCCTCTCTCCCATGTTCACCCATGGTGGGTGCTCAGATTAATAAGGAGCTGGTCATGTACTGAGTTCTGAAGCTTTCCAGCCTCCTTCTGCATTCAGGAGGAATAGGCAAGGGTTTGCACAGATGTAAGTTGCTACTTTTGTTATCCTCTCAGTTGTGTAGTTCTTATACAGATTTGTTTCATTAAAATAGCAAAGAAACCTTTACCAGAAAATACACCTCCACTGCCTAATTTCTCTTCTCAGTTTTTCTTTTAACCTCTGTTTTATTTGAGCCTCTCAGTTGCAAAGCTGAAGGGCATGATTTATTTTCAATAGATTTACAGTGGATATTAGCCAGCAGAGTTCTGTGGGATCAGTTTGTGCTAGCTGAGAATTTGTCCCTGGGAATTATAAAACATGGTGGAGCTTCAAGGCCTGTACAAATTTATAAGAGAAGTTTCTTCTTTCACGAGCAATGTGTTAGATTGCTCAGATCAGCTTCATTGCTATTACTACAGAGAAAAATAATCAACTTAGTCTGATTAGGACCAGTGTGATATGCACCTCTACGACTGTACTGTGTTGATGTCTGTGCTCAGTGATTATCAGAGCAAGGCAAGTACAGATAAGATGCTGCTTCTACACTGCTGCTGTCTTGTTGTTGCAAAGGCTTTGCAATCTGTATCCTCTGAAAGCAAGGACTGTAATTAATTTAAATAGTACTTACATGCTTAGAACTTTTTTTACTCTAGACAGCCTTGTATATTTTAAAGCTTTGTGCTTTACTGTTTTTTTTTTTTTTTTTTCACACGTTTCTAGCAGCTGTTTTGCAGTGCAGTTGCTCACAGCTTTTAATTGCATGGTGGAGCAGATCCTCAGGTAACAGAAGTCTGCATAGTTTTTACTAAAGCAGTGAAATTGTATTGCCTATGCAAGCTGAGTATCTGACATTTTGTTTTTATTTTTCACATTAGATAGGATGAAAATCCTTCTGGTTTATCTCAAGCATGCACTTTATTCAGTTTCTTTTAGAAAGTACAGTGGTAGTCTATAGTGTAAAGAACTGAAAAAACTCCATAGCTATGTTACAAGGTTATTTAGAGGAAAAATCAGAACTCAAAGGTATTTGGGTGTGCACCCATACAAGGGAAAGTTGAGAGGTGTCACATAGCCTTACCTTTCTTCTAGAGCAATGGGAAGATATAAAGATGTTCTTGCAGGATGCTTGCAGGATACCACATGCCTGAATGGTCCTGGTTGTCCACAGCCCCTGCTGGTGCAGTGGGTCAGTTTAGATGGAGGTAAGGAGAGATGGCAGCCATGGTGGCTTAAAAAGAGCAGAGAATTCCCATCAGGAAACAAGAAAGTGTTTTTTTGTAGATGGCTGTCGATGGTTTCCTGCTGCCTTTATCCTGGCAGCTGTGCATACCATTAGAAACCAACAGCAACAGGTTGGTTAAGTAAGATTGGTGTTTTCCATTCCTGTCTTACCTTTTTCACAACATCTCCACATACAGCAACCTTCATTTGAAATGTTACAAGACTTTTCAAACTTGAGTGAAGATGGCCCTGAGAAATCTGGTCTAACTCTGAAGTGGGTTCTGCTTTGGGCAGGGCATGGAGATCACAATCTCCAGACGTCCCTACCAACAATGACCTCCACTGCTCCGTTTCAGAGGGACACTGAAAACCACACAGCCAGTGAAGCAGCAGCAGGTTTCCTGCCTCTGCAGACATTTTGTAAAATACAGAGAATATTGGTCTGTTTTCTGTTAGATGACTCTGTTCAGCTGACTTGTAAAGTAGTCAGTATTAGCACCTTGATGAAATTAGATTTTACAAAGCGGAAGACTTTACCTGAAATGTTCAGGGACAGAAGTTGTAATCTGTAATATGTAAGAAAATAATACCCAGAGAAAATGCTTAGGGGTAGAAAATGCTTAGAATACTGGGTTTCATCGTGTCACCCACCTATGATCTCTAAGACCCAGGAATTGTCTTGTATTCCAGGTACCCAGTTGATCAATCAGGGAGAAAGTTTTCATATTATTTTTATAATGTTTTCACTTTTTCCTTTCTTAAACATTTTTTAAAACTTCACAAAGTGAAATTCTGCATTCATTCTACAATGAAAAGGTGTCCTGGATCTGCTGACTTTATGATGCAAGTTCAGGTAAAAGGATTTCATAGATGATGTGACACCACAGCCATCACAGATTTCTGCCAGTTCACTGGTCTTAGCTTATTTCAGACCAGCTGTAGTGAGCTGTTGGCAGCATGATGTAATCCCATTTACTGTAACCCTTTGTGCCTGACCTGTCAGCCAGTTGTTCACTCATTAGGATGTATTTATCTAAATCTATTTTTTCTCTTA
Organism: Onychostruthus taczanowskii; assembly: GCF_017590055.1. NCBI lineage: Eukaryota > Metazoa > Chordata > Aves > Passeriformes > Passeridae > Onychostruthus > Onychostruthus taczanowskii. The sequence goes on from NW_024502125.1 coordinate 304,134, forward strand.
GTTTCAAGAAATTTGGTTTGCATGGTACTGCATGTTACCTCCTCTGTTTGAAATAGTATCATAATGAAACTTGTCATAGAAGTTGCCAACTTGGAAGCACATTAGAAAAAAAGAAAAAAAATAAGGGAGTTTTGCTTTGATCCCTTTGGCTAGACTTGGTATACTGCCTGAGGGTGAATTTGCGCTCTTATTTTCACATTTGAGATCCCACTGCTCCGAAGTCCAAATATCTTTGTAGCCTTTTGATAGTGTGAAAGAGAGTTCTGGTATGGAATAAGCAAAGTAATATTTGAATGGCATGGTCTCTTCCTATGTAGTGGTAAATAGTGCCTATCAAAAGTTCTAGTTTGTTTTACTGATTGGTTTGCATAAGCATGCAGCACTTCTGATTAGTCCAAATTATCTTTGAACTTCTTAGGACTGCAAAATTAGCCTAGATAATCTTGAAAGAATAAATCACCCTTAATGTTTCCAGTATTGTCTGGTTAGACTTGTATGACTCCATGTGGTGGTTTTCTTTGAGCACTGCCATGAAACTCCCAAATCAAAGGCATATGAAAATGAGTAATAATTTATTAAAATAATAAAATCAGGTAACTGCTGACTGCATCTGAAAATGGTGCACATCCACAAAGGGTTCTTGTCCTAGGAGATAGCTTAGGTTGTTGGAGGCCATGTCATCAGCCTGGGGATAAGATGGGAGACGTGCTATCACACAGTAGAAGGTGGTCAACTCCTACAGCACGCAGTGGTAACCCACCAGTAAAGGTGAGTTTATATTATATAACTCCCCTTATATTGTCTTCTGTGAAAAGACAGTGTGTTTCTACTTATCCACCAGATTTCAGAGGGGTTGCTTGTGACATAAAACACATACACTCATGGCCTGTCCATGCTTTGAAAGAAAATAAAAACAGGGTCAGATTTTGATACTGCCTGTAAAATGGAAATAAAAGAACTGGTGGTGTGCAGCTGTCTTACTTGAGGACAGGTGCACCCAAACCAACAGTTCAATAATGAATCACGTGATAATATCTGTATTGATGACCTGGATAAGGAGATCAAGGGCATCCTCAGTCTGTTTGCAGATGACACCAGTTTGGGTGGGAGTGTTGATCTGCTGGAGGGCAGAAAGGCTCTGGAGAGGGATCTGGACAAGCTGGATCATGGATTAAAGGCGAGTGGTGTGAGGTTCAACAAGGCCAAGAGCTGCATCCTAACTGGGAATCACAACCCCAGGCAGTGCCACAGTCTGGGGCAGAGTGGCTGGAAAGGACCTGGGGGGCTGGTGACAGCAGCTGAACATGAGCCAGGCTGTGCCCAGGTGGCCAAGAAGGCCAATGGCATCCTGGCCTGGAGCAGCAATGGTGTGGCCAGCAGGGCCAGGGCAGGGATTGTCCCCTGTGCTGGGCACTGGTGAGGCCACAGCTCCAGTGCTGTGTCCAGTGCTGGGCCCTCACTGCAGGAAAGACACTGAGGAGCTGGAGAGAGTGCAGAGAAGGGCAGTGGGGCTGGGGCAGGGGCTGGAGCACAAGTCCTGTGAGGAGCAGCTGAGGGAGCTGGGGGTGTTTATCCTGGAGAAAAGGAGGCTCAGGGGTGACCTTGTCACTCTCTACACCTGCCTGAAAGGAGACTGTGGCCAGGTGGGGGTTGGCCTCTTTTCCAAGATAATAAGTGATAGGACAAGGGGAATTGGCCTCCAGTTGCATCAAGGGAAGTTTATATTGGATATTCAGAGAAATTCATCCACAAAAAGAATGGTTGAACACTGGAATGTACTGCTTAAGGAAGTGGATAAGTCTCTATACCTGGAAGAGTTCAAAACACATTTGTATGTGGTGCTTTCATGATATGGTTTAGTGGAGTAAGGGTATTTGGCCAAATTTGGACTTCATTTTGGAGGTCTTTTCAAACTAAAATGATTCTAAGATTCTGTGATCTTTGGTCATCAACAGGTTAATGCTGTCAGCGATTCTTCCTACAACTCCAAAGAGCACTTTCTTGGACTGCAGGGGAAACAGCCTGTGCTGCATCATGTATATAACCTCAAGGACTGAGGGCTGGCATTACGAGAAAAATCCAGATTATTCTCTTGTGCAAATGAGAGTTAGATTTGGTGTCTGCAATTACATTACTGAGGCTGCCAAGACAGTCCTTCAAAAATATAAATTGCAAAATTTTTCCAGGATGACTGGGGAATTCTCCCTGGATGTCCTCTCTGGGATTTTTTGTTGAAAGAAATTTTGAATTTTGGCTTTTGCAAGGTGTTGTCTCTACTGTGTGGTTGCACTTTGTCCTGATCTCAGAACCAAAAACTCTAATATTGCCAGGCCCTTGTAGAAGTGGTAGTAGGAACCATAATTATCAAAATTTTTGTTCTGTTTGAGCTTTCTTATGCTTGGCAGCTGCTTCCAGACATCATTATTTAATCACTTTTTGTGGAGGTCTCAGGAGTTGTTTTCAGCTGGATTTATTTTGAGATGAAGGCATTATTTTTTTTTTTTAAAGAAGTATATTTGATGAAATAAATGAAGGAAAGGAACTGAAAAGCCGTAATTCAGTCAAGATATTCACTTATGGCAGACGTTGTGATAGCAGCTTGATGGAATTAAGGTTTTTCTGTTCAGTGCAGAAGCAGGTATTTTCATGTCAAACACAAAAATAAATAATTATTATATTTTATTAGTAATGACAATATATCTATTTTTATGTTCAAATAAATAAAATGTAGAAAATAATTTGTTTCTAAATACAGATGACAAAAATAACATACTCTTAATTCAGACATGGAATGCATAGTTTGATTGTTTATGTAATTTTGGTTTTGTGTTAGTGGTTTTGGCAGTACATCTGAAAATGAAATGTTATGGAGAAAATTAAAACCAGCAATCCTTTAAAACTTTACTTATAATGGCAGGAGACAAATAATTATTATGATCAGAGGAATGAAGTTTCTATATCAGAGATGATCTATCTGGAAACATCTGACCCATCTTTGTTAAGGAGAGAAGGAATGAAGCTCTGGCTAACTGCCATTAACCATTGTTGGGCCATTTTGTGGTGGTTGTGCTCCCCCACTGCTTCAGGGAAAGTTGTGACTTCCAAATTCTTTTCTGCTCTACCACAGATAGACCCTTTATTTAAAGTATACCTGGGCCAGGAAGCTCTGCAGCTCAGGGAGAATTGAATTTCGCTGTCCTGGTGTGTGCAGAGTGGTTATCTTCATCTGTCGAGGAGCTCTGCAGACGTGGGTCTGCTGGGGGTGCTGGCCTGGGAGTGCAGGGAGAACTGCTCCTCACCAGGGCCCATGCTCCCTCACCTTGCCCTCTAGCTCCTTCCTTGGGTGGCCAGCACTCTGGTGTGGAAAATATGCCTCTTTCCTGCACTTTCAGCAAGTTGCTGCCTGTAGGAGTTGTCTGCTTTTTGCATGCACTGTCAATCCAGCTATAAAATCATTTTTGGCGTGATTTCTCTGTTACAGTAGAAATTCTCTGGCTTGGATCTTTTTATAAGCACTTGGTTGCTCCATTTCCTAACGTTAAATGGTCAACCATTGGATTTGGCTTGCAAGCCCCCAGATAAATATTTTAAAATACAGGGGGGAAAAAAAGCACAGGGGCCCACCCTATAATCAGGAATGGATTGAAGAGGAGATCCAATTCAGTCTTTTTTATAGTTACTTTTTACCTAGTAAAGGGCCAACAGATACTGAATTCCAGAGGTGGAGTCTTGTATGAGCAAGTACATTGGTAAACTAGAATAAATCAACAAGTAGTAAAGTAAGCTATGGATTTAACATAGCCTTAACTTAACATTTAGTTATTACTAATGGAATGCTAAATTTCTTCATTTAATCCTTTGGTTTGCCTTCTCATGTCAGCAAGTTTCTACTTTTATTCTGTTGTCCTTTGTTTTGTATCTCATGTCCTAGATAATCCTGACAAAGTGGATAATTGTATTTGATTTTGATAGATAATAGATTATGTCAATATACTACATATGGGAACAAATTACTTTATCTTGCATACTCTCTGACCAAATATATTTTGGGTAGAGTGGTCTAGCTAGCTTGTACCCAGCAGGACTACACAATTGATGCTGCTTGGGTACTATATCCACTAAAGAATGATTACACTCACAGCTGCTCATCAGAATATTGTAAGTAACAGAAGTCCTTTCCCTTTATTACACCTGGACAGATGAGAGAGTTGCTGCTAGAAACATCCTGAAACTGTGGTCCAAGTAGATGAATTTTGGCAAGAACACACTTATTCTCAGTTGAATCCAACCAACAGATGGCTAGCCAATCTCTGTGGATTTGGCAGGGAAGACCCACACTTGTGGCTCTGTCTGGAGTAGCTCTTATACGAAAAGAATGGCATCAAAATTTAGATTTTGTTGATTCTGCAGTTGTTCCGATAGTTAAACAGAGCTGGTTTTAAAACTGAGTTGCTGACCTGTCAGCCTCCACTTTGTGCCTGGGAAGATCATGGAATAAATCCTCCTAGAAGCTGTGCTAAGGCATATGGAGAACAGGGAGGTGATTTGAGAGACCAGCACAGCTCCACCAAGGGCAGGTCCTGCCTGACCAATCCAGTGGCCTTTTGTAGTGGACTGGTTGCATGGGTGAACAAGGGAAGGAGTGTGGATGTCCTGGAATTCTGTAAATCCTTTGACATGGTCCCTCACAACATTATATTATCTAATTTGAAGAGAGATGGATTTGAGAAGTGGACTATTAGAAGGAAAAGAAATTGGTTGAATAGTCACATCCAGAAGGTTGTGGTCCGGGAATCGGAGTCTCAATGGACACCAGTGACAAGTTGTGCCCTCAGGGGTCTGTACTGGAACCAGAGTTATTTAATATCTTCATCAGTGATGTAGACAGAGGGATCAAGTGCATCCACAGCAAATTTCCCCAAGCTGAGAGGTGTTGTTGACACACCTTAAGGACGGGATGGCAGCCAGAGGGACCTGGACAAGCTGTTAAAGCGGGAATTTCAAGAGCTGTAAGGTCCAAGTGCAAGGTGTCTGTACCTGGGTTAGGGCAACTCCCACTACCAACACAGTCTGGGAGATGAAGAAATTGAGAGCAACCCTGCCAAGAAGGACTTGGTGGTGATGTTGGGGACATGACCCAACAAAGAGGGCTTGAAGCCAAGAAAGCCAATAAGTAGTAAAGTAGAATATGGATTACCTTTAATTTTTCCTGGTGGAATGGAAAATTTATTTAGTTAATCCTTTGTTTTTTCAAATGCAAAATACAGTTAATCCTTGGCTATATAAAAAACTGTGGCCAGAGGATGATGGGACATGGTTCTGCCTCTCTTCTTCTCTGGTGAGGCTTCACCTGGAGTCCTGCATCCAGATCTGAGGTTCTCAGCACAGAAAAGACACGGACATGTTGAAGGGCCACAAAAATTATTTGAGGGCTGGACCATATGAAGACATGCAGAGATTTGGATTTGTTCAGCCTGAAGAAGAGAAGGCTCCAGGGAGATTTTTTTTCAACCTTCCAGTACTTGCGAGGGGTTTGTAAGATGGATGAGGACAAATTTTTTTAGCAGGGCTGTTGTAATGGGACAAGGGGTAATGTTTTTAATCTAAAAGAAGGTAGATGGATTCTAGATATAAGGAACAGATTTATTATAACAAACACGGTAAAACACTGGAACAAGTTGCCCAGAGAGGTGACCCATTCCTGGGAATATTTAACGTAAAGCTGTGTGGGGTTCTGAGCAACCCGATTTACTTGAAGATGTCCTTGGTAATTTTTGGGAAATTTGGACTAGATTACCTTTAAAAGCCACTTCCAACCCAAATTATTCTATAGCTCTGTGATAGGGGAAATGGTCCAGAGACGTCCTGTGTTGTATGTTGTGCTAGTCAGATCCATAACCCACATGGAGACCCACTCTGACCCAGATTGTTCCTCTTCCTTGGAATGAGGTGAAAAAGAAGCAGTGTGTAGAGGGGGAGAATTCCCACTCCACACAGAAGAACTTCCTTCTATGACAAACAGAAGACTCTCCACTGGTGGAATGTCAGGATTAAAACTGAGTCATGTCATAAATAATCCAAGAAATTCTAACAATCTTTGTGTCCATAAAACAGTCATGCTTGTTGTGTGAGTTTTATAAATTCTAGCTCACTTTTAGGACATTTTTCTGCAAGAGAAGACATACAAACCTTATTGTTGATGGATCATATTTTTGGTGCTGGTTGAATGACACATTGTGTCTTCTCCAAAGGACTTTGGTATATTTAGCTTAAAAATCAGAGCTGAAAAATGGTTTTTTTAAAATTTTGTTTCCAAACAATATGCAAGGAATAATTTATTGAAGTAGTTACTTCTACTGTTTGACCAACGATAAATACAGGAAAAAAGTAAATTTTTTGCATGGTGGTATGTAGCACATACTCTATGTAGCACAGTAGAAGCAAGATGCATTATATTTGATATACTGTACCATTTGGTAAAGTAAATTGACATCCATAAGGATCCACTCACTTCCCATTTGCCTGAATACAGAGGATTTTTCTTATTCAGGTAAGCTTGAGGCAAACAATGTCATGGTTGCCATTTTCATCTTAATTTTCAACATCTATATTCCCTGTTTTATGCTCAGTTTTTGAAATCCCTTCGTTCCCTTCCAGCTCACAGGTGGGCACAAAGCACCTCTACTTTCCACCTCCTGCTGTGCTATTGCTTAAGTACTTACCCTCATTGCATCCTAATTAACGATGATATTGCTTACAGGGGCATAGATAGCAGTACTGGAGGTAAAGTTTCTTTTACATCAAACTGTGCCTGTTAATAAATGTAAATAAGTCATTGAATATTCTTAAAACTGTTGTGATAGTGAAAAGCTTACTGGCTCTCTCCTGGTGGAGTTGTTATGTGTCCACAAAGTGAGTTGGGAAGCATTTACACATGGACTTCTAAGATGGCAAAAACGAGAGAGGAGATGGAGCCAGTAGCAAAGGGATTAATGGTAATCTGAGGGTTTTCACCCTCCAGCATCTCTGATGTGTTGGGTGCTTTAAAAATGAATTTCACAGGGCACTGAGGGGCTATTGGGGGAAATTAGTAAACTGGTAGTAGTAGGACTGGGTTTAAAACCTTGGATCCACCATGAGGCAGTCTTGGCTGTGCTTTTTCAGCCATCTGTGCTCATTTATTAACCCTGGGCAGGCTTGTGGCTCCTGTTATATTTTTTACTAGTCATCATGAAAAAATTCCAGTTGTTAGAAGCCATAGGGGAAGACAGAATACAGAGTCTTTATACTGTCAATTTAATATAATTTTCTATCATGTTTCTATGTAAGTTATAGGAATGATATGTTGCAATTTTTTAAATTGGAGGAAGTCCAGCCATTTATTTTAAAAAGGGGCAGACAAAATATACAGAGTATGCCTGAAGAGGCTGGAGAACTGCAAAAAATTTACCATGGGAGGAAGTATTTTTCTTCCTCAATCCATTCATACATTTGCTTTCTAATGGCTAAATATTTTCTCTCTAATGGCTAAATATTTTCTCTCTTTCTCTCTTCCCCAGTCCCCCAGAACCAAGTCTTCTTTCAGTTGTAGTTTCTGTTTACAACCAGTTGTCATTAACATGTCACAGGAACAAAAACATAGGCTTTGTATGAAGTATGTCCAGCTTCTGCAATAAAGACCTGGTTGAAAGTAGGTTTCCTGAAGGGGAATCCTGACCCGAGTAGGAACAATCCTATTTTCTCTGTCAAGATGATGCACTTTTTCCCTTTTTTCACTCCCCAAGTGATTTGGAACTTTTTTTTTTTTTTGACTTCTAAACGATCTGAGTTTCATGAACTTGACATTTGTATTTTGTCTATAACAATAAACATCAGCAAAATTGCCACAAATGCTCCTGTGATAAATTACCATTAAATACAGCTGTACCTTTTTGGATGTGGGAGGGAGGATGACCATGACTCTTATCTGAGCTGAGGGTAAGCCCACTTACTTGTGCAGAAGCAAGATGAGGGACCAGATTTGCTCAGCTGTGTTTATCTTCCCACCCACACATGTGCCCATACAAGCATCCCACCAGCCGAACGTCAGGCTAATCAAAACAACATAAAGCCAGCTGAATCCCAACCAGCTGCAACCAGGCTTGTCATGCCTCTATCATTATTATTGTTGTTTCAATTTATAAAATTAGCCTCTGCTGATGGCCCTGATTGCAGATGCTTTTCCTTCGGCTTCTCTGCAGCTCCCATGTTCAGGGGCCATCCTGAATGAGCTCTGCAATCCCACCCCAGTGTCCTCTGCCAGCCCCATCCTGGGACCCAAGGCTCTGAAGGCAGTGGGTTCCCATCATTTCTCCTGCCACTGGGGTCTGCTCTTTGAAAAATGAATTAAAGAACTTCCCCAGAAACAGAAAGGCTTTTGAGCTGATCAAATGGCCTCAAAAAATAAAACATACCGTATGCTGCTGCTGTGAGCTCTCTGTGACTACATTGGTCTCCACTAAAATTTCTGTTCCTTTTATAACAATTGTCTGTCTCCAGTTCGGGTGACAGAGAGGTTTTACCCATTTCTCACAGCCATGCAGACTTTGGCTGTTGTGGGACCCTCCACCTGACTCATGGGCATTTTTCATGCAGAGTCATCCCAATGGGCTGCTGGTGGATTCTCCCACTACTGGAAAAAAACACAGTGTTACTTGATACAGTCTGTTGCCTTTTGCTGGACCTGTGGGGCTCAGAGGTAATGGTATGACTCTTACTCTCACTGTGAGAGACTGAGAGCACGGTTTAGGGTTTTGAGTGCAGAGACCAACACCATGCATGCTTCAAAACTCATGCCAACATTTTGAAATGTGTTAATTAGTTCACAAAGGAAAAAAGGAGTAAAAAGTGAAAAGTAAGACATGCTGAAATTGGAACCAGGTGATACCCAAAACATCTAAACCAGAACCTGTGAACGTCCCTAATTCAGGCACGGCTGCTCTGAGCATCATGTGGTCTGTCTGTTGGTCTTAGGGTGTGGGAAAGAGGATGCTAGTTCTGCTCTGAGGATCACCATACCCTGCAATCCTTGCACCTGCTTTTGACAGAAGGGAGACTAGTGTGAACGTGAGAAATCTGACCCTTTTGATGATTCCAGGATGGGAGGTGCTGCTTCGCATGCTGTCTCCGCCACTATGGCCTGGCAATGAGGTCCTGCGGCTTAGCTCTGCTGTACACATCGTGCCACACTTGCCCATTCAGTCTGCAAAGGCTGGGCTGGATGGCAATCCAGAGGGACCTGGACAGGCTTAGGAAGTAGACCTGTGTGAAGCCGATGAAGTTTAACAAGGCCAAGCGCAAGGTCTTGCACCTGAGTTGGGGTAATCCCAAGCACAAATACAAGCTGGGTGAAGAATGGATTGTGAGCCATCCTGGAGAGAAGGACTTGAGGGTGTTGGTGGGGAGAAGCTCAACGTGATCCAGCAAAGTGTGATTGCAGGTCAGAAAGCCAGCTGTGTCCTGGGCTTCATCCAAAGCAGCATTGGCCAGCAGATTGAGGGAGGGGATTCTGCCCTTCTGCTGTGCTCTGTTGAGAATCCACCTAGACTGCTGCATCCAGCCCTGGCCTTCCCAGTGTAAGAATGACATAGACCTGTATGAGCAGATCCTGAGGAGGTTGGAAGATTATCTGAGGGCTGGAGAACCTTTCATATGAAGGGAGAATGAGAGAGCCTGTATACCCTGAGGAAGAGAAAGCTCTGTAGAGGCCTTATAGCACCTTCCAGTATGCAAAGAGAGCCTATAAGAAAGATGGAGAGGGGCTTTTCACAAAGGAAAAAGTCCTTTTCCCTTTTCCATTTTCACAAGGGAAAAAGTGTAGTGATAAGTCAAAAGGGAATGGTTTCAAACTAAAAGAGGGTAGGTTTATGTTAGATGCTAGGAAGAAATTCTTTACTGTGAGGGTGGTGAGGCACAGGATCACATTACCCAGGGAAGTTGTCTGTGTCTGTTCCTGGAACTGTTCAACACCTGGTTGGATGGGGCCAACCCAAATAATTTTGTGATTCTTTGAGGAAAGGAGAAACACATAGTAGAAATAGAAGTTAATGTCTACCACAGGTGTTGGCACATGTTGCAGTATTTTCCCTCTCATCCACATCTCTTCATAATCCTTTCCCATGCATTTCCCACTGCCAAAATCCTAGCTGGTGCTGTGAACAGACCTCAATCATTAACTCATGAAGGTGACATGAAATTATGCCTAAAGCTTCCTTGTCCCAAAAGGCTTAAGCATTAAATATCACTGAAGGAAAGCTTTTGTACTGCTGTTATGCCACCTGTATAATCCAGTAAGGCTCCAGCATGTGGGCTATTCTGATCAAGGGTCTGGTCTTCTCACTTTTGTAAGCGGTATGAAAAGTGAGATATTATAGTAAAGAATAATTTTCTCCCCCAGTTTGGTCTCATGCTGGTTTTATCCTACAATAATGGTGCTTCCTCACTGTTACTCTTCGTGCAAGGTTAATTGGTGTATATAAAGCAAGCATGAGGATCATTCACTTAAAAGCATACACGGGAACTTGCTAATTTTCCTGAAGGTTTGGCCAGGTTTCATATGTATGCTCTTTGTTTATATCTGATTTTTATTTCAGACACATGCCTCAGAAGTCTCTGAATGCTGCCTAGAAACCTGGTTTTAATGAAAACAACCATCTATACATCTGATTCCAGAGAGATCTGCTAGAAATTTTTTCTCCTCTTCCCATGATTTTTAAAAATCTTTACAAATATTATTTTTAATGCTGTCTTTCAAATTTGTAATTATCACATGAATGGATCTGTTGAAACTTTTCCTTTTTTCCTCTCCCTTTTCTTTTCCAATTTATATGGGTGGTCTTAGCACTGCATGGTGTTGGCCCTGCCAGCATGTCCCCTCCTCTGAAGATGCCCTATCTCATGTCCCATCCTCTGAAGGTGCCCTATCTCATGTCCCCTCCTCTGAAGATGCTCTATCTCATGTCCCATCCTCTGAAGATGCCCTATCTCGTGTCCCTCCTCTGAAGATGCCCTGTCTCCACAGTGTTCCGTGGCTCTGCTGAGATTGGTGATGGGCTTTACCTTGAGCAGCTCTTTAGGAGAAGGCTTAAATGGGCCAATAGGGCAGGATATCAAAACTGCTTTTATGATCTGTCTCAGAGGCTTGAGACCTTTTGAAGGTAAACCTTCATCTGTGGCCACACCAGGAGTTACTCAAGTCACCATGAAATAAAACTGCTACTTGAAATCCTGCTCTCTTTGATGGACTTGGACTGCTCTTTTGTTTGTAGGTCTGGGTCCAGAGATGCAAATTGTCTCTTCCCTTCCACTGGTCCTGAGGTAGGGTGGAACTATGCTGTCCTCTTCTTGTCTGCTCTAGGTGATATAGAGAGCAAGACTCACTCTTGACTTTTTGCTGATTGTCCAGTCTGCTGTCCTCAACGGAAGCCTCAGCCCCTGTTGCCTGTAGCAAGCTCTCTGGAGGCTGAAAATCAGCAGGGATTTTCTCTACTGAGCAGGTACCTCCCATTGTCTGTGGATTCAGTTAGCTGCTGAACTTCAAACCTGTATTTCAAATGTGTGCTTCAGTGTGCTTAGCTTATTTTTGCTCTTCCTCTGGTCTTTTAAAAATACATGTTCTGTAGCTAAATATAGCAGAGCACAGTCTCCATAGTCAGATCAGACAAACTGCAGAGAACGTTTGCTCTTGGGTTATTTATGGAGCTCTTAGCAGCACTGTCCCCTTGCCCTTTTCATAAAAAGCTAGGGCATGCTGGGATGAAAACAAGACCTTATCCTCCAGGTATGCAGACTGGCCATTCAGAATACTTTTTTAAAACAAAATTTGTGTTCCAAAAAGGAAAAACTATATTTTCAGCTATAAATTTCTTAGTTCTCTGTGCCTGGTTGAGTTGGTGTGATACATGTATACAGACCTCAGGGGTTTTTTCATAAATCTTGTAGCACATATTCTCCATCAATGTCATTAGACTTCTGCTTCATGATCTGCTCTGAGCCACAGAGCTGTTAGGATTGTCAGACAATCTGGGTCTGTAATCTTTTGGGTTGTGAAGCCAATGTGAGTATTCAATATGCAATACACTTATACAACATGCCTACAGGAATTTTTATCATTCATCCAAAGCATGTATCTTCATCAAAACTTAATGTTAACATAGATGTCTTGGAATTGATTAAAACTAATATTTTTCTTGAAAAAATATTATTAGAAAAAATTTTTTTGTGAAATACCCACGTAGTATGAATAGTCTACCATTTTCCATGGATCTTCCTAAATGGATGAAATTTGAAATATTTCCTTCTTGCCTGCTAGCCTTCCCCTTTTTTCTCAATTTCTACAGCATGCATCCTTAATACTTACTGTTAACAATCTGCTAGGTCCTTAAAATAGCAAAGATCAATGGACATAGCATGACCTCAATTTTTCTATCAAATTGAAAGACCTTAGGTGCACTGAACTTCATTCTGTCATTCACATTGTATTTTATTTAAAGAGAAATGTCAAAATTTTCATTTACATGACAAGGTCATGAATACATGGGAGAAGAAGGCTTGCAGGGAAATCTGGTTGCTCCAAGTGTTAGGTCAAACTCAATAATTTTTACGCAAGTCCTTTATTAAAAAGAATTTAGTTATCTATTGTGAAAGGGAGTATAGGCTAATTACATACACAAGGTTGATACATCCTTTTCCCAAACATTGATATCATGTATTCTCAACAGTGATATCATGTATTATTAGAAGTATCATGCACCATAGAATGACACAGTTCTCTCTGAAAATTTAAACTAAATGTTAAATACAATCAGGAGGTAAAGAAAGCAAGCCTGTTGGGCAAAAAATTGTTTCCAAAAACTTTTATCCAGACGCAATTACATCCTCTTAGACAAGATAGTGCAGAGCTCCCCACAAGAATTGCTATTTGCCCTAGGAATTGGAGGAGTCATCAACACTCTTGGCAACTGCAAAACATAACTACTTGCACATCAACAGCATTCTGCCAAGTTAATAGACCACATTAATTCTTGGTGTGACTCCAACTGAGATCATTGATGTTATACCACTGATGTATATGGACAAATTGTGTTAATAGTTACTGACTAAGTAGCAAAATAGTGAAAATCGCTTTCCACAGCAGGAAAATCCAGTCAGTGGAACATGGCTAGGAATTGTTGCTGAACAAGGTGGGATTTGTGGAAAGTGGAAAGAATGGGGCAAGAGAAAGAGCAAGAGAACATCTTGTTTTGCATTGAGAGAATAATGTTCATGTGTATTCCATTTCTCTTGGGGTGTTCTGTAGGGTTGGTATAAAGAAAACACACCCAGAGACCCTTTTAAGATGGATTTCTCTTTCTGATTGTAAACTATAAGCTTTCTCTTATTAAAAGCCTGGTACTGTAGGCAGTGCATCTGGAGTAGCGTGTGTGTGTCAGAAATACATGGCATCAGTTTTCTGTTATATATGCTCACAGATAAGCCCACTGGGTTTATACTACTCTTTGGTGTGTGTGGCGCTGAGGCTCTCTGAGGGCCCTAGGACCTCCCTTGGGCAATTACTTCTTGCCAGGATTAATTAATTCAGCCTCTTGGGTACACGGATTTATATCATGGTGGTCCATGTCAGGTATCAGGTAACCTTCCCCTGACCTTTAGCTTTCCACAATGTATTTCCTGCATGCAGCATCCTCTAGGTGGTCTATATTTCCCCTTATTATGTCCTCCATGTTCTTGCTGTGGAGACAGTCCAGATTTAGGAATTTAGGATAAAATTCTGTGCAGCTTCAAGAGGCTCCTTGAGAGGAAATGAAAGCAAAAATTGTTTTTTTTTTAGTGAGATATTAAGTCAGATGTTATTTAAAATATTGAAAACAAGTAAAATAAAATGTAAATTGTAATTTTTACCTAAGACTAGATAATAAATATCTTTCTACTCCCTAATACTTTCCTCAGAGACACAATAGAGGTCTCCCAGCTCCTGCAGCCAGGGTCCAGACTTGCCTGTTGTGGTGCTCCTTTTCTGCCTTCAGAGCAGTGTCCTGGAAAGCTGTCACCAGGGAAGGAGGAGAAGAGCCTCCTCCAGCTCCTCTTTTCCTCCCCTTGGCCTCCACCTCCTGCTGAGGCGCACCCAAGGAATGTGTGACTTCTCTGTGCAGCCACCATCTCCACGATTATCATTCAAAGGCCTTTCTGTTTTTTTTCTGCACTGCTCATCCTGTCCCTGTTTTCTCCCAGAAAGTTTCCATGTGCAGCTCCAGCCACTCCTCCATGCCCAGACCAGGCATCTGTTGAAGCCGACCGTGCTAAGGATGTCTGTGTCTCTGGGAAGCCCGCATATGTCACCTCAATGGCATAGATGGTGGGCTGCACATGAGGGTGTAACTAATCTATCTGCATCTCTACTCCATCTACACACTCTCAAAGAATTTTCTGTCACAGAAACTTGCAGGATTTAAAGCTGAGTAAATGTGATCTTTCAGAGAGATTTTCTGTTGTTACATTTTGGGCTCTTAGACATGGTCATGTCATGTTTAAATCAAGTTGGCACAAATGAAGGAACTAAGTAATCATCAAGCCAGCAGTGGCTTTCTTTATGACACCCAGATTGCTTCTTTAGAGAAGATTAAAGCACATGGTTTATGGTTAGGAAGGCCTTTCCTATTCACTGAACATCATTGCCAAATCTTGAAATAGTTGTATTTGTAGAGAATTGAAATGTCTAATTTCAGTACAATAAGCAGATCCATGCTTCTCACCAGCATGCCTAAAACAACATGCTTTATTTTAGGAAGGATAGCAAAAGTCAGCAGCTTTAGAAAATTAAATTGCTCCTTTGTTGTGAGCGATAGCTCACAAGTTAGATAATGAATTACATATTGCCTTTAGATAGTGCCTTTAGCAAATTTTATAGAAAATTATCAGATTTACAGTGGGTCAGTGCAAAACTGTGTCCAGAATTCCTATGTTCTCTCCCTGGGTCAGTTTTCTTCTCTTAATTTACCTAACTTCTATCTTGTATCTCTTAATATAGAAGTTTATTTATAAAAGTTTTGTAGGCACAACTATCTAGCTTTTATATTGTATTTGGACTTTCAATTCTTTCAATAGCAGAAAGAATTTAAGGAGTATGGAGGGAAGTAGTGCATCTGGCTTCTCATTAACTTTCAGGGGCTGCGTTGCTTTAAGACCAATTTGAAACCACCAGAAAACTCAGTCATTCTCATTCAGTTTTGGTCTACTTTGTGCTTTCATTTACTAGGTAAATGTACCATGCAGTAAAATGGAGTTATATTAAGATGAGAGAATTCACAAAAACATTACTAAATTATTTACTTAACTTGCGTCCCCAAAATTGGACTATAACTCTTAAAAGGGCAAGCATTCTCCAAAATGTAAATACATTTTTGTTCTAACAAAGCGTGAAATGCGGTGAATTTTACTCATAGCATTTTGGTCTTTCTACTTCTAGCAGCAATCAAAACAGAAAGAGACAGAAAAAATGATTGCTCAGATGAATTCAGTGGCATGTGGAAAATACTGTAGCTGTTCTGTAGAAAAAGAAAGGAGCACAGAAAACAAAAACCATTGGAAAGGAAAAGATTTTTGTCTGAGAAAGCCCTGTCTGGCAGACCAACTTTATAGTCATTTTACTGTCCCACTATGCAGGTAGCAAACTCCAGCCTGATGGGGACTGGTATGCTTGAGGGCATAGAAACTTCTGCATTGCAATCCAGAAAATTGTCTTAACCTGTTTTAAACTCATACAGAAGAGCTTGAGAACCACATAGTACTGCTTGGTCAGGTGCATTGGATTCTCTGTTCTGAGGGAATGCATTGACAAATGGCAAAGACTCCAGCATTTCCAGCCCAACTTTTTCTCCCTGGTGCTAGGAAAAATACAAAGATACATACAGAGCAATGCCTACAACTTCCTGGACCAGCTTGAGAAGTGGGTCCATGGGAATCTCATGCAATTTAATGAGGCCAAGTGCAAGGTGCTGTACCTGGGCTGGGTATCAACACAGGCTGGGCATGAACAGACCCAGAGCAGCCCTGCCCAGAAGGACTTGGGGGTGCTGTGGGTGAGAAGCTGGACATGCCCCGGCCATGGAACTCACAGCCCAGAGAGCCAAACGTGTCCTGGGCTGCATCCAGAGCCCCGTGGGCAGCAGGACAGGGAGGGGATTCTGCCCCTCTGCTCTGCCGTGCTGAGACCCACCTGGAGCACTGCATCCAGAGCTGGGGTCCCCATGACAAGGAGGGAGGTCAACCTGGTGAAATGAGCCCTGAGCAAGACCATGAAGACAGAGGCATGGAGCACATCTCCTGTGATGAAATGCTGAGAGAGCTGAGTTTGTACAGCCTGGAAAAGAGAAGGTTTCGGGTGACATAACTGTGGTCTTCCAGTACTTGAGGGGAATCAACAAGGCAGATGGAAGGTGACTCTTCACAAGAGCATGTAGTGACAGGACAAGGGGAAATGGCTTCAAAATGAAAGAAAGTAGGTTTATATTAAGTATTAGGAAAAAAAAAATTCTTTTCTGTGAGGGTGGTGAGGCACTGGAACAGGCTGTCCAGAGAAGCTGCAGATATCCTATCCCTAGAAGTGTTTAAGGCCAGGTTGGATAGAGCTGTAATCAGCTGATCTAGTGGAAGATCTCCCAGTCCATTGCAGAGAGCTGGAACGAGATGATGTTTAAGGTCCCTTCCAACCCTGGTCAATCTATTAACCTATGAATCTATGATACAATGAATACTTGTAAGGAAAGAATGTTTTCAGGCTCCACTTGTCTAGGGGTAGCACAGTTTCATGCTCGTTTGTTATTGGGGCTCCTAGGTGTTACCAATAAATCCAATAAAATTTGTGTGACTACCTGATTAAGAGACTAGCTGGTGCTAACTGGCATTTTCACAATGCAAATGCACACACTTTAAAGGGAAAACTTTTAAAGATCCTTTTTGAGCAGTTAGGACTTGGAGATAGAACAAACACAGTGATTTGTCCAGGAAGATTGATATTGATGCAAGTGAAGGACACTAATTCCACTTCCGAGAGGGACTTAAAATTTTGTATTCTAAATTTGCCTTCTTTTCCCAGTGTTCTTCTAAACATTCTTTTCATTTTAATTAATATTGAGTGATGCAGAAACAAGATGAAGGCTGAATTTAAAGACAAAGAAGAGATGGCTTTTCAATGGCACATTTCTCAGAAAGTAATTTCTTAATCAGTCATGGTGTCCCATCCTTCTTTTTGGAAAGCAGGCTCCAGAATTCTTAAATTAATCTTTCTCACATGGTTTCATTATTTTGTTTTTAACCTTCCCATTTCTTGTACTGTCTGTTCATCTACTTGCCTGGCTGTGCTTCTGCTTGTATGCTTGTATAATCAAAATGGTCTTGTCTATTTTGTTTTAATTTTAATTTCCTATGCTCATCAGCAGAGTGTAGCCTTCTTTCTTCTTTAACTGAAGACTTTCTGAAGACTTTAACTGAAGACTTTAACTTTCTTCTTTAACTTCAATTCATAGTCAGTTGTGAAGAGGAGGAAAAAATGGCCAGAGCTTAATTTTTTCTTCAGGATACAGTTTCCAGTGTGACCTGCTGGAAGGAGGGTAGGGGAACAGACATAAATCCTCCTACAGTGTTATATATTTTCTCTTAATACTAACTGCATTTAACACATTGGACACAAATAAAGAAGGAAGTGATGGAGCAGCAGTGAGAGGGGCTGAAGCAGCTGTTTAAGAACAGAGAGCAGGTCATGTGCTCCAAAATCTGCTTTTCAATGTTGTTCCATTGGAAAGGAGGCTGACATGAGTTGCTCCTGGATCTGAGGATTCTTCCCATCAATGAGCCCTGCTGTGGCTCTACATGGCTCCTTCTCATCCAGGAACAGAAGGTCACTGGCATTCCCTAGCAGTAAGGTTGTCCCGCCTATGCTGCTGCCACAGAGATTGTGTTGCTTCAGATGTGGGCTTGTAGCTTCACTAAGCCCTTTTTATTTTCTCTTGTTGGCTACCCTCTGCACGTCTAGGTAATTGATTCTGGACTACCCAAACAATTTTTGAAATAAAGGCTTTTTGGAAATAGTTTAAAAATATTTTTCTTTAATCACTCCCACACTTCTCCTGAAACGCTTCAGCTGTGATATCCATGTTCCTGGGGAATGTAACGAACCAGAATTCCTGTATAAAAGTATTTCTTTCTGTCTTGCAAAAAAAAAAAAAAAAAAAAAAAAAGGTGCTGGTTTGTTCAAACACTTCATTTTAGTAAATTCTTACTTTACACTTCAGAAAGACCCCAATACTTAAACTGCTGTATATGCACTAGCAGTCTTATATTAGGGGCTCTCTTTTTATTATGTACATAAATAATAGCTGGTTCTGGCCATTTTTTAGTAGTCCAATATTTCCACCACGACACCAATTAAAAATAGTTCCCATGAGCAGCAAATTTGCATATATATTTAAAGGAATTACAAAATTGAAAGGAAAATTGAAAGCTCCTGTTTCTTCTGGGGCTTCCATAGTCCTGCAATAGCAGGCATTATTGGAACCACAGGAGGGATGTCTTCTTGTTTGCATCAGCTTTACCTAAGAGCCCCAATAGATCCACTATGGTAGTATTTGAGAGCTCACCTGCCTGTATATGTGATAAGGGGAGGGTGGAGAGTGAGCAGTCAGTGTATACAGATACATGGCAACAGCCAAATTTATAAAAGAAGATTTAAAAAAGTGTCCTGGGATCACACCAAAAGTTACTAACTAGAGTTGGGGAATTATACCACTGTGTCACAGATCCTAAGTTATCACCTGAATCAGCAGCATTGAGTCCTCCTCTTGGTCTGAATTTTGCTGTCATTCAATTGGCAGTAATACAGTGGGACTATGAAACAAACCATACTACATTATGGTTTGTTTCATAGTCATTATATGTGCTTCTTAGATAGTTTTTAAAGGGCTGTAACCTTTGTAGAAGAAGTGTGGTTCTTTATAGCAGTGTTGTCATGACTTAGCAGGGCCAGTGCAGCACCTGGATAAGGACATCCTGTTGCAAGAGAATGGTTGCCAGATTTTAGTGAGAATTTCTTAACCCTCTTTCAGTAGAAGTGTAGTGCCCTTATTTAACATCTGTTGTATTGGGTTTGTGTGGCCAGATTTTTGTAGTGAGAGTGCTACAAGGGTGGCTTCTGTGAGAAAATGTGAGAAGCTCCCTTTGTGTCTGAGAGAGCCAATGACAGCTGGCTCCAATGTAAACCTCCTGCTGGCCAAGGCCAAGAAAATCAGTGATAGTGGTAACACTTCTGTGATAATATATATAAGGAAAAAAAAAAAAAAAAGAAAAGAAGATTTATTGCAAAGATGTAATTGTGGCCAGAAAAGAGAGGGACAACTGTGCAAACACCAAAGTCAGTGAATCAAAGAAGAACAGATCAAAAGAATCAATTAGGGTGGAAAAGACCTCTGAGGTCATTGAGTCCTGCCTATGATGAAACACCGTGTCAGCTAGACCGTGGCACTTATTGCTACATCCAATCTTTCCTTATTCACCTCCAGTCACAGTGACTCCATTACCTCTCTGGACATCCCATTCCAATATCTAATCACTGTTTCTGTGAAGAAACTCCATCTTAAACCTCCTCTGGTGCAGTTTAAGACTGTGTCTCTTGTCCTATTGGTGGTTGCCTGGGAGAAGAGGCTGACTTCCTCCTTTCTGGCACTTGTAAAGAGAGAAAAGGTCTCTCTGAGGCCCCTTTTCTCCTCCTTTCCACCCTCAACTCCCTCAGCTGCTCCTCATAGTACAAGCACATCATGAAGTGAAGTGAGAAGGAGGGGGATGAGGTGCTCCAGGCACTGCAGCTGGAATTCTTCTGCAGCCCATAGCACAGACCATGGAAGCAGCTGTCCCCCTGAGCCCATGGAGGTCAAAGAGGGTGCAGAGATCCACCTGCAGCCTGTGGAGGAGGCCTTGTTCCACTTTACTGATAGGAGGTTAGCTGAAATGTTTTGTTCAGTAGGGTTCATCATCTAGTAGACCTACCATCTTGGGTGGGAAACCAAAGTGAACTAGATCAGATGTCCAAGTCCAGGTTTATGGTTGAAGATTGTAAGAAGACATAAAAGATAGTTTAGAACTTAAATTTGGCACTTTGGTCCTTCTTGGTATATATGAAAGTAGTATTTTTGCAGATCTACTCTTAAGTCCAGTTTTAATTTGGTTTGTGGATGTCTGGGATCTTGGCTGTAAACACTAGAAGTTTAATCCTAGGGAATGACTAGAGTACTCTGTATCAGGAAGACAAGAGAGATCAGATGCCAACATGTGATCATCTGGATGCAATTATGAACTTCCCGAATGCCTTCTTAAATGTGGATTTATTCTGCTCAAAGAGTGGAGATACAAAACAGCCACATCCTCCAGAATACAAAGGCAGAGTTGCATGTCATTCCATCTTCAGCTGTGCTTCATTTAGAAGAGGAGAGGAAATAGACCCTTATAGCAGCGACTAACATCAGTTTCCTGAGTAATGACTACCAGCTAGCTAGGGTTAACACAGAGATTTTGCAATGCAAGAGGCAGTCTCCAAATCAAGCAAATGTGCTATGTTAATTTTTTAGTATTTGAGATGCTTTGTCCTTTATTAATTGACTTTCACTCTGCACCTCAAAATGCATCACTTCTGAGCTGTATTTTATCTCTAGAGGCTGTACCAATACTGGTTTGAAAAATTTGAGGAAAATTCCACTCTCCTCATCATGCCCCCAGTCATTCTGTAAACATCCTGGCTAAATGCTTTGTTTGAGATCACAAAGCCAGACTAGTTACATATAGCTGGGTTTAAGATGGCCAACAGAAATTTTCTTACAATTCAGTCGAAGTTTGTAGCTAACACATGTCTTTATGGTGCTGTCATTTAATTATGAGCAATGTATGTTCCACATCTAAAAGTAAACAGGGTAATTCTTGGTGATTTCCTGTTCACTGTAGGTTGTGAAGTGTCAGCATGCCAGAAACAAGAAAATGTTGAGACAACATATAACAGAACATTTGATGTAACAAAGCCACAAGAAACACACATTTCTGCCTCTTCCTCTTTAATATTCCAGATACAGAAATAAAAATAACACTTCATCATAGATTATGTTGAACCAGAAGAGAGCTGTCTGGCTTTCCAGACAATTGGATGGGACCACTCTATGGGTTTTGTCCAGAATAGAGAGGGATATCTCCCAGATGCAACTAAACAAAGAAAAAATGAGATTTGAACATTCTTGGAATTAAAAACATGCATTCTTTAGGCTCGTGAGATAAACACCACATGCCAAGATTCAGTTCTGTATACACATTTACCAGGCATCTAACAAAATGATGCCAGTTTCTGAACAAAGGAGAAGAAAAAATAAAAATCAAAAAGAGGGCTAGGTATCATCCACACCAGGGGGAAGCTGAAGATGTGTAGGATGAATCATTCCTCCTCGTGCCATTGGCAGGATGTGTAGGTATTTTCTTTAGAGGTTTCACTACCATTCCTGCATTAATGAAGTTATTTTTGGCACAGTGAAATGTACAAGAGAGTAAGTGTACAAAGCTTCTCAGATGGCCTCAAAACAATCTTCAAAGGAACTTTGGTGTTAATTTTGAGTGGTGCATTTAGAAATTATTATGTAATCACTTTCTCTTTGCAACTTGTAAGTCCCAGCAAGTAGAGGCTTGTTCACACACAGGTTGTGTTTTCATAATTGTAAGAACACAGTTAATGTCTTATATATGTTTCTTGTCTCCACGTCTTGCATGGATTCAGCTATTGTGTTGTGAAGGTACCTAGCTGGCAGTGGCATTCCTAAGGATAAAGACAGAAGTAACTGCAGTGTATGACAAAAAGCTACTTACATCTGTGTCCACACGGGGACAGTGCAGGTCTACCAGAGTGACAGCCTAAGAGATTTCTTCATCCTAGAAAGGCTGAAGCATCTTCCCAGACTTGTCCCTCCAAGCCTCACTGTAAATTGTACAGACCTAGATATTTCTGAACATTCCCTCAAATATCAAATCAACCCATGGAGCAGAAAACCTCTGGCAGTTTTTATAGCAGTTTATATTTTTGACAGGGTATTTAGTTTATCTGGATTGTTGAGAGATGCAACAAAATCCCACACTAGAGAAAAGTGCAGCAACTTGTTATAAGTAATGTTAGGTCAGTTTATCCTGCCATATCTTGCTTCCACCTTGAATAAATGTACTTTTTATTCATCTGGGTGTTGTGCTTATGCATGTAGGGTAGATTTAAATTCACAAGTTAAAACAGTGCCAACAAGAAAATAGCTGTAGAAAAGCATGGGGACTGTGAAAAGGCAAATCCCCCGAATGTTTTGGAGGATTAATGGACCATGCTGAGATTTTTGTGAGACAAATTGGAAACTTGTCTACCCCTTGCTTTCATTTGTTTAGCAGGTTCTTTTGCACTAAGCACATAACCCACTCCCCAAACCTTTATGCCCCCCAGCAGGGAGTTTTCAGTCAAGATAAAAAAATCCATGAAAAAGCTTTTTGTTAAACTTTTAAGGACCTCTGTTGTCCTGAATAGCATGTGGTGTTCTATGGAAAGGTATTCTGAACTGGACTGTGAGACTAGACTTATTTAAACAAAAAGATGTGTTTGTTCCTGTCCAAGCAAATATAAGACTTTTGTTTTCTGTGATTATTTTGGATGATAATGTCTTTGTTCTCTTCCCTTTAAGCTGATAGGCTTGCTCATGAATCAGCATTTCCATTAGTGCAATAGTTATCAGGGCTAAACTTCTGCAAAAAGTGGAAGAGCAGCACTGTAAAATAGTTAAGTGGTTTCTGTCTTCCAGGACTTTCCAGGACTGTGAATAAGTACTGAATTGAGGTACTTCTTTCCTACTGTTTGCTTTGAGAATACCAATCCAAACAAACCCCAGAAGCTCTGCCCTCCATCTGTGGTGTTTTTTTTTTTTTTTTTTTGTGCTTTAAGCCTTATCTGTAGCATCCCGGGAGTCAGAGTCAATGTGAGAGCTACAAGGAGCTTTTAAGAGCACCTCTGTGCCTGAAGAACCCTATCAAATTTTGTCCATATGTTCTATTTCAAAACAGATTCCTGTAGTAGAAAAAAGTATTTCTGTCCTCAGGACACTGTAAGTGAGCCTTGTGCAGAGTCAGAAGGGACTACTCTACCACAGATACCATGTGTCTGCTCCCTCTAGGGCAAACAAAACACACTGTAATGTCTTAGCCACACCATGTTGCTGATCCTTGTCATGATCCTTTCCAAGGTGACCCAGGAGAAACTTCTCCTTGACCCAGATCTTCTGTCAATGCAGCCCTGAGCAAAACTATTCCAGCTGATACCCAAGAGGATTTTTCACACTGTCTTTGAATGAAGCAGCAGGGTAGCTGGAGACAGACTGTCCTCTCTGCTCCCCCTGGAGAAAGGGGAAAAGAGAGAGGTTTTGTTATAAGCCATGGACAGAATTTCCATTCTCACTACCTCTGACCTGAAAGTGAACAATAAGCTTGGAAAGATGAATGTAGATCTTGGTCCTTACCAAAGAACTGAGATATTTCAGAGAATAAATAAGGATATAAGAAGCAATGGAACACCATCCCCAGCTTATTGTGGAGGATGCCAGTAACTTACTTGGGCACTTCCACCTTACTAAATCTCTGTGGACTATTCCTTGACCATCTGCAGACAGATGAATCAATTCTCCAATATAATCTTCAAACAAACAGGAGCTGGATGCCACCATGCTGCTAGAGGGCTACAAGCTAGTTGCCTTTAGTTGCCTAGTTGCCTGGTGGGATGAATCCCATGACGAGTGTGGCTACTGATGGCTACAGGTTGTTTGGAAGGGACAGGCAGGGCTCTCTGTGAGTTGCCCTCTACATAAGAAATAAATGGAATGATCACAGACAGATCAAATCTTCATGGGTGAGAATCAGAGACTGATGTAACAAAGGGAACCTTGTGGTGGTGTCTGTTAGAGGCTGCCTGACCAGGGGGAGCCTGTTGACAACAACACCTCCTTGCTCCAGCACAGGAGGCACTGAACCCACCAGATCTCATCCTGCTGGGGCACTTCAACCCCCATCTGCTGGAAAAGAAGCACAGTGAGCTGTAGGCAATCCAGGGGACGGTTGGGATACCTGGAGGATCACTTCCTAAGCCAGGTAAGGGACAGCCCTGACAGAGGGGATCTGTTACTGGACCTGATCACCAGTGCAGTGAGCTCATGGGTGCAGTGAGCTCACCAGTGCAGTGAGCTCAGTGATGGACTACAGGGAACATCACTGGTGGATCTGCAATCCTGAGGAATATGGGACAGGTGAAGAACACAGTCAGGACCCTGAAAGCAGGGAAAGCAAACTCCAGCTGTTCAAAGAATTATTCAGTAGGATGACATGGAAAACTGCCTCAGGAACAAGAGAGCAGAACAAAACTAGCAGATCTTTATGGACACAGAGACCAAAACTCTTGATCTGTAAGAAACCAGATAAGGAAGAGATGGGCAAGGGTGAGTCAAGAACTGCTAATCACACTACTAGGCAAGAATGCATAGACAATGGAAACAGGGACAAATATCATGGAAAGAATACAGGAATGCTGCCTGGTTGTGTAGGGATGGGGCGATCAAGGCCAAGGTGCTCTTGGAACTGAATTTGACAAGAGACACAAAGAAAAATAGGAAGGGTTTCTACAGCAAGAAAAGGAAGGTCAAGGAAGGAGTACTGTCCCCCATTAAACAAGGCTGGCAAACTGGTAACAACAGGTGAGGAGAAGGCTGAAAAACTGAACAGTTTTTGCCTCAAGTCTTCAATGTCAATCTCTCTTTGCAAGCCTCTCAAGTCAGTGGACTGCAAGACATGGACTGGGGGAGTAATGATCAGGTTCATGGCCACTGGAAGACCCTCAACATACATAAGTCAATGGGATCTGATGGGATCCCAGACTCATGAGGAAATTTTCTGATGTAGTTGCCAAGCTACTCTCCATGATGTTTGGAAAGTCATACAGTCAGAGGATATCTCCACTAACTGGAAAAAGGGAAATATTGCATCTCTTTTTGAAAAGGGTAGGCAGAAGGACCTGAGAACTACGGACCTGACAGCCTGGCTATGAAACATATCCTCCTAGAAGGTGTACTAAGGAATATGGAGCACAGGGAGGCAATACAGCCAGCCAGCATGACTTTGCTAAGAGGAATTCCTGTCTGACTGATCCAGTGGCCTGCTATGATGCAGTGATTCCATCACTGGACAGGGAAAGTCCAGATGTCATTTATCTGGACTTTTGTAAAGTCCTTGACTCCATCCCCCATGACATCCTTCTCCAAACTGGAAAGAGTTGGATTCAATGGTTGGACAGTCCCATCCAGAGAGTGGGAGTAAATGGCTCAGAGTCCCAATGGACATCAGTGACAAGTGGTGCCCTCAGGGGTCTGTATTGGGACCAGAGCTATTTAATATCTTCATCAGTGACATAAGACAAATGGATCAAGTGCATCCTCAGCCAGTTTGGAGATGACCCCAACCTGAGTCGTGCTGTTGACACACCTGAAGGATGGGATCATCCAAAGGGACCTGAACCAACTGGAGAAATGAGCCCATGGGAACTCCATGATATTCAACAAGACCAATGCAAGGTGCTGCACCAGGGCTGAATCAATAGCTGGTATCAACACAGGCTGGGCATGAACAGACCCAGAGCAGCCCTGCCCAGAAGGATTTGGGGGTGCTGTGGGTGAGAAGCTGGACATGGAACTCATAGCCCAGAGAGCCAAACATGTCCTGGGCTGCATCCAGAGAAGTGTGGGCAGCAGGGCAGGGAGGGGATTCTTCCCCTCTGTTCTGCTCTGATAAGACCCACCTGGAGCACTGCATCTGGAGCTGGGATACCCAGAACTGGAAAGATGTGACTCTTTTAGAATAGATCTAGAGGACGGCCACAAAATTGATTAGATGGATAGAACACCTTCCCATGATGAAAGGCTGAGAGAATTGGGGTTGTTTAGCCTGGAGAAGAGAAGGTTCCAGGGAGACCTTATAGCACCTTCCAGTACCTAAAGGGATTTTATAAGCGCATATAGTGGTAGGACAAGGGGGAATGGCTTTACACAGAAAAAGGTTAGATTTGGCCTACATAAAAGGAAAATATTTTTTTGCAGTGTGGGTGGTGAAACATTGGAACAAGTTTCCCAGAAAAGTTGTGGATGTCTTATTTGCAGAATCTTTTAAGGTTAGGCTGGATGGGGCTTTGAGCAAGCTAACATAGTTGAAGATGTCCCTAATTGTTGGGTTTGCCCTAGATGACCTTTAAAAGTTTCTTCCAACCCAAATAATTTTATGATGGTGTTCCTAATGTGTGATCTTGTAATGTTCAGCATTTGGAATACACAAGACTGGAAAACAGTTTTGAGGTTTCCACTTCTTAAGATGCTTTAAATATTTTCCTCTCTACCATGTAAGCAGGGATTTGCCAGCTGTTCTGAGTGAAACTTGCCTCTGTAACCAGTGCAGTCCATGCAAATACCCAAAGTCACTGAGGCAAGAACTAAGGAGACATCTGAAACAAATTGCTCTGATGGGCAACATCTGCGTTAGCTGTGCTGGCTTTGGGTGTTGTGGGCAGGACCTGGGAGCACAGACCTGAAGTTATTTTTATGGTTAGGGTCTTAGTGAGCCTCACCCTTACAAACACCCCAGAGTTTAGTGTTTTCATGGAAACAGGAATGCACATTTGATTCTTCAATGCCTATGCAGACTCCCTGGAGCAGGGGTAGTGTCTAAGTGCACTATTTTTTTGCATAAGTGGATTATGATCAGTAAAGCTAATTATACAAATAGCTAATCACAGTCACCTGCCTTTCAGATTTTTAAGTGCTTGTTGAAGTGTTTTCCTGTAGACTGCAGAAACAGATTTGTTTCAGATGTGCTGCACGAGATCTGTGTGTAAAAAGTGTTGTTTCTGTATGTGAAATACAGAAAGTTCTGGTCCTCTCTCACATGGATGGGACAGCGACTTGTGTTTAATAGGAGTGGAATGTTTTCTGCTTATTGCAGAGTTTCATTTCAGGCTAAACAGTGTTTCATACAGTGGACAGCTAGCCCAGGCTATTTTATGTTCCCATAAAGCAGTAGTCTGATGGACTGTTTTCCACTACTTGAATAACTTTGAGATTGATTACTTTAAAAGGAGTCCTGATTTAAAGGAATGCTACTCCTGTAAGAAAGAACATGCTATTTATGTAGATCAAAACTTTATGATTGGAGAAGTTCATGCTATTCTTAAATAAATTTAAGAAATATCTTAATGTCTTTTATTAAGCTCACAGTTACACATTTATGTGGTGGCTGGTTAATGTGTACTACATGATTAAGGATATTAGCATTAGAACAAAATTATTTAAATGATTTTTTTTCACTTTATAGGAAGCATGAACACTGCAAATTGCTCATTTTCAAAAAATTACAATTTACCAAGATCAAAAGGCCTTTATAGCATTAACAGCTGCAGTTTCCAAAATACATAAGTAATTAAAAAGCATCCTTTTTATACTTTTGACTACTGTACTAATATTAGTTGAATATGGCCTACTTGTATGTTAACTTACAACAGAATTTTATAGGGAATGAACCGAAAAAGGCATTTCTTCCCTGACTTCCCCAGATATTCAGAGTAGAAAGAAGTTTAATGTGTTTTTACCCTCCTTTAACAAGCAATTTTGTTTCAGCTAATGAAGTCAAATATCGGATTTTATTACAAAACAAATATAACAGTGGGAAAACAAAACCCCACTGACTTTGCAGAGAGCTGAAAGTGTTTCTGAAAGATGTAACTTTAAACCGTGTGTACAAGTTGTAGACCCTACCCGACTTTTTCAGGAAAAGATTTTGATTATCACTGGTCAGGACATTGCATGAAGAGGAAAGCAAAGAAACAAGACTTAGTCACCGCTTTTCTACCAGAAAGGATATAATTCTTGAGAAGGTAACTGTAGTCTGATATATTATGTACTTCAATCATACAATAGTTAGCATGAAGGTTCTTTTGGAACTGTTTTTCATGGGCAGTATAGAGCCAGATTTATCATACATACTGTAGTCTGCTAAACCAGTCCTCTGAAAAGTGGAAGAAGTGATAGGATAGAGATGTCAGAACTAAATCAAGTTCTTGTGCTGCACTTTGTGGTGAAATTGTAGTCTCACAGGTGCTACAGGGCTCCATGTTGAGAGCAAGCCTGGGCCAGCAGACCCTGCTCCCTTCTGCAAGGAAGCTTGTACTTTTTTTGTATGGAGCCAGTGGCAGCTGTGGCATTTTCTTGCTCAGAATCTGGTATGTGTTGCATACTGGTCTCTAGCAGATATATTTTGGCACAGCATAATTAGCAAGTTTTAACCATGATTTTTATAAGATAATGAGAGAATAACATGGGGAAGCCCAAAGGACTGTGAAGTTAAGTCTGTCACCAGAAAGCATCAAAATGATTGCTGTGATTACTACATCCAATATAATACTTCAGGCTCAGAACACCTCTCCTGCTTTTGGATTTTTGACCTACCCCAGCTGCATCTCCACTGTATCTATTGTGCTCCAGAACAGAGGGGAAGAACAGCAGCTGGGGGTGGGTCTTGCACTAGTCCAAGCTTCTGTATGCAACTTTTTTGCTTTTTCCTTAGCCTCTGATATGAGGAGATGGAACTCTAAGTCATGTATCCCAGGATTCTAAAGATTTGGCTCTGATTTCTGTTGTTGGATGAATTAACAACACAATCTTGGTGAGCTTCAGCCACTGAAGAACAACATACATTTCCAGTCTATGTGGTCCCACAAACAGCTTTTTTGAGAAATCATCCCTTTGGGTTTTCTCCCTGTAAGTGGCCTTCCTGCACATGCTGCCTCTCCACTGTCAGCCACATTCATGGCAGAGCCATTGACATCTTCTGAACTACAACTAGATCCTTCCAGAGTCACATGGAAGAGCTTTGGAAGGGCACAGAAAAGGGACAAAACTACTTGTCTGCAGTAAGTTAATAAAGATAGAGAAGTAAGCACCTCTGCAGCACTACAGAGGGTAAGTGTATCCAAACATCCTGTTCTCATGGGCAATGTCAACCTGTGCACTAAATGCACCAGCCATTGAAACACCTTTGATAGAAATCATCAGGGACAGCCAAACACCTACAGCCCTCACTTCTCTCCCATAGCAATTTTATTGCTCTCAGATATGCACAGTGGTTAGCTAAGGAGAAGATGCTGATGACCCTGAACCTGCTGAAATTGTGACCCTAAAAATGAATTTTGAAGACCCTTTTATTCACACTCTTGGAAGCTTGATTCCTTGGGAAAGTGTGAAGCTGAGATATGGGGACTATTCATGTTCTTTTGTCTTAGAAAATAAAAGACTGTGAGAGGATAAACAGCAAATCAACTCATTTATTTACTTCTGTCCTATTAAAGTTATGATAATATCTCCCACAATTGGCCATTTTGTGATATTTAGCTGTTTTCTGCATTTGGATGTAGTTTTATTTTTTACAAAGTGCTCAGGCACTCTTATATTTACAAATAGAGGGGGACTAGGAGCTCTTTCTTTGTTCTTTGTGCTCCTGCTTCTTGTTGTTTTCTTGTTGTAGTTGTGCTTTGTGTGTTTTCTTGTTGTGGTTGTGCTTTGAACTTTGGAAAAGTTGTGCACGGAAATTAAAGTTTCATGTAATTTCCCTCTAAAGTGATACTTAACAATGTGCCTGTGTTGGCACTGCAGTGATACGGGCAATATGTACTCTTAACATAAAAGGAGAAAATGATTCTCTAAATTCAGATCAAGTGAAAAGCTCATGTCCAACTAATTAACAGTCTTACACTTGTCTTTTCAGCTGCTGTCTTGGGTCACAAGTGTGACTGAAATACAGAAGTGGAGTGATTTTTTTCCCCCTTTTGCTTTGTTTCTTCAAGTAAAATGTGTTACAGAGACATTTTAAATTAGGCTATAAAAAACTAAAAATTGCCTTAAAATCTGGGATTTTTTGTTGTGGAAAATATTTTTTTTTTCTGTAAACACCAAAGCTTACTGTGCTATCACATGCATGGCAGCATATCTACTTTTCCAGGTACTGATGTGCTACTTTGCTGACTCATAACAGCATGAATTTTAAGTCTTTGAGCTGAAAAGCTAACCATTGTATGTCTGTCTCAATCTGTCTTTTTTGCCAAGGATTAGCATGGGAAAGGTTTTGAAATTTAGTAAGAAGGTATTTCAAATTATGAATCAGAGGAAAAGCTGTCCTTGAAACTATGGCTATTTTAAAAAACCTGAAACACTTTAAGGTTCCCATGACTCAGAAAAGAAGCTTTTTTCATGTCATAGGAAACAGGTTTGGGTTTTTTTTTTTTAATGTAGGATTTGTGTTTCTGCCAATTTCAGGACAATTTTTCTTATCCAGGTCCAGCTTATTATATTCTCTTTTTACTAAAATCCTGTGTCCAAAATGGGGTACAGCAAAACCCCTAGACCTTATTCTTAATGAGCACCTAAACCTGAGGGTAAGAGGAGCACTGTGAATAAAATCTAATGTCAAATAGCATCAAGCAGTATCAAATCCAGAACTTCAAGGCATAATCTTGGTATGTTGGAGCACTTGACAGCAGTTTGCATTGTATGAAGACTACACTTTGAAAGCCTTCTTTAAAGAAAAAAAAATCTATCCAGAAGTACAGCCTTATTCCTGGTGGAAAAATTACCATTATATTTTGTGCCCTTTATCCAGTCTTCAATTCTACCTCTGAAGTGAGTAGAAAGAAATATGTGAGCAGAAAGAAAAGGAGATATATAAAGTAACTTGCTGAAGGCCATGCAATAATTAAGTGGCAAACTGGAGTGAAATTCACAATACTGTAACTGCATCTCAGTGATTTGCGTGGGATACTGTGCTAGTTCTTACTCAAATCTACTGCAATGCCTTGTCCTATTTGGTGAGTAGTTTTGAAACTCAGAATGCCTTCCCTAAGCAGATGCAGTATTCATGAGGCAACATTTGCTGCACACCTCTAAAACATAAATCTTAGTGCAGATAGTTGTTCAAATATTACTTTCAGCTGTCTGGAAGTTGGTTTCTTTTTTTTTAAATTTCTGCTGGTGTAGGATGTTGGCAAAAGTTGCATTGGAAGGGATTTTCATCTTCTACTAATAAAACAAAATGGAATAAGGAAGTCTGATGTCATCTGGAGAAGTTAATCTACATAAACCACTTCTCCCTTGCCAATAAATACAAACAGATGGCACCTTGTTATTCTATCTACTCAGTTTCCAGCATCTGAGGAATTTCAGAACCTAGCATCTGAGATTTCTACCACTGGTGCCTCTCCTGTTCAATTATTTGTGTTATGGATATTTTGACAGGAACTTTGTTCTCATTTTATTAACAATTGCATATTAACCAGGAAATTGTAGCATGCGCTTAGTTCTCATTCAAAATAATGGAGTTTTAGACTGGGAATTGTTATTCATGTCAAATAAAATAGATATAAAGTTCATATATTGTTGAGACAAAAGATAAATTATACAGGATATAAATGCAAGGTCCTGATGGCTTTGTAGTAAACAGAAACATCCTAATTAACACCACATATAAGCTTTGCTTTTCAAACTGTTGATTTTGACAGCATTGGTGAGTCAACACAAGTTTTTAAGTGAGACAGGCTGGGGAGAAAAGGTTTGAAATCTGATAGTAAGCCAGGATATTTTTATGTAACCTCTCTTGAGCAATTAAGCTGTATTTTAGCTTAAAGTGTAACACTTGTAGAAACTACATCTCATGTATTTTTCTGGTATTCTGTTTGTTTTGACATATCTTTCAAAATAGGTTTATGAAAATAAAGAAGCTGGGGCAATGTAGGCTGGATCTGTTCACTGCTTCCCCTTGTAGAATTTGCAAGATTTAACCTGCTTTGTGATGTCTCAGTGTATGTCTTCACATTTTCATTTCATGTAGTAAAATATCACCCAGGCCAGAGGCAGCTTTGAGTAATGTGGGTTGTTTCTGGGAGATGCGTTATGGCAGAAAACTGGTGAAATATCACAACTGGGAAGGGCCTCCTCTCTTCCTGGGAATGGGATCTTTTTGTCTGGCCAATGGTCCTTTCAGGGAATGCTGTTCCACCAGCTTGTAAGCTATATACCATGACAATACTTGCATATAAGTACATTTTTAAAAGCAATTTTTGAGATAAAAAGAGTGAGAATAGTCTGAGGTTAGTTTGGCAAGAATTGTCAGGGTGTGAGCTTGAACACCCTCTGTTTCACCTGGATTGTAGCATTTGTTCCTCTCTAAGATACTTACATTTCTATGCTTGCAATGTAGGAGTGGCCCAGGTTGCCTTCTCTTGGCAGTGTTCTCACAGTGCAGTTTGGGTCATACACTCCCCTGTGCTTGGTTGCAGTCCCCATCTGGGAGGCCACAGGGTGCTGCTGGGGATTCATGTACAAACCTGTGCTGGATACCCTTTCCATGTCCAAAATGGGAATTACAAAGGCCAGTCTCCTTTTCAACTGTTTTCTGCTGCTTGGATCCAGCAGTCCCAGGCAGCAAGTGGCTGCCCGTGGCACCAGTTTGTCTCTACTTGCCTGGCAGCAGCATGGGAAAATGCCTGAAACCAATGGATATTTGTTAGTATGCCTGCATGCAGGTTTACAGCTATTGTGCAGCACGATGTACACAGCTGCTGTGATGTGCATTTGGTGTCTTCCCTGCATTCAGGAATGTTTGATTTCTCAGCTTATGGAGCTTCTTCCTCTTGGCCTTTACCATGTGGCAACTCTGCAAGTGGTGTGCTGGGTAGCAGAGAGGGGTGTCTGCATCTAGATCTAGCCATGCAAAACAAATGTATCTGAGGGCCGGGCCTCATCAAAACAAAATTGAAAAAAGTTATGAGATTAGCAGATGGGTTTGTAGCCAGCCCAGGACACTTTTGTCATTGTG
Source organism: Onychostruthus taczanowskii (assembly GCF_017590055.1). Classification (NCBI taxonomy): domain Eukaryota; kingdom Metazoa; phylum Chordata; class Aves; order Passeriformes; family Passeridae; genus Onychostruthus; species Onychostruthus taczanowskii. The sequence continues at coordinate 337,164 of NW_024502125.1, forward strand.
TTTCCCCAGCTGTCTTCCCCAATTTATGTTAGAGTATAGCTCAGCATTTCCACATGGGAGTTTGGGTGCCCCAGCTATTCCACCATGTTTGCAAAGATTCTTACTCAACCAGGTTGTTAAATGGGTTTGGATAAACTTTTTTTACCTCTTTCTTTTTTTGGGAAAGGAATGGGTGTGTACATGATGTTTTTTGTTTCCTTTTTCCTTAAAATTTAACCTAGGTAGTTTCACTGGATGTACATACACCATACACCTCAGAATGTATGGGGTTCAGGGACAAGTGCGCAGAAGAAACTGGTATCTCGTAAACTGGTTTAGTTGCCAGAGACAGTAACATTGAAAGATTCATCTTTTGTTGTTGATTAATTAAAATAGATACTTACACTTTAACACTTTAACTGTCTACCTGCAGCAGCTGAACCTAGACTGAATTTCCCTATATCTGCTTTAAAAGAATAAATAAGCATTAAAATCTACAGAAGGCACACAAAAATATTGCATAGATGTGATAACATGATAACCATTCTGGGTGCACTTTTACCTGTACTTCATATTTAATAAGCACTTATGTAGAGATTTTAATCTTTGAAGCACTACTTAGATGCGTGCTTCTTTCAAGTAGATACACCAATTTCACAGGTGGGAAAACTGAGATGCAAGAGAGATTTAATAATTTGCCTGAATAAAATAATGCTGTAAGAAATGTTTCTGAATCAAGCAGTAGCTCATATCCCTTTCCCATGGAGAAGAACCACATTCTTGTGCCAGGGCCTTCTTCAGCCACAGACAGAAAATGTGTGCAGTGTTTATCTGTAGTATCCTGGGGAATGGTGGGTGGCACCAGCACTGAGGAAAAACTGTGCTGTTCAGAAGCAGAGAACACTGGAGACTGTGCCTGTGCCAGTGGGTTTGCGCTGCTGTGCTATGCTGTGCTAGAGTGCAGTGCTGATGTCCTCACACAGTGCATGGTCAGGCCTTGGCTGTCCTCCAGGTACATAGAGACAAGCCAGTTGTACTTGTCTGTACAGGCAGGCGTTCCCATAAAAACCTTCATGTTTGTTGCTAATTCTGCTTTTAAGCCATTTGTGATATTTTCTGTCCTGTGCTTGAAAACGTGATTGCAGCACGTACAGTTGTACATGAGCTAGCTTTAATTTAGCTAACTTGGATATTAATAGCTACAAAATTGTACTCTAGGCTATAGATATCCTCCAGGGAACCTGGCAGATTACACAGTAAGTAGGTGTATGCCTTTGTTGCTAACTCCACTCATGGTACCTTGAGTACAACTACAGGTGTGGGATTCACATCCTCCAAACAGAGAGAGACAATTCTCACTGAGGTTTTTTCCTGGAGAAGCAGAGAAAAGAATGATCAAAACAATTCTTATCTCATTTGCTGCTCCTGTGTTTGTGCACAAGTGGAATGCATTATGGAAGATTGTTTACCTGAAGGGTAATTGGTAATTGGATTCTGGTGTGAATGTTTTTTTCCTTGACCAATATCTGCAAGCTGTCCTGATGGTTGGTCAGGAGAAGTCACAAGATTTTCTTCAGTTGAGTTCTTGTGCAGTTTCAGTTTGGATATAGTGTAATATAGTGTAGAATAATATAGTATAATAAAGCAATTAATTAGCTTTCTGATATCGAGGAGTCAGATGCGCATCATTCTTCCTGCCTGTTGGGCAAAATTTCACCGATATACAGGTGCTGCAGATGTATCTCTAGTGTGTGAAAAAACATTGCCTTAGTCTGAGCAGAGGTTTTGAGCTGTAGTAGTTATGCTTAGGTTATCCTAACTTCTGAAGTGTGGTATATATTTGTTCCGTATAGGGATTTATACAGCAGTAGGGAGCATAGGATCTTGAGCCTCTTCTGGTTGTATCTACAGCAATCACCTCCCTAAGCGTAAACTGTGCCATGGAGAGATCCTGACACATGCACTGTCCTGGGCTGAGACTGGAATAGGAAACATCAGGGATGTGCCTCTCCCTGGAGCAGACAGCTCAATGTTGTCATGGTTAAACACCTGGAAAGCTCATGCCATTGCCTTGGACTAAATCCTGGGAAGCTTTGTCCTTGTCCTGTGTTTAGCATTTGCACTGGAAAAGCTGTTTGCCCTTGAGAAAAAAAAAACAAAAAACCCTGTCAGCTATGGGCTTCTAGATATTACCTAGGCCTTCTGCCTCTGATAGGTAAGGTTTTGAGTCTGATAGACTTATGGAAAGGAGTGGAGGACAGCCTTGACATGCTAATGACAGCCAGTGATACCAAGGGGATAATGGTATAGAAAAATTTTTGTCATTACCCTTTTCTTTCATGAGTTGGACATGTGATATTCCAGCTTTTGAGAGGGACCTGCAGGTACATACAAACAGTGTCTGCAATTGGCCAGGATGGAAAGGGATGATACCTCTTGCAGGCAAGCAGTCATTACTTGGGAAAGGTAATAAGAGGGAACATGGTATTCCAAGAAGTACAAAAGCACTCTAAATTATAAACTGCATCAACATTTGTTGGACATGTTCTTTTAGTAAGAGAAGACTGATCCCTCAGTTCAAAAATAGTCTGAATCCTTCTCTGTCCTTGAAAAGCTTGAATTTAAATTTGCTCATCCCATTTCTCTTTTTGCCTTTTGTAAATTAAATGTCCTAGCTAAATAGTGAAAATCAATGGTCCACAGATCCTAAACCATCTCTTTTTATTTTTGGAAAACTGGTATTTTTCCCCCCAGATTTTAGAATTATTATTTATGGTACTGTTGCTCCAAATTTCTAGTATGCAGAAAGGAAGAAATACAAATATAAAATTTGAAGCTACGGCAAACTGCCAGCAAACTGGCAGAATTTAGTCATGTAGTAAGGTGCTTGGCATAAAGGACTGATCCTTTTTGGAACAGTTGGACATGTTGCTTCAGAGATCAGGCAGAGAGTCAGCAGAAATGTGATTATATCCATGCTGTCTGTGCCAGGAGCAGGCCTTCCTTTCTAAAAAAGATCCACCAATACTGCCTGATTTATTTTCTAGATATCTAAGGTAAATGGAAGGGGATGCTTTTGAGTAATGACCTTTATTCTGCACTGTGCACGGTACTCTGCTTCCCATGGGACCAAGCAGGAGGAAGGGAGCTGAGGAAGAGCAATGGTCGCATCCATGAGGATTTTAGTGAGAATGTAGTCCAGATTTCTGTTTAGGGCAAAAGAATACACAGAAATGGGACACAGGTTGTTTTCAGGGAATATAAAACATTGCAGCAGAAGGACTTTTTCTTACTGATATGGAGTAGTCTACTGGTAAAATTTAGGGCCAAGGGTTCAATATTAGAGCTCAAGGAAGTTAACCTAAATGAGAACCTAAGATAAAACTAATAGGATAACTAAGTACATATATACATATATGTAGATATAAAAATATCTTTTTTGTTCTTTAACATTTACTGAGTCAGTTGTTTTTGTAATATGCTTTCATGTGCCATCTTCATCTGATGCCATCTGTTTTCTGTGTTTGTGTGTGAAGTTTTTTTTAATCACTTCAAGCAGTCATACATATGCAGAATAATAGAGCAAAATAAAGTTCTTCCTTTTGCTGTTGTTATAGTTGTGTCCTGTCAGTATTTTATTTGCTCAATAAAATTTAGTCCTTCTATTATAGTGAAGGGCGTTGTGGGGGAGGATGCTTCACTAAAATTTGCAATCTCAGTAAAGGCTACCCCTTAAGATAACCCTGTATCTCCTTTTTTTGCTGCATCAGTAACTGTTTCTAGATAAGGGAAGAGAGGCCCATGGGCTGGGATAAACTGAACATTTAAAATATATCTGCTATTGATCGGGTAAAACCAAAAGGAGATGAGATTTTTCTCTTGTCAACTGCAAGGAAGCACCAGAACTCCCTATTTCAAATGGCCTTGGCCTCCTTTTCATGCAGTCCCATATTGTCCTGAAAAGCATTGTTGTCAGGAGTTGGTGCTTAAGCTGCTTTGAGGGTAAGTGGCATTGGGCCCAATGCATTGTTTGTAGTGTTTGCTGGAAATTAATTGAATTTTCTCTCTGTGCTTGTCTTAACCTTATTTTATTTTTTCCCCCTTCTGTTGTGGAATACGGAACAAAAGTGGAAGTAAGGTAACAATATGTCCTTAGTCAGCTTTGATCTTCTGCTTTTGCATACGTGCAAATCTTGTCAAGCCTACTTTAAAAGTCTTCATAGATGTTTAAACATTCTATTTTTTACTCAGTTATTTTCCTTAGTTGCCTGAAAGAGTGAAATATTTTCTTTGTATGGTAGCAGTCCAACTTTGGATACTATTTCATCATGTAAAAAGTATGCACATCCTAAATTAATAAATTAACATGATTTTTTTTCATGAGGAAAATAGGTCAATTTCAAGTTCTTTGGAAGAAAATCAATGACTACCACATTTACTGGTGCATCAACATTACATTTTGGAGGCCATGAAGTGAACGACTGCTCTTAGGTTTATTGCTAATATTTATCATCTTTCTTACGTAAGACTTAGCTTGGGGTGAATTTAAGAATTCAGTTTCAGGCGTTCTCTTACTTTTGCCTGGGTTGGATTTCTTGGTTTTATTTATTTATTTTTTTTTCCTTTTTATAGGTCATCTCATCCTCTTTATATTCCTTGAGTAATTCCTGCCATTTTATGTGTACTTCTCCTTGGACTCAATCTTCATTACAAGTATTACTGTCTCACTGAAATTGTTAGCCTGTAGCTGAGTGTCTTAATGAACAACAAATGCTACCGAAGGTCTTTCCGTTTCCTTCCTTGGAGCTGAAGAAGGCTCTTATCTTTCACGTTTCTCAGCTGGTGCAAATTCTCCTTTGATGTTTTAGGGAGCAGGTGTTTTGCATAAAAAGTCACAAACCCTTAACCCTCAGCTCTCACAGTGTACTTGTGTTTTTGCCATTAGAAGTCTCCTTCATGCCCATGCTCTTGCAGTGAGGGCAGGTTTGTAGGAGTTTGAAGTGGCTGAAAAAAAATTCAGCTTGCAGACTCAAGTTTTGCACAATTAAGCAACTGTGTCTGGAAAACATAGTGCCCAGGCATTGAAAGTGAGTGATGGGTAGCCTTACTTTCGATTGATTCAGAGAGCCATCGGTCTCTTCGTAGCTGTGTCCTCATTTGTGGTATCTGGATGTCCAGTAGGTTCTTTTCATGCCAGAGTCCAGTGAAATCTGAGACTAATGCTGCTACATTACTGATGCAAAACCAGGTGAGTTATGCAAAAATACCTTTCAAAAAGTTTTAAGCTGTGGTCACCTGGATTTTAGTGTGGTCTGTCATGGACAGTGATTGTTTCTCTAACATACCAACATGTTACATCTGAAAAAAAAACCCCTCTAATGCCCAGACTTTTGAAATTATTTTATGGAGTAATGGTGAAATCAAAAGCCAGCTGAGATGTTTCTCATTGTTAGATTGACTGAAGAGGCCTGTTGCCACATTCACCCCTAGCATACTGTGAGTGTTGTTGTGGGTAGGATTGAATGTGAGTAGATTGCTTAAAAAAAAACAATTGCTTTAATAATTGCTTGGACTTGTCATCTCAGACCAAAGCTCTGTTGCTTTTTGTGTCCATTTACATATGTATTTCCAAGGCTTTTCTCCCAAACTCGAGCTGTCTCTCATGAGTGGTCCCATGTCACCAATGTGAGTTGCTTGAATGAAAATCATGGATCAGCTCATGCCTCTTGTGTTTGCCACCTCCTGATTTACAGTTTGCCACAATCACAAAGGTACTGGCAGTGTTCTTGGATTTAAAGAAGGGTTAGCATTTGGTTAGGATTGCACCAGGCAGGATGAAATATCTGCCTTTACTTCATAGCCCTGTGCAAGTGGTCTGGGATGAGAAGTCAGAGGAACCTCTGATGCAACTTGCAGCCACCACTGCATCAAATATCAAATACAAGGGAGTTATCTAGAAAGCATGGACAGATGCATAGAGCTGGAGAAGGAAATTAGGGAATGGTTCATTGCTAAGGAAACCTCTGCTTCCTTGCAAGATTTTACTTCCTTAATATTTCATGTCTTTTGACATACATGACATTTCTACCTTCCTTTCTTTTTCCCATGAATTTTTGTGAAGGAATTTCTGTTGAATTCAGCTGAAGCAAAAACAGCCTGGTACCATCACAAAAAAAAAAAAAAACAAAAAAACCCCCCCCCCAAAAAAAAAAACCAAAAAAAACCCCAAAAAAAAAAAAAAAAAAAAACCCCCCCCCCCAAAAAAAAAAAACCAAAAAAAACCCAAAACAAAACAAAAAAAAAAGCCCAGAGCCTCATGTTGACTGTTGCTAAAGATAATTCATTTGCCTTGGTGGAGAAGTAGACAGAAAAGTTACTGTCTATTTCAGTTTTCAGTATTCTTCCATTTCAGAGAAAGGGAAAACCCATCAGACATCTTTTTATCTTTGCATTCTTGCCCATGTTACATTAAGTTTGGATTCTTCATTTGAAACAAGAAACAAATGATCAGAATTAAGATGTTATTGAGTCACAGAACTGGCTGGTTGACAATTTATTTATTAATAAGCAGTATTTATTTTAATTATGACCAAAGTCCTAACTGTCTATGCCACACTACTAATTACTCTTCTGGTTTATCACTGCAGTAAATTTCACTCAGGAATTTTAATTAGAAAGGTGTTTGAAGAGTGAGTGGGTTTATTTACTTGTTAAATGAGATAACTAACGCTGCAATGCGGTCTGATGATGTCCATTAGTCTGTTCTGTGAGGAAGATAGTCCCACTGGAACTTTGGGGTTTCAGTTGCTGAAGTACAAAGATGAGATAATTGCAGATATTCGTGCTCAGGACCATGAGAATATAGTGGTAGCAAAATGAAGGTTTATGTTCCAGTGAATGATAATATCTTCCTGCCCATTTGAGATCTGGCCCAACTGAGAAGTACAAGTTTCAGATTTTAGTTAATAGGATTTCTTTTTTTAAAATCTAACAAGTGATAAGATCAGGTAGAGTTACTGCTGTATGAAAAATTTAGAAGAACATCCTTTCAGAAGGAAAAATAAAATAGGAACAATGTAACTAAAATGAGTCACTTAGCAATATAGGATGACAGGTGAGTGTAAATTGCCACCAGGCAGGGTAAGATTAGTTTTCTAGAAAAAGCAAAGAATGAGGACCAAAGTCTAGGGAATTTTCTTTTTATGATTTTGTATTGTAATACCACACATAGAAACAACTAATGCAATGACAAGAACAGAGCAGTATAAACCACTCATTATCCCTGCATTCACTAATGATTTATCTCTCTTTCTCTTCCTCTCCAGGGCTGCTCTTGCTCTGTTTCTCATAGGGAACTTCCACAACTTCTTCCAGGACATCCAAGTACAGCTTGCTCAACAGACTGGCTGGTCTGGCCACCACCTGTGGCTGGGATCCCTTCCATTCAAGGGATCATTATCCCCATCTATATCCACTTGTGAATGAAGTGGTAGGTGACAGGTAAGTCACTGCTACAGGCAGAAGGAAACACCTCCAGGACACACAGGGTAGTCCTGGTCTTAGCTCTCTGGTTGGAAACCACAGTATTGCAGCACTGCTCTTTAGTGGATTTGACTAGCTCCCAGCATCAGTAGTTGCTCAGCTACTCAATCTGTCCTGGCACTGGGGTTAGTCCCAGTACTGTAAATAAGATTATGCTTTTTACAAGAATCCCAGTACACTGCTTTGTTCAGATAAGCCTCCCATACGAAGGCTTCTTTGGGTGCAGCAGAGCAGTTTGGTGTGTCTAAGAGCTTATACACAGGTGGCTGAGTGATGAGAGGGATGGTTGCATTGGCTGCACAGGTCCTGAAGGAGAGTGGAACAGTGGCTTTGTATCATGAGGGGACAACTCCTGGTACATTTTGAGAGATGGCTGGGATGGAAATCTGTTTTGTGCTGTACCTGTCCAGCAGTCCAGCCCTGCTGCCCCTATGTGTCAGGGCTGGCTATGGCCATGGGGCGCTACACCACACTCTGCACCACACTGCCTGCCCTGAAATACCAGTCCATTACTTGGAGAAGAAAACCATGTTATATGGCCATCTGGACTGGAGATACTGGAGAGGAAATACATTAAACCTGATGCAAATACAAGGAAGGGGGTACAAGTGAGGAAGAAGAAAATGTAGAGTGCAGCTTTCCTTCACACGTCCCAAGCCATCTGAGAGACCAAAAGTTTTGTAGCTGGTCTTCTGTGTTCTCTAAGATCCTGGCTGGGTATAACATCAGTGGCTGGATGAAAACATTTTCCTTGGTTTAAATTTTGATTACCTTTTAAACTAGTTACAAATCCAGTAAATCTATTAGAGCCTGGCACAGAATTCTCTCATCTGTGCTGAGATCTGCACAGAGAGATAGAGATCTCACTCTGACTTCTTGTTTCAGTGCAGTGAGTTAATCAGATGCATCATTAGGAAAACACAGCTGATGTTGGCAGGTCTCTGTATTGCAGTTGGGAGGAAATGGTTACAACTGGAAGATTTGGCAAGGAGGGAATAATTTTGCTCAAACTGACCTTGCAGCTGGGAATGCTAAGAATGTCAATGTGGGGAAACTCCATACCTAGTGTTGTTCATCCTCTGCCTATTTTGAGAAGTGGAATACCTGTGTAGAGGTAATAAACTCACAAAAATATTTGAGGCTCATTCTGGGAGAGAAAGACATCATAAAAGCACAGCCTTGTGATAATGTGCACTTGCACAAAGACCTTTCATATATTGAGGCAGGCTGGGGAGACTCCCACACTGCTCTCTGGGACAAATTAAGCCTGACTGAGTCTGTTCCCCCAATGTCTCTAGCAAATGTCTGGCATTGTTAGCAAGGATGTGACATAAATCTACTCTGCATTTCAGCTTGGTCGCTGTCCTGGTTACCTGTATGTGTCAATTCACACAGTTGCCCGTCCCATGGGGTGCCCATAAGCCATGTTGTCTTCATATATGCAGATCCCCACTCCTAAGCAGAGGACTTAATTTCTGAGACACCTTGGCCTTTAGGCCCAAGTGCAGGTACCCATTCCAAGCATTTGTTACAGCTTGTCTTGTAATGTTTTGCTGTCTGTCAACCCTGGCAAAGCTATTAACTATATGAATTGGGCAACTCGGTGCAGCCTATCCAAATAAAATTTTGTCTCAAGATAACTTTTAATTTCCTGATCATAGTTCTGGGCTGTATGTGTTTAAGCAGCAGTTCTGTTGTTTTCAGGAGCAGCTTAAAGGTATCAGTGGCCAAAATAATACCTTAAAAGAATTTTTTTTCTTTTAGAAGCTAAATCAATCAAAGTTAGAAAGCTTCTGTCAAACTCAGAAACAATCTGTTCTCTCATAGGAGCTTGATTATTGTACAAACCATAGTTATGTTCTCCTTAAAATCAGATTCTCTCACAGTGAGGTGCACCAGCTTTATCTATCTCTTGTTAAGAGGTAGTACAATTTGGATGACAGCTTGAAATAAATAGAAAATGAATTAATAAGAGAATGCATAAAATGTACCACAGTTCCACTGCAAAACATCCTTGGCTGCCTTATGGCAATGGATACAGTGGTCTGTGTCTGTAGCTGTGCATCACTTCAATCTAGAGATTTCTGAATCACTAGGGCAGATATTGACATCTCCCTGACTAATGAAAAGGATATCTGAAATTTTCTGGGCTGGCAGGTAGGTTCTGCACTGTACCAGTCTTTGTAACTAGCCTGAAGTCCCTTCCCATTTGACTCAGTTTTTTTAAAGGGATGAAAGAGCACTTATAATAACTGAGAAGATGTGACACGTCTGCCTATTTACTTGCACTGATGATTGCAGTTAGAATCATTCTAGATAATATTTCGTACTGGTTTGTGACTATCTTTTAGAAAAACTTGATATTGAGGCCTCCTTATTTCCAAGTTTCAGAATCCTATTAATGAGCCTGTGGAACTAAAAAAGTGATTTTTTGCATGCTTTGTAGACTGGAGTTTTGACACCCAGTAAAAATGTAGAGTGAGCTGGGAAATACTGATAAAGGAAAATATCCAATTTAATGAGAAACCTGGAAAATGTGGAAAATGAAACCTGTTCTCTGAGCAGAATCCTAAAAATTTTCTATATATTAGCTGAAGTTAGATGTATTTTCTTCTAGATAAATGGTTAGAAAAATCATTGTTGCTATTATTATTTTAGTAGGGTTTTTTCTTTTTTCATTTCTATTTTTTTTTTTGTTTTTTTTTTGTTTTTTTTTTTTTTTTTCCATTGTGGGTGTTTCATCATTGTTGTTTTGTAGGTTTTTTTTTCATATGCCTTGCCAGTGCTTTGCAATTTGTTTTGTCATTTAACAAAGCTAGACCTTCCTTGGATGTATTGTGCTAACCATTATGGTTGTGATCCACAAGGACAGTAAAAAATAGAAGACATTCTACTTGCTATTGATCATCACTGTATGTGGGTCAAAATGTTTGAGTTGTTTTTTTTTGTTTCTTATGCTGGTCTGAGTTCATTCATGCTTGACTACCCTTTTTAGCTTCGACCTATAGCCTTGAAAAATGACAATAAAAAGAAAAAATGTTCAAGACAATCACCAACAAAATGCAAATAATCAATAAAGCTTTTTATTTTTAAATTTTAAAGCAAATGTGTAAAAAGTCAAATATGCCTGAATGATCTTGGGCAACTATCACTCTCCCTTGCTCAAGTAGCTGTCAGCTGTATTTCTTTCGATCCTGACAGGCATTAGACTGTGAGCTGAAATAGTTCAGAGGTTCTTTCCATCACATGTGGACTTACCCCTTCTTTTATGAAACATTCTGCCTTCTTCACATTGATTTATGTCAATGGGGTGAGGGCAGAAGTGGCCTCTTGTCACAGTTGAGACGGACACGACATGAAAATTGAGGTTCATGCGGCACATTTTATCGAGTGCAGCTCCCTTTATACAGCCCTCGAAGGCCTGCTCTGCTGGTCCCGATGGGCTGAATTTGGTTGCCACCTGGTTGACTGGCCAGTAGCTGTGCCCCTAATGGCCTAGGCTGGTGTCCTGATGGTCTAGGCTGGCTCCCCAAGGGCCTAGGCTGGTGCCCTGATGGCCTAGGCTGGCTCCCTAAGGGCCTAGGCTGGTGCCCTGATGGCCTAGACTGGCTCCCCAAGGGCCTAGGCTGGTGCCCTGATGGCCTAGGCTGATCAAGTTCTAGTTAGGATAATCTCTGACTGAGGCCTCCAGGCCAGCTGTTAGCCACCACAGCCTCTTGCCTGCTGAGTGGACAGAGACTGTGGGGCTGCCGGGCACTTTCTTCTGTGGTTCCTGACCCACTCTTCCTTGAGTCAGGGAGGGTATGACCCAGTTTTCATATGGGATTCAAATTCCTGGTTTTTAACAAGAAAGACCAAGATTCATATGATGACCATATGTGAGCAGCCAGTTCTCTGCATCTCTGAAGGCTGCTGCTGCAGGGCCTCTGAAGTGCTTTGCCTACCTGAAGCACTCTGGGGGAAATGTGCTGGCAGCTGATCTTGGCCATGTGTGTGCACTTGTGTGAGTGCCTGTGTCCCCTCCTTGGGACATTCACTTCCCAGCAGTCTCAACTTCTTGTGCTATCGTCACCCTCACCAGCTCTGTTTGTGGGTGACACCTCGCTCCTTTCTGGAGGTTAGATTACCTTGGTGTAATATAGTGATATGCAGAGAGGAGACTGCAGATTTGAAAAGCCCACTTACATGGTTCAATCCAGTCATAGATAACAGAACAGTGTTTTTGAGCTGATTTTTCCTAATAATTTTAATTGTTATTTAATTAATTACCAGTAATTTTAACAGCTGATCTCTATCAAACTTGCCTGGATATTTTTGCACAGTGCTGCTTTCTGCTATGTGAACTTCCTGTGTACTAACAAACAGCAAGTCATTTTGTCTGTGAGCATCAAGATATGTTTGTCCCTGCAGGACTATACCTGTGTGAGGAAGATGAGTATGAACAAATCCAGATATCTAAGAGTAAACTCTTAGTCACATTTGGCATGGAGCCTTGTGGCACAGGGGCAGTGGGTACTGCTGTCCCTGGGATGCTCTTGTGAGTACCAGCTCTGCAGCATCACCTGGGGTGAAGCAGTGCAATGCCCCATGCCATAGGTAACGAGTGTGTTCAAAGGGTCAAGAGGCGACCTGATGGTTTTCACTGTTTCTTTATTTTTAAGAACCTTTACCTGCCTGTACTAGTCTATAATGCTGCATGTATGTTCAGATGTACACCCGTGCTGGGCTACTTTTCCCTCACAAAAAATTGGTGACATGCATTGTCTCTTTAGCTTTCAACAGAAGCATTTTGAGGAGAAAGATGGCCACTGAAGTGGAAGTGTGTCAACTGCGTGGTAGCTGTAGGAAGAGTGAGAAGTCTAAGTATATGTGTGAGAATTTAAAAAAATTGGAAAATACCCTGTGGTGTGCCTAGATTTCAAAGTAATCTCTTCTGGTCATATTAGGCTGACTCATGACTAAGGACAGCAGAAAGGGCTCACCCCTTGTACTGGCAGGATAGCTTTTGGATCTGTGAGTTTAACTAGACCAGCCTTGTAACAAAGCTGAGCACTCATCTCTAGCCCTCGATTAACTTGGCAAGCAAAGTAGAAAGAATTGAGGTTAGAGACAGCTTGTCGGGAGACAGCACCATCCTAGAGAGGCTTATGCTGCCTGTAGAATAGCACTGCTCCCTTTCTTTGTTAATCTGTCTTTACTGGATGAGTAGTAAGAACTCAACTCAACTGCTGTTACACTGAGCAGAAAGACACCTAACAGCTACTAGGTGCTTCTTGTAGTTGTATTTCAGCATTCCTGAGGACCCAGTATTGTATGGATGCAACATTAATAAATTGATCCTGTTTCTCTGAGGCACCAGCATTCTGTACCACCCCCCCCCCCCCCCCCCCCCCCCCCCCCCGCGCCCCCACGACCCTACGAGACTGGAAGGAAAGCGAC